>NC_091950.1:414356713-414656713 GCF_031021105.1 Erythrolamprus reginae | reverse complement strand
GTCATCACCTAATGACTCCAAGCTACTGGCTGGGGAGAGCCCCCCCCCCCGGGGTTCTCATGCTGTTCTCCTTCATCCCATTCCTGATTTTCCTCTCCCCCGTCCGACTGTTCAGCCCCCTCCTCTGCGCTGTCATCCTCCTCCGGGCATGGAGCCAACAGAGACACAGCTGGTCCCTGAGCAGCCTCAGGCTGAATCACAACAAATAATAATAATAATAATAATAATAATAATAATAATAATAATAATAATAAAAAATAAAAATAAAAAAACTCATGATTGTTTACCCGGAGGACTGATTCTAACTCACTTTTTAAAAAATGCTGTCTTAAATGGTTATAAATTGAAAACTACCTGTACGACAAAGCTGAAGGCTCTGAAAAGCAGAATCCCATCAAACCATGCAGGTGAGATTCTGCCAAGATCTCGGCCCCTGTGCTTGAAAAAGGAGCCAAGCTTTCTAAAAAGCCTAATGCGGTTGAGATCTCCGATTTGTCAATTGAGTGCTTGGCAAGTTTGGGTTTTGTTTCTTGGCAACGATCTGTCACCTTCATGGCTGTATAACCTTTGGTAGCCCTGTGCCGAGATCCACATTCAAAGGTGATTCAGTGTTTGTGGATGTCCGTCAGGGTCAAAATTCAGCAGGTTCTGACAGAGAACCAGTAGTGGAAATTTTGAGAGTACAGTGTTCCCTTGATTTTCGCAGGGGATGCGTTCCGAGACCGCCCGCGAAAGTTGAATTTCCGCGAAGTAGAGATGCGGAAGTAAATACACCATTTTTGGCTATGGACAGTATCACAAACCTTCCCTTAACACTTTAAACCCCTAAATTACCATTTCCCATTCCCTTAACAACCATTTACTCACCATTATTACTGGTACTCACCATTGAATAAGACACTTAGTGATCCTGATATTTATAAACATAATTATTTATTAACAATAATTATTTTTTTTGTTATTTATTTGCAAAAATTATTAGTTTGGCGATGACATATGACATCATTGGGTGGGAAAAACCGTGGTAAAGGAAAAAAACCGCGAAGTATTTTTTAATTAATATTTTTTGAAAAACCGTGGTATAGGCTATTCGCAAAGTTCGAACCCGCGAAAATCGAGGGAACACTGTAGTTCAAATACCCCTTCTGGCTGGCCTCGGAATAGGGTGGGAATGGAAGATTTGCAATATCCTTTCCCTGTCACGCCCACCACCCACAGAACTGGTAGGGGAAAAATTGAATTTCACCTCTGGTGTCCATGTAACATCTTCTGTTCTGTTTGCGAGCTCATGCAGAAAAACATGTGTTGGAGTGACGTGGAAAGCCAACAGGTGTGTGTATATTCATGTCCATACCTGTTCCAAATTGACTTTTCTCCTTCAAACTGGATCTCCACCCAGGACTAGTAACATTAAGCCAGGGATCTTTTCAATCCCATTGGCTTGCCTGATCTGTTTGCCTTCCCTTCCAAATCCTTCAACGTCCCCAATCCCCAGTTGCTTTTTTAAGTTCAAAACTTATCAGGAAAGACTTAATGAACTCCATCTGTATAGTCTGGAGGACAGAAGGGAAAGGGGGGGACACAATCGAAACATTTAAATATGTTAAAGGGGTAAATAAGGTCCCGGAGGGAATTGTTTTTAATAGGAAAGTGAACACAAGAACAAGGGGGCACAATCTGAGGTTAGTTGGGGGAAAGATTAGAAGCAATGTGAGAAAATATTATTTTACTGAAAGAGTAGTAGATGCTTGGAACAAACGCCCAGCAGACGTGGTAGGTAAATCCATATTAATTGAATTTAAACATGCCTGGGATAAACATATATCCATCTTAAGATATAATACAGGAAATAGTATAAGGGCAGACTAGATGGACCATGAGGTCATTTTCTGTCCTCAATCTTCTATGTTTCTATGTTTCTAAGTTCAGAATCCACTTGTAGCACATGCCCAAAGTATATGAGCTTCTGCTGCTGACGGTTGCCTTAGGGTGCAGCTACCAGCCACCACCCCTCCCCAGAACTCCTTGACTTATAAGCAGTGGTGGGCTACGAGCCGGAACACTAAAATTATTTATTCATTTTATTTATTGTGCTCGCCGCTGCAGCTTGTAAGTTCTTGCGGGACCAGCGCATAAGAACATAAGAAGAGCCATGCTGAATCGGGCCAAAGCCCATTGAGTCCAGCATTTTAATCCCACCCCCTTTTCTAATCAGTAGCATCTGAGTATGGTGTGATTGTGTAGCACAGATAGTTTTTTAGTAATATGGGTTTTAATTTAGTTTCAATATTAGATTTGTACTGTATTGTATTTTTTACTGTTGTGAACCTCCCCGAGTCCTCGCAGAGGGGCGGCATACAAATCTAATTATTATTATTATTATTATTATTATTAATAATAATAATAATAATAATAATTATTATTATTATTATTTGTCACACAGTGGCCACCCAATTGTCCATGGGGATCTTGAGCAGAAAGAGAAGGCAAGACCCTCCCTTTCCCCTGACCCCCAACAAACAGTATGCAAGGGAATCCTTCCTGTCTTAACCAACATAGAGGCGGCACTTGGACATCCATTTCAATAACCACCGATACACTTGGCATCCATGAATCTGTCTAATCCTGCCTTGAAGCTATCAAGGCTGACAACTGTCACGACCTCTTCTGGAAGTGAATTCCATAAACCAACGACCCTCTGGGTGAAGAAATATTTCCCTTGATTTGTCCTCACTTTCTTACCTATGAGCTTTAGGGAGGGGCCCCTTGTCCTAGTATTGTGTGATATAGAGCAGTGATTTTCAACCTTTTTTGAGCCGCGGCACATTTTTTACATTTATGAAACCCTGGGGCACATTGAGTGGTGGTGGTGGGGCACTAAAAAAAGTTTGGACAAAAAAACTCTCTCTCTCTCTCTTCCTCCCTTTCACTATTTCTTTCTCCCTCCCTCTTTCTCTCCCTTCCTCTTTCTTTCTCTCTCCTTCCTCTTTCTTTCTCTCTCTCTCCATCCCTCTTTCTTTCTCTTCCTTCTTTCCTCTCTTTTTTGCTCTCTTTCTCTCCCTCCCTACCTCCCTCTGTCTTTCTCTCTCTCTCTTGCTTTCTCTCTCTCTCTTTCTCTCTCTCTCTTTCTCTCTTTTTTTCTCTTGTTCTCTCTCTCTCTCTCTTTCTTTCTCTCTCTCTCGCTCTTTCTTTCTCTCTTTCTTTCTCTCTCTCTTGCTTTCTTTCTCTCTGAGCTTCGCGGCACACCTGACCATGTCTCGCGGCACAATAGTGTGCCACGGCACACTGGTTGAAAAACACTGATATAGAGAAAAGAATTTTTCTCTATCCACCTTTTCTATCCCATGCATGATTTTATACACTTCTGTCAAGTCACCCCTTCAACGCTGTCTTTCAAGACTGAAGAGACCAAGGTGTTGCAATCTGGTTTCCTAAGGGAGGGGCTCCATTTCCTTGATTTCGAAGTGTTTCCTTGAAGCGCGATTTTGCTTCCGTACCTGTGGAGGTACCAAAATCACACATGGAGCCACAGGTGCGCCCTTGTTTCGGCATGCACGGAAGCAAAAAAACCTTGCTGAAACGGACGCACCTGTGGCTCCGTGTGCGATTTTGCTACCCTCATAGGTACGGAAGCAAAATTGCGCTGGCCCCGCAAGAACTTATGAGCCACGGCGGCGAGCACAATTTAGTATTCTGGCTCGAAGCCCACCACTGCTTTACAAGCTGCTCTGAATCTCCGGAGAGGGGCGGCATACAAATCTAATAAATAATAATAATAACAATAATAATCCCTTTAGCCACTTCTAAAATGAAAATAACTTTATGCTATGTATAAAAAAATCCTATTGTGTTGCATTTATGAAATCAATGATCTGCTATGGAGAAAACAACTTTTTATTTCTGCGTGCAACAAAAACATTTTGAACTTCGTGAAAAAAGGTGGGTCAAAAAGCTCAATCGTGCCGGTGGGCGGTGGGTCTCACAGATTGGCGGTTGTGACGCATATTTTGAGCGACAGGGAGCCGCAGCAGAGGGATGAAAGAGCCACATGGGGCTCCAGAGCTGCGGGTTGCAGACCCTTGTTATAGATCAACGGATCTTTAATTCACCTTCAAAAACTGCAATATAAATTGGAATAAAAATACTATTTCAGGAAAAAATGAATTCAGTGAGAAATTGAAATTTAATTTAGGGGTTTACACATGCAATGTATCATCATCATCATCATCATCATCATCATCATCATTATTAATTAGATTTGTATGCCACCCCTCTCTGGCTCACAGAGTAGATGCAGACATAAATATATAGCACAAATCTAATAATTTAAAAAACAACTAAAAACCCTAATGCCATACACAATCATACAGTCCAGTCACGCCATACATTACATTTATTTGGTCAGAGGGGCAAGGTCTAAAGCAAAGAGAGAGAGAGAGGGAGAGGACATTAGTGGTGTAGTTAGACACTATGTTGTTGTTTTTTTACTTGTAAAGGATGCCTCACTTCAATTAATTAAATAAAAATCTAATTACTGAAGGTGCAACTCTAAATCTATGCTTAATCTGTTAATTAACATGGCATGACTTTATCCAAGAATAAAAGGTTGACTAGTTCTTTGAATAACAACTTAACCTCATAATATACCTTCCCTTTGATGTCAGCTATTTTTCTATCCTTTTTCTAGCTGATTGTGCACAGCTGTTTTTACTGTGTACATCTTAAGTCAATTTTAATGACAGAAAGCAGAAAACAAATGTATAAATAATTAATACGAGGGGGAGGAGAATCTCATCAGGTTTTAACGATTTATTCTAGGAATACACTTTTATTGAAACCCTAAATTATATTGCCAAACGTCTGCATGTTTAAGAGAGTACGTTGCAATTTAAAAACCTTTCCAAATAATCATTGTCTTGCAGGACAATAATTAAAGGGGTGCACTTGTTTTATTTTCTTATTTTTTTTAATAATGGGATTTTTGCAGGCTAGTTAATAGTGCTAACTGATTTATAGAATAGAATAGAATAGAATTTTTATTGGCCAAGTGTGATTGGACACACAAGGAATTTGTCTTGGTGCATATGCTCTCAGCGTACATAAAATAAAATATACATTTGTCAAGAATCATATGGTACGACACTTAATGATTGTCATAGGGGTCAAATAAGCAATGAAGAAGCAATATTAATAAAAATCTTAGGATATAAGCAACAAGTTTAGTCATACAGTCAACATGGGAGGAAATGGGTGATAGGAATGATGAGAAAAACTAGTAGAATAGAAGTGCAGATTTAGTAGAAAGTCTGACAGTGTTGAGGGAATTATTTGTTTAGTAGAGTGATGCCGTTCGGAAAAAAACTGTTCTTGTGTCTAGTTATGAACTCTAAACTGAAACTCCGTGAATGTTCTTTGGAATTGCAACCCCATAAATATAGGTAGTCCTCAACTTTCGACCACAATTGAGCCCAACTGAGCTAAGCAAGGCAGTTGTTAAGTCAAATTTGCATCATTTTTTATGACCTTTCTTGCCACAATTGTTAACTGAATCATTGCGGTTATTAAGTTAGCAATATGGTTGTTAAGTGAATCTGGCTTCCCTGTTAATTTTGCTTGCTAGGTCATAAAAGGTGGTCACATGACCTTGGGACACTGCAATTGTCATAAATACATGCTGGTTTCCAAATGCCTGAATTTTGATCACATGACATGGAGATGACACAAAGGTCATAAAGTGTGAAAAAACAGTCACTTTTTTTTAATGCATTGTAACTTCAAATAGTCCTGAAATGAATACAGTAGTTGTATGCAGTGAAGGGCTGCAAAAAATATTACTACCACACTGTGGGTGTGGCTTATTGTGTGGGCGTGGCTTGCTGGTCATGTGACCGGGTAGGAGTGACTTGCTGGCCATGTGACCAGGTGGGTGTGGCTTGACAATCATGTGATTGGTGGTAGCTTAAAAGTCATGTGTCTGGATGGGAGTGGCTTACCGACCAAGATAAGTTTTCAAATAGGTGCTTGGACTCTTTTTCTGTTGATGAAGTCACATTATTTGAATAGCCACAAAAAGGACAAATGATAAACAGCATTATTTGTTGAGGAGCTCAGTAACATTTTGAGGCTTTGTACTGAACCCACAGGTTCAGCATGATAACAGATTAGGCAAGTAGCTCGATTTTTAAAAATTGCTATCAAAGTTCAGTTCTAGAAAATGATTAATATGATTAAAACATTTATGGGTAAAAACATACTATTTAATTATTTCCTATTTTAAAAGTAATTAAGGATGATACTAAGGTACTAGAGAAGGACAATATGAGGTTTTGTACTGAACCCACAGGTTCAGTATGATAACAGATTAGGCAAGTAGCTCGATTTTCTTCCATTGTTATCAAAGTTCAGTTCTAGAAAATGATCAATGTGATTAAAACATTTATGGGTAAAAACATACTATTTAATTATTTCCTATTTTAAAAGTAATTAAGGATCATACTAAGGGACTAGAGAAGGACAATAAAAAACCTGTTAAGTATTCAATAAATAGTACATAAATTTACTACCCCCACTGCTTCTCTCCCCCCCCCCCCCGTGGGGGCAGCAGCCCATTATTGGTTGTACTGTACTTGCAGATTTGTTTTTGAGTCAACATACACAGGACTGATTTGTAACAGCAAACCGGAGAGGGGCGGCATACAAATCCAATAAATAAATAAAATAAATAAATCTGGCCCAGGAATGCCAGTGTGTGTCTGTCTGGAGGGAAAATTCAGTGTCAAAACCAGGTATGAATTTCCTCTCGGATGTAGCTGGGTTTCCTGCTATGTCAGGATGAATTTCGGGTTACAAATTCTACTTCTAACCTGAAACAATGCAACATATTTTGCATTGTTAACATTCATCTCTCTATCAATTGACCGTCTAGGTCTCCAGACATTTCCAGGTTAGGATTCCATACATTTCCTGTTGGATCTGGGGTTTTAGCTCAAGGTTGCTGACCTTTGGCAAATGTTTGCATAACAGACTTCCAACACGAAAACTGAGTCCAAAACTTCTGTTTTTAAGCAAGGCTGTTCTTACGTGAGTTTTGCCCTGTTTGACAACCTTTTTTTGCCACGGAGAAGTTCTGTATTATTGCCAAGGTGGTATTCAATTATCTTCCCTATTTAATGGATGTGATTGAGAAATTGGGAATTTTTTCTTCCCCCCCTTTTTTTAATTAGAAGGCAACTATTATAAAAGTAGGGTTAAGAAATACAGTGGTACCTCGTCTTACGAACGCCTCTTCTAATGAACTTTTCGAGATACGAACCCAATGTTTAAGATTTTTTTGCCTTTTCTTCCAAACTATTTTCACCTTACGAACCCAAGCTGCCGCCACTGGGATGCCCCACCTCCAGACTTCCGTTGCCAGCCAAAGCGCCTGATCTTGCACTGCTGGGATTCCCCTGAGGCTCCCCTCGCTGGGAAACCCCACCTCCGAACTTCCGTTGCCAGCCGAAGCGCCCATTCTTGCGCTGCTGGGATTTTCCTGAGGCTCCCCTCGCTGGGATTCCTTTCATTTTTGCTGGTGCTGCTTTGAATCCCAGCGAGGGGAGCCTCAGGGAAATCCCAGTAGTGCAAGAACGGGCGCTTCGGCTGGCAACGGAAATCTGGAGGCGGGGATTCCCAGCGTTGCAAGGCAAAACGTGTGAGTTTTGGGATTGCATGCATTATTCGCTTTTACATTGATTCCTGTGGGAAACATTGTTTCATCTTACGAACTTTTCTACTTATGAACCTCGTCATGGAATGAATTAAGTTCGTAAGACGAGGTACCACTGTATACATGAAATTGATATTAAGGATATATGGAGAAGATTGAAGCACTGTGTCCTAAATGATTAGATGTGATTAGAATAGAAGCTGCCTAAAAAGAAATTTGAGTAACTATTTTTGTCTAGATGTCAAATGTAAAGGAGGCAGCATTGGATGGATTATGAATATCAAATTTAAAAAAATGATTTATTGTGATGTAATTCAAGATTGATGGTATGTTATTTTGCATATGTGATTTTAGTGAAAAAATAAACGATTTTTTGCCAAAAGAAAAAATTATCTTCCCTACCGGCTTGTAAAGGTGAGCACGCATTTATGCGGCTTCAAATATGCTCATTGGATGGTCACTATTTGGTTTGCCCTAACAGGTCAAAACCAGCTGAATACTACCTCTGCAAGGTGGCAACATAAGCAGGTCCACAGAGCTGACCTCAAGGGAGACTTTACTAATATAATAAATGTTACCTTTCTGTTAATGTTAGATGTCAGAGTGTAACCACTGTGTAGTATATTATTACGCTGAGATTATAGTAATTATCCAACCTGTTGATGACTCTCTTTTCCTGCTCCTAAAAGGAACACCAGCCCTTTATTTGACACGCCAACCCTATTAACCAGGAACAAGATTTGATTACAAAAACTGGTTCTTTCAAGACCCGAATGTCTCAGCTGGTTCACTGTCTTGGATGGACTTCAAGTTGCCTGGGACAGGGCCAAAAAACCTGAGAACTTGTAAATATAGTCAAAATATATATAGCTTTCTTGGCCAGCAGCCAGCAGCTTTCCTCAAATAGATCTGATGGCTTCTCAACTTATGTTCTTGGAGGAAGAGATGTTAGAAGCTTTTTTTGTTGTTAGTTGCGAATATCACGACTCCATGGACAATGTTTCTCCAGGCCTTCTCTACCGCCCTCTGGGGTCTATTTAATCTCATGCCTGCTGCTTCAGTGACTCCATCCAGCCACCTCATTCTCTGTCATCCCTTTTTTCTTTTGCATTCCATCTTTCGTAGCATTAGGCTCTTCTCCAGCGAGTCCTTCCTTCTCATTAGGTGGCCAAAATATTTTGAGTTTCATCTTCAGGATCTGGCCTTCTAAAGAGCCATCAGGGTTGATCTCCTCTAGGACTGACCGGTTGGATCGCCTTGCAGTCCAAGGGACTCCCAGGACTTTTCTGCAACACCATAGTTCAAAGGTCTCCATTCTTTGGCGCTTGTTGTGAGCGCTTCTTGTCCAACTCTGGTAATGTCAGATTCTGAGGAGGATGAGCAGGCTCCTCTGGATACCCTGGGCCAGTGGGGTTGCCAGCTGATGCAGAGAGTGAGAACGAGGGAGAAATTGACCTGGAGGAACCTGAGGAACCACCAGAGGGGGTTAATATAACAATGGGGGAGTGGTCTCGGTCAGAGGATGAGGAAGACATTAGAGTGGATGACCCACTCTTAGATGCTAGATACAGGAGGTTACTGAGAAGACAATAAAACCTGTAGGGTAAAAGGAAATGCCCATGTAACACCAACATTCCGCAGTCTGCATTGGTTGCCGATCAATTTCCGGTCACAATTCAAAGTGTTGGTCATCACCTATAAAGCCCTTCATGGCACCGGACCAGGGTATCTACGAGACCGCCTTCTGCCGCACGAATCCCAGCGACCGGTTAGGTCCCACAGAGTTGGTCTCCTCCGGGTCCCGTCAACAAAACAATGTCGTTTGGCGGGCCCCAGGGGAAAAGCCTTCTCTGTGGCGGCCCCGGCCCTCTGGAACCAACTCCCCCCGGAGATTAGAATTGCCCCCACCCTCCTCGCCTTTCGTAAGCTCCTTAAAACCCACCTCTGCTGTCAAGCATGGGGGAACTGAGATATTCTTTCCCCCTAGGCTTTTACAATTTATGCATGGTATGTTTGTTTGTATGTATGTTTGGTTTTACAAATAAGGGTTTTTTAATTGTTTTAGTATTAGTTTTTAGTATTGGATTTACATGATGTTTTCTACTATTGTTGTTAGCCGCTCCGAGTCTACGAAGAGGGGCAGCATACAAATCCAATAAATAAATAAATGAATGAATGAATGAATAAATAAATAAAATAAGCTTGCAGCTTTACCTCTTGGGGGTTTGATGCCACTCCCAACAAGTATAAAAGCAAAGGATTTGGGGAAATTCAAGGTGGGGTTTCAACGTTGCTTCATGGACGCTGTGTTAGAGTTGGGGTGCTCGAAAATGCCTCCCCAACCCCCCTAATTTATACCTTGCTAAAATCTCTTTGCCAGACGCTGCATGACTGTTAAGACAATTAGTGAGCCGACTTTTATATTTTATGCTCCATCCCCTTTCTTACCTTGCTGGAATGCAATTAGGCCAAAGTTTGGCGTCTTTCCCGAAACTTAATCTGATCATTTCGCGGCAGAGAAAAAAATACTCCCTGAATATTTTAAAACCCTGCTTTCTGCTTCATGCTGTGTTTCAAAATAAAGAGTGTGATTTAAAGCTGAAAACAGTTAGTTTCAGCTGATGGTTTCACTCTGAAAGTCCAGGAATAGAACAGCGCTCAGCCTTCTTTATGGTCCAACTTTCACAGCCCGACATTGTAACTGGGAAAACCATCGCCTTAATTATAGACACTTTTGTTGGCCGGGTGATGTCTCTGCTTTTTAGAATGCTGGCTAGATTTGCCATATTAGGAGCTTATCTTACAATTTTCCCACCCACCAATCAGAGGAGGTCCAAGACCCATTGATAAAACATGTCTTAAAGGCCTTGTGGAAAAGCAAGAAGAAGGCGAGGTGTGTGTGTCAATATTATCTCTGAGAGAATCATTCCAGAGAGAGGGAGCCATCACAGAGAAGTCCCTTTTTCTAAGTCCATCAGATTCATGCTTGTTAGGGAATTCTGGGAGTTGAAGTCCACACCATTTAAAACTGTCAAGGCTGAGAAATACTGATCTATATTCTTCCTGGCAATAACAACAGCAACAAACAACATACATTAAATTATATTAAAAGACAAAACATTATTATTATTTATTAGGTCACAATTCAAAGTGTTGGTAATGACCTTTAAAGCCCTACATGGCATTGGGCCAGAATACATCCGGAACCACCTTCTACCGCACGAATCCCAGTGGCCGATAAAGTCCCACAGAGTTGGCCTTCTCCGGGTCCCATCGACCAAACAATGTCATTTGGTGGGCCCGAGGGGAAGAGCCTTCTCTGTGGCGACCCCGGCCCTCTGGAATCAACTCCCCCCAGAGATTAGAACGGCCCCCACCCTCCTTGTCTTTCGCAAATTACTCAAGACCCACCTTTGTCGCCAGGCATGGGGGAGTTAGGACATTCCTTCCCCAAGGCCATTACAAGTTATGTATGGTATGTTTGTGCGTATGTTTGGTTTTTATAATAAGGGTTTTTAGTTGTTTTATTAAATTGGATTGTTACATGCTGTTTTTTATCATTGTTGTTAGCTGCCCCGAGTCTGTGGAGAGGGGCGGCATACAAATCCAATAAATAATAATAATAATAATAATAATAATAATAATAATAATAATAATAATAAACTGCAGTTTAATGTTTCCAAATGTAAAATAATGCACTTGGGGAAAAGGAATCCTCAATCTGAGTATTGCATTGGCAGTTCTGTGTTAGCAAAAACTTCAGAAGAGAAGGATTTAGGGGTAGTGATTTCCGACAGTCTCAAAATGGGTGAGCAGTGTGGTCGGGCGGTAGGAAAAGCAAGTAGGATGATTGGCTGCATAGCTAGAGGTATAACAAGCAGGAAGAGGGAGATTGTGATCCCCTTATATAGAGCGCTGGTGAGACCACATTAGGAATACTGTGTTCAGTTCTGGAGACCTCACCTACAAAAAGATATTGACAAAATTGAACGGTCCAAAGATGGGCTACAAGAATGGTGGAAGGTCTTAAGCATAAAACGTATCAGGAAAGACTTCATGAACTCAATATGTATAGTCTGGAGGACAGAAGGAAAAGGGGGGACATGATCGAAACATTTAAATATGTTAAAGGGTTAAATAAGGTCCAGGAGGGAAGTGTTTTTAATAGGAAAGTGAACACAAGAACAAGGGGACACAATCTGAAGTTAGTTGGGGGAAAGATCAAAGGCAACATGAGAAAATATTATTTTACTGAAAGAGTAGTAGATCCTTGGAACAAACTTCCAGCAGACGTGGTTGGTAAATCCACAGTAACTGAATTTAAACATGCCTGGGATAAACATATATCCATTGTAAGATAAAATACAGGAAATAGTATAAGGGCAGACTCGATGGACCATGAGGTCTTTTTCTGCCATCAGTCTTCTATGTTTCTATGGTTCTATAATATATTTGTATGCCGCCCTTCTCCGAAAACTCGGGGTGGCTCAAACATCAAAACATTGTTCTGATATAGAGCTAGTTTCTGATTTAATCAATTTCCTGGTTTTAATAAAGGGCATTAACCCAAAACGGACTCTATCATGCAATGTTGCAAAAAGCAAGGCTGAGCCTTAAACAGAATTTAAATGTGCATTGCGACACCACTAATTCTTTTAAGTGACCTTGTAAAGCATTTTGTGTGAATACATCCATAGCATTAACCAGAAATAGAGGAAAGGGGAAGTTTAGTCATGTCTCGCCTTAATCTTCGTTTCTATTCCAGTTTTTCCAGGTGCAGCTGGGGTAGATACCTGCCTAAATCTTGGAGCATCATCAACCTAGACCAATAATTAGATAATCTGGAGCCTGGCAGGTGTTTTGGATTTTATGTCTGTGGTAATAACCATTGTAGCCAGTGGCAAGAAATTCTTGATTTTAATCCAGAACAACAGGAGGTACCAGATTCTGTAACCCAAGGTTTCTAAGTAATAACTATTTTAAAATGTGTGGACTTCAACTCCCAGAATTCCTTAGCCACTGAGGAATTCTGGGCGTTATAGTTCACATATTTTAAAGTGATTCCACTTGAGAAACGCTGCTCTAATATCTGAATTTGAATACACAGGTCTACAAAAAAAATATTTTTTGTAGTCATTGCTGTTGACCTTGTACTTTCCTGAATCATTTTTTGTTCTGATTTCAAAAATTGATTTATTGATTGATTTTGTCCAATACACAATGAGGGTTTTAGTGGGTATACACATAGTAAAATACATAATGAAGGTTATAGAGGATATACTCATAGTAAAATATATCTAAGAATGAATAGAGGAGAAGATATAGGAATTTACAGTGGTACCTCTACCTAACAATGCCCCTACTTACAACTTTTCTAGATAAGAACCGGGTGTTCAAGATTTTTTTGTCTCTTCTCAAGAACCATTTTCCACTTACGAACCCAAGCTTCCTAAACTGTAACCGACTACTGTAATGCTCTCTACATGGGGCTACCTTTGAAAAGTGTTCGGAAACTTCAGATCGTGCAGAATGCAGCTGCGAGAGCTATCATGGGCTTCCCTAAATACGCCCATGTCACACCAACACTCCGCAGTCTGCATTGGTTGCTGATCAGTTTCCGGTCACAATTCAAAGTGTTGGTTATGACCTATAAAGCCCTTCATGGCACCGGACCAGAATATCTCCGGGACTGCCTTCTGCCGCACGAATCCCAGCGACCAGTTAGGTCCCACAGAGTTGGCCTTCTCCGGGTCCCATCAACTAAACAATGTCGTTTGGCGGGACCCAGGGGAAGAGCCTTCTCTGTGGCGGCCCCGACCCTTTGGAACTAACTCCCCCCAGATATCAGAGTTGCCCCCACCCTCCTCGCCTTTTGTAAGCTCCTTAAAACCCACCTCTGTCGTCAGGCATGGGGGAATTGAGACTTTCTCTTCCCCTAGGCTTATAAAATTTATGCATGGTATGTTAGTATGTATGATTGGTTTCTAAATTGGGGTTTTAAATTAACTTAAATATTAGATTTGTTTACATTGTATTATTATTGCTGTGAGCCGCCCCGAGTCTACGGAGAGGGGCGGCATGGAAATCTGATTAATAAATAAATAATAAATAAACCGGAAAAGGCCCGGAGAAGCCCAGTGGCTTAGAAAAATTGCCAACTTTTCCCTATTTCTGTTACTGTTGTAGAATCATAGAATCATACGATTCTACGTCAAAAGAAAAAGAAAAGCTAAAGATGCTATAGGAGTCCTACAGAGGGAAAATGGTGAATTGATCAAAAACAATACTGAGAAAGCTGAACCTTCTAAACACTTATTTTTCATCTGTTTCTTCTGAAAAAGGACATACCACAACAACTGGCCTTCATTCTGCTATTGAAGGAACAAAAGAACCAAAACACTTAATAGACAGAGAAAAGGTGAGGGAAGTCTTGGCTAATTTAAATGAATTAAAATCTCCAGGCCCAGAACAACTACATCCCAGGGTACTGAAAGAACTAACAGAAGTAATAGCGGAACCACTTGCAGTGATCTTTGAAAATTCATGGACAACAGAAGTCCCTGTAGAATGGAGAAGGGCAAATGTTGTCCCTATCTTCAAAAAGGGTAAAAAGGTGGAACCAGGAAACTACAGGCCTGTGAGTCTGACTTCAATACCAGGAAAGCTCATTGAACAAGTTATAAAGCAGCATGTATGCCACCACTTGGATAGGAATGCAGTAATTAACCAGAGCCAACATGGATTTGTAACAAACAAGTCATGCCAGACTAATCTAATTTCTTTCTATGATAGAATTACCAAATGGGTTGATCAGGGAAATGCCGTAGATGTGGTATATCTTGACGTGTGTACAGTTCTGGTCACTGCATCTCAAGAAGGATATAATTGAACTGGAAAAGGTACAAAAAAGGGCAATAAAGGAAATGGAGCCCCTCCCTTATGATACCAGGTTGCAACGCCTTGGTCTCTTCAGCCTTGAAAGACGGCGTTTAAGGGGTGACTTGATCGAAGTGTATAAAATCATGCATGGGATAGAAAAGGTGGATAGAGAAAAATTATTTTCTCTCTCACACAACACTAGGACAAGGGGGCCCTCCCTAAAGCTCATAGGAAAGAAAGTGAGGACAAATCAAGGGAAATACAGTGATCCCCCGCTCGTTGCGAGGGTTCCGTTCCAGGACCCCCCACAACGAGCGGGTTTTCGCGAAGTAGCGCTGCGGAAGTAAAAACACCATCTGCGCATGCGCGCCCTTTTTTCATGGCCGCGCATGTGCAGATGGTGTTTTTTACTTCCGCACCTGGGAAGACCCCCGCCCAACAGCTGAGGAGCCGCCTGCCCGCCCGCCTGCCCGCCGCTTGTCCGCCCGCCGCTCGTGCCGCCGCTGCTGGTGCGGCCGAGCTTCCCTCGGCCCCCTTTGGCCCCGTCGCTCGTGCCGCCGCTGCTGGTGCGGCCGCCGCTCGTCCGGCCGCCGCTCGTGCCGCCGCTGCTGGTGCGGCCGCCGCTCGTGCCGCCGCCGCTCGTGCCGCCGCCGCTCGTGCCGCCGCTGCTGGTGCGGCCGAGCTTCCCTCGGCCCCCTTTGGCCCCGTCGCTTGTGCCGCTGCTGCTGGTGCGGCCGCCGCTCGTCCGGCCGCCGCTCGTGCCGCCGCTGCTGGTGCGGCCGCCGCTCGTGCCGCCGCTGCTGGTGCGGCCGAGCTTCCCTCGGCCCCCTTTGGCCCCGTCGCTCGTGCCGCCGCTGCTGGTGCGGCCGCCGCTCGTCCGGCCACCGCTCGTGCTTTCGGAGCTCCTCCGGCGTCACCCGGCTTCTGGTAGAAGCCTTCTCTCTTTTTTTTCTTGCGGCGAGCCCGAGCCGTTCCTCTCTCGACCACAGCCGAGCTTCCCTTCGCCTCCTCCCCGCCTGCTTTTCCTTGCCAAGCGCACGAAAAAAAAGAGAGAAGGCTTCTGCCAGAAGCCGGGTGACGGCGGAGGAGCTCCGAAAGCTGGAGAAGAAGAGTCTCGCAGGCGGGGAGGAGGCGATGGGGCCAAAGGGGGTCGAGGGAAGCTCGGCTGCGGTCGAGAGAGGAACGGCTCGGGCTCGCCACAAGAAAAAAAAGAGAGAAGGCGCGTCTCCTGAGGGGAAGCCAGCGCCGCCCGCCCTTCGCCCGCCCACGCTGTTGCTCGCGCCACTCAGCTGGGAAGCGGGGCTGGGGTTTCCCCGCCGCCCACGCAAAGGGGAAACCCCGGCAAGAGGGGAAGACCCAGGGAAGCCGCCCAGCAGCTGATCTGCCCGGCAAACTCCACCATCTACGCATGCGTGGCCATAGAAAGAAAAAGGGCGCGCATGCGCAGATGGTGTTGTTTACTTCCGGGTTGAAAAATCGCAAATTACCCTGTTTGCAATGGTCGGGGACACAATAACCGGGGATCACTGTATTTCTTCACCCAGAGGGTTGTTGGTTTATGGAATTCACTTCCAGAAGAGGTCGTGACAGCTGTCAGCCTTGATAGCTTCAAGGCGGGATTAGATAGATTCATGGATGCCAAGTGTATCGGTGGTTATTGAAACGGATGTCCAAGTGCCGGCTCTATGTTGATTGAGGCTTGGAGGTCAGGGGAAAGGGAGGGTTTTGCCTTCTCTTTCTGCTCAAGATCCCCATGGACAATTGGTGGGCCACTGTGTGACACAGAATGCTGGACTCAACGGGCTTTGGCCTGATTCACCATGGCTCTTTTTATGTTCTTATGACTTTAGTAAAGCGTTTGACAAAGTATCTCATTCCATTCTTATCGAAAAAATGGTCAAGTATGGGATTGACAATAGAACAGTTAGATGGATTCAAAACTGGCTTACTGGTCGTACTCAAAGAGTGGTAATAAATGGTTGCACATCCAATTGGAAGAATGTTTCAAGGGGAGTACCACAAGGGTCTGTCCTAGGTCCAGTGCTATTTAACATATTTATAAATGATCTAGATGAAGGAATTGAAGGAAAGCCTATCAAATTTGCTGATGACACAAAGTGGCATGGGTGCCACAGGTGACATGTGGAGCCATATCTGCTGGCACGTGAGCTGTTGCCCTAGCTCAGCTCCAGTGGGCATGTGTGTGCTGGCCAGCTGATTTTTGGCTCACACGGAGTCTCTGGGAGGGTGTTTTTGGCTTCCAGAGAGCTCTGGGGGGAATGGGGGAGGCTGTTTTTACCCTCCCCCAGCTCCTGGGAAGCCTTTGGAGTCTGGGGAGGGTGAAACACAACCCTACTGGGCCCACCAGAAGTTGGGAAACAAGCCGTTTCTGGCCTCCAGAGGGCCTCCGGGGCCCAAGGAAAGCTGTTTTCACCCTCCCCAGGCATTGAATTATGGGTGTGCGCACTTCTGCGTGTGCGATAGCCTGCACGCACGCTCTTTTGGCACCCGAGGAAAAAAAGGTTCGCCATCAATGTTATATGCTAAAGCCAGAATCTCTCCCTAGGAGGATCCGGCTTGAAATAAATATTTCCAGTCTGGACAGCAGCTGTTAATCTTGTAAATGTGGACCCAAAGCTCTTGGCATATAAATTTGCCTCTGCTTCTATAGTATTAAACAGTTCAATGGGTGTTTCACCCATTGATTTTCTATTTGGCAAGCTGGTTTATTTCCTCTCATCCCTCACTGTTTAATGGAGTTCAGTTTGCACAAAAAGAATATTCAGTGATACCTCGTCTTATGAATGCCTCTTCCAACAAACTTTTTTTGAGATATGAACCCAGTGTTTAAGATTTTCTTGCATCTTCTTCCGAACTATTTTCACCTTATGAACCCAAGCTGCCGGCGCTGGGATACCCCACCTCCGGACATCCATTGCCAGCCGAAGCACTGGGAATCGCCTCAGCCTCCTTTTGCTGGGAATCCCCACCTCCGGACTTCCGTTGCCAGCCGAAGCACTGGGAATCGCCTCAGCCTCCTTTTGCTGGGAATCCCCACCTCCGGACTTCCGTTGCCAGCCGAAGCACTGGGAATCGCCTCAGCCTACTTTCGCTGGGAATCCCCACCTCCGGACATCCATTGCCAGCCGAAGCACTGGGAATCGCCTCAGCCTCCTTTTGCTGGGAATCCCCACCTCTGGACTTCCGTTGCCAGCCGAAGCACTGGGAATCGCCTCAGCCTACTTTCGCTGGGAATCCCCGCCTCCGGACTTCCGTTGCCAGCCGAAGCACTGGGAATCGCCTCAGCCTCCTTTTGCTGGGAATCCCCACCTCCGGACATCCATTGCCAGCCGAAGCACTGGGAATCGCCTCAGCCTCCTTTTGCTGGGAATCCCCACCTCCGGACTTCCGTTGCCAGCCGAAGCACTGGGAATCGCCTCAGCCTACTTTCGCTGGGAATCCCCGCCTCCGGACTTCCGTTGCCAGCCGAAGCACTGGGAATCGCCTCAGCCTCCTTTTGCTGGGAATCCCCACCTCCGGACATCCATTGCCAGCCGAAGCACTGGGAATCGCCTCAGCCTACTTTCGCTGGGAATCCCCGCCTCCGGACTTCCGTTGCCAGCCGAAGCACTGGGAATCGCCTCAGCCTCCTTTTGCTGGGAATCCCCACCTCCGGACATCCATTGCCAGCCGAAGCACTGGGAATCGCCTCAGCCTCCTTTTGCTGGGAATCCCCACCTCCGGACTTCCGTTGCCAGCCGAAGCACTGGGAATCGCCTCAGCCTACTTTCGCTGGGAATCCCCGCCTCCGGACTTCCGTTGCCAGCCGAAGCACTGGGAATCGCCTCAGCCTCCTTTTGCTGGGAATCCCCACCTCCGGACTTCCGTTGCCAGCCGAAGCACTGGGCATCGCCTCAGCCTACTTTCGCTGGGAATCCCCGCCTCCGGACTTCCGTTGCCAGCCGAAGCACTGGGAATCGCCTCAGCCTCCTTTTGCTGGGATACCCCACCTCCGGACATCCATTGCCAGCCGTAGCACTGGGAATCGCCTCAGCCTACTTTCGCTGGGAATCCCCGCCTCCGGACTTCCGTTGCCAGCAGAAGCGCCCGTTCTTGCATTGCTGGGATTTCCCTAAGACTCCCCTTGCTGGGATTCCCTTCATTTTTGCCGGCGCTGCTTTGAATCCCAGCGATGGGAGCCTCAGGAGAATCCCAGCAGCGCAAGAATGGGTGCTTCCGCTGGCAACGGAAGTCCGGAGGTGAGGATTCCCAGCAACAGGAGGCTCAGGGGATTCTCAGCAGCACAAGGCAAAAGGGGTGAGCTTTGGGATTGCACGCATTATTTGCTTTTACATTGATTCCTATGGGAAGCATTGTTTCATCTTACGAAGCTTTCAACTTGCGAACCTCGTCACGGAACAAATTAATTTTGTAAGACAAGGTACCACTGTATTCTGTTCAGTTGCTGATTAGATTCTTTTTCTGCAAATGTTTCTGCTGTTCTGCAGCCTCATTGTAAAGGATTTCAGAATAACTTTTCCTTCTTCCTTTAATTCCCCCCCCCTTTTTTTCCCATCTGTGATCATTCGTACTACTTTGGTTGTATTTTTTGCCACCCGTGTGATTTCTCTGATATTCTTGAAAACATTTCTCAAATGATTAAAAAAATAATAATTTTATTTTGTTTGGTGCCATTTTTGATTGCTATAGCCTTGTCCTTTCTTATTTGATATTGAAAGTTTGCTTTCAGGTTGACTGGGGGATTCTGGGAATCGAAATCCACACTTCTTAAAATGTATGTACTGGGGAATTCTGGGAGTTGAGGTCCACATATCGTCTAGTATGCTGGCTGGAGAATTCTAGGAGTTGAAGTCCACACATCTTAAAATTTGTTGGCTGGGGAATTCTGGCAACTGAAATCCACACTTCTTAAAATGTATGGACCAGGGAATTCTGGGAGCTGAAATCCATACATTTTAAAGTTGAGTTTGAGGAACAGGGGTCTATGGGTTTCATCCTCTTTCTTTCACTGATTAGCACAATATCTTATTCTGACTGCCTCTTGGAAATTTTCTTTGACATTATAATATTTTTTCCATCTTTCACACTCTCTCTTGTCTCCTGCCACAAGTCTTCAAATTCTCTTTCGCAAGTACATTGAATCTGTTCCTTTTACAGATCATAGATTCTGACTGTATGTCTTCCAGGTCAAATCTTTGTGGCATTCATATTTTCTTTCACTTTCTAAGTTAAACTTAAATTGATTGATTATGTGCCATCAATTTGTGACCACATAGGTAGACCTCTTCCAGGGTAATTTGTCCCTAATCCAGATCTTCTGATCTTCTGATGGTGCCTTTACTGCTGCTGTAATTGAATTAATCCACTGTTTACTTATTTATTGGTCGTATACAAAGATATAATAATACATGATACTAGTAAAAGAAGGCACTATGGCACGCTTATGCATGCCCCTTACTGACCTCTTAGGAATTGGGAGAGGTCAACAATGGATAATCTAATGGTAAAGTTTTGGGGGTTAGGTGAAGATACTACAGAGACTGGTAGTGAGTTCCATGCATCAACTATTTGGTTACTAAAGTTGTATTTCCTGCAGTCGAGTTTAGAGCAGTTTACTTTAAGTGTGCATCTGTTGTGTGCTCGAGGGTTGTTGTGGTTGAAGCTGAAGTAGTCATTGACAGGAAGGACATTGTAGCAGATGATTTTATGGGCTATGCTTAGGTCGTGTTTAAGGCAAACTGTTCGGACCTAGGCTTCACCAATTCACGAAGTAGACTCCTTGTCTGGACAAAACCTCTTTTTATTAAGCTAATGTGAATTTCTCTCATTTACATCCAGCAAAATCCTGGCAAACAGTCTTTCAAAGGTGAATTTATAACTAGAGACCTTATCAGGCTTGGAGAGCTGCCAGGCCGATACAGTATCTTCCAAATGGCAATGCCAAGAAAATATTTGGCAAAGAGTCTCTGACAACAGATCTTCACACTACTTAAATGAAGTACAGTAATACCTCGTCTTACGAACTTAATTGGTTCCGGAAGTAGGTTCGTAAGGCGAAAAGTTCATAAGACGAAACATTGTTTCCCATAGGAAACAATGTAAAAGTGATTAATGTGTGCAAAAAGAAAAAAAAATCACAAAATGGCGCTCCGCTGGCTGCCGCCGCCCGGCTGTCACCTTTTAAAACAGCCGGGGGGCTTCTCAGCATTCTCCCGAACCCGAACTTTTTGGGTTCGGGTTCGGGAGGCCGCCGAGAAGCGCTGCCGCCCGGCTGTCACCTTCTGAAACAGCCGGGGGGCTTCTCGGCGTTCTCCTAAACGCCGAACCCGGAGCTTTGACGTCACGAAGACGTCCGATCCTCGAGTTATGAATATAATGGAGTCTCAAAATGGGTGAATAATGCAGTCAGGCGGTAGGGAAAGCAAGTAGAATGCTTGGCTGCATAGATAGAGGTATAACAAGCAGGAAAAGAGAGATTGTGATCCCGCTGTATAGAGCGCTGGTGAGATCACATTTGGAATACTGTGTTCAGTTCTGGAGACCTCACCTACAAAAAGATGTGGATAAAATTGAACGGGTCCAAAGACGGGCTACAAAAATGTTGGAAGGTCTTAAGCATAAAAATATCAGGAAAGACTTAATGAACTCAATCTGTATAGTCTGGAGAACACAAGGGAAAGGGGGGACATGATCGAAACATTTAAATATGTTAAAAGGTTAAACAAGGTTCAGGAGGGAAGTGTTTTTCATAGGAAAGTGAGCACAAGAACAAAGGGCCATGATCTGAGGTTAGTTGGGGGGAAAATCAGAAGCAACATGAGAAAATATTATTTTACTGAAAGAGTAGTAGATTCTTGGAACAAACTTCCAGCAGACATGGTTGGCAAATCCACAGTAACTGAATTTAAACATGCCTGGGATAAACATATATCCATTGTAAGATAAAATACAGGAAATAGTATAAGGGCAGACTCGATGGACCATGGGGTCTTTTTCTGCCATCAATCTTCTATGTTTCTACAGAGCAATCTACTTGGGAGCAGAAAGAACAACCTCTTCCTCTTTTTTTTTTGGCTTTGATTATTGCAGCATTTAGGTCAAAGGGGAGGGGGGGAAAAGCTGTGTAAATGTCAAAGGAGATAATGGGAGGGAAGGAAGGGAGGGTGAAGACATCCATCTGTGCGTGCAAAAATCTGGGAAAGCAAAGGAAAGGCACGGAGGGCCTAAAACAGTGATGGTGAATCTTTTTTTCCTTGGACGCCTAAAGTGTGCAAAGCCCATAATTCATTGCCGCCCCCTGCACCCCACCCCCTGTGCATGCACGCGTGACTCCATTGCGCTGCCCTACTTCTCCCCCATTTCCCAACTTCTGGTGGGCCTGGTAGGCCCGTTTTTTGCCCTCCCCAGGTTCCAAAGGCTTCTCTGGAGCCTGGGGAGGACAAAAACGGCCTCCCCTGTCTTCCCAGAGGCCCTCCGGAGGCTGAAAACACCTTCTCGAGGCAAAAGTCAATATTTTTTTGCCTCTACTTAAAAACCATTTTCTACTTAAGAACACGAGCCTGGAAAAATTTCCCAGGAAATTTGAGTGCGACATGAAAGCCCGGCCAGTTTCCTGCCATTCCCCCTTTAATGCCGGCCATCTGGGCTGCCAGAGGAGCCTTTTGGTGGTGCTTAAGGAGGCTTTGGCAGTCCAGAGTGAAAGAAGCATTTTCCTTTCTCTGGGCGTTTGGAGAGGGAATAAACCTCTGCCAGCGCCCAGACAAAAGAAACACTCCCTTTGCTCTGGGAAGCCGGGAAGTCACCACAGCGAAGGAAAGGCGCCGGCTACAAAGCGAGTGAGTAAGACAAGAAGGGAGCCCTTCAGCATGGGAAGGAAGAGGAAGCAGGTAGCAGCAGCAGCAGCCAGTGTATGGGAGGCAGCCTCACGCCGGGTGTAATGGAGGCGCATGCCGCCTCAGAGTCCCTCCTTTTTTTTTTTTAAGCCTTAAAGTTTTGGATTTTTTTGATTCCCCTCACCTCACCTTCTTCCTTCGGCAGTGACTGCCTTCCTCCTCTTCCTCCTCCTCCTCCTTCCACCCAAATTCCGAGCTTTTATTTCCTATGGGAAAAATTGCTTCTACTTAAGAACGTTTTTACTTAAGAACCTGCTCACGGAACAAATTAAGTTCTTAAGTAAAGGTACCACTGTATATTGTGATAACTCCGTCGCTACACTAGGAAGCAATGAAGGCGTATGTGGCACTAATGGGAATTACATAATTTTTTAATGGGTGTTTTGCCTGTGGCAAACATTTTTGTGGTCAGGCATTTGTTTCATCCCGTTGATTCAACCTTTTTAAAAAATCCTGTTCTGTCTTATCTGTTGAATATAACAACAACAACAACAACAACTACAATAATAATAATTTATTAGATTTGTATGCCGCCCCTCTCTGAAGACTCGCGGCGGCTCACCTACAAAAAGATATTGATAAAATTGAATGGGTCTAAAGACGGGCTACTAAAATGGAAGGTCTTAAGCATAAAACTTATCAGGAAAGACTTAATGAACTCAATATGTATAGTCTGGAGGACAGAAGGGAAGCATCTTTTTCAGTAAAATAATATTTTATCACGTTGCTTCTGATCTTTCCCCCAACTAACCTCAGATTGTGCGCCCTTGTTCTTACGTTCACTTTCCTATTAAAAACGCTTCCCTCCTGAACCTTATTTAACCCTTTAACATATTTAAATGTTTCGATCATGTCCGCCTTTTCCTTCTGTCCTCCAGACGACACAGATTGAGTTCATTAAGTCTTTCCTGATACGTTTTATGCTTAAGACCTTCCACCATTTTTGTAGCCCGTCTTTGGACTGTTCAAAGTCCCGTAATGATCTTCCCGGGTCTTATCTCGCAGGCTGTTTTATGAATTTTTTAATTTAAAATTGTAATTAGATTGGTGGGAATTGGATTTGTTACTATGTACTGTTTTTATTATTGTTGTGAGCCGCCCCGAGTTTGCGGAGAGGGGCGGCATATAAATCCAATAAATCTAATCTAATCTAATCTCTTTCATTGTTTCTTTCTGTGAAGAATGTTTTCCAAGCCCTAAGTCTTTGCAGGGCTTTTTCCCATTACTCTAACTTGCTCCAAAGAAGTTTCTTTCCAGCCCTAACTAGGTGCTAACGATGTTCCCAGCTCTAATGGCTTGCAAACTCTTTCATTGTTACTCTCTGAGAATGTTTTCCAAATCCTGTCTTTGTAGGGTTGGGGTTTTTTTCATTTTGTTTTTTCATTGCTTTACTTGCTCCAGATGCTTTTTTCCAGCCCTAACCAGGTGCTAACAATGTTCCCAGCTCTTACCAGCTTGCAAGCTCTTTCATTGTTACTCTCTGCGAAGTTTTTCCAAGCTCTAAGTCATTGTAGGGTTTTTCCCATTGCTCTACTTGCTCCGACTGTTTCTTTCCAGGTGCTAACAATGTTCCCAGCTCTTACTGGCTTGCAAGCTCTTTCATTGTTACTCTCTGCGAAGGTTTTATTTATTTATTTTATTTATTTTATTTATTAGATTTGTATGCCACCCCTCTCTGAAGACTCGGGGTGGCTAACAACAATAAAAAAGACAATGTAACAAATCTAATATTAAAAAATAATAGAGTTTTCCAAGCTCTAAGTCATCATAGGGTTTTTCCCATTGCTCTACTTGCTCCGACTGTTTTTTTTCCAGGCCCTAATAATGTTTCCAGCTCTTACTGGCTTGCAAGCTCTTTCATTGTTACTCTCTGCAAAGAAGGTTTTCCAAGCTCTAAGTCATTGTAGGGTTTTTCCCATTGCTCTACTTGCTCCGACTGTTTCTTTCCAGGCTCTAATGATGTTCCCAGCTCTTACCGGCTTGCAAGCTCTTTCATTGTTACTCTCTGCGAAGAAGGTTTTCCAAGCTCTAAGTCATTGTAGGGTTTTCCCCATTGCTCTACTTGCTCCGACTGTTTATTTCCAGGTGCTAATGATGTTCCCAACTCTTACCGACTTGCAGGCTCTTTCATTATTACTGTCTCAGAATAAAGTTTTTTTAAGCCCTTAACCAGGGGAGAAAATAATATGCTGAAGCTGACCAGGCTAAGGACAGTAGCCAGATCAATACCTGGTAAGCAGATTCTTTTCCCTATTTTCCTCCCCCAAAACTAAGGTGCGTCTTATACTCCAAAAATACGGTAATCAGAAGGAAGGACTCGTTGGAGAAGAGCCTATTGCTGGGAAAGATTGAGGGCAAAAAGAATAAAGGGACGACAGAGAATCAGGTGGCTGGATGGAGTCACTGAAGCAGCAGGCGTGAGATTTAAATGGACTCCTGGTGATGGTAAGAGAACAGGAAGGCCTGGAGGAACATTGTCCACGAAGTCGTGATGGGTCGGACATGACTTCGCAACTAACAACAACAACAAAGCAATTGCTGGCGGTATTTTCCTTGTTAAGAAAACCCCCCGAAGCTGAATTTCCAAACCAATCATCCTTCTGCTTTCTGTGCAAAATCTCATTAAAGTTAATGGAGAGTTGGAGGAGGAAGAATTGTTCTCCTTCTCCCGAGTTAATTACTGGTTGTAATAAATGTATCCCATGTGGTTGTTGCTGATTTGGGAGCTTTCCTGGTATTTTCCAGCTCGGATGACCTTTGGCGATGAAGCGGAAATTTAGGATTATTAATGCTGAATCTGTAATCTTGCCAGGAAGTTGTGCAATTGGGAAGGGAAGGAGGGAAATGGTTATTTTAATGCTTCCTGTGCCTGGGAGTTCCTTTCTTCTTTTCAGTGTTGTTCTCCCTTTCGCCCTGCTGTTTGTGGTAGACGGATTATCTCAGGAAGTACTCCCCTCCCCTGAAGTGGTAGCTGCCGGGTGAGCACCCTTTGAAGGTTTGTCGAAGTGGAGCACGGAAAGACAAGATTTTATTTTATTTATTTGTTTTGTCAAGTACCTATTGTTGGTAGACAAAGATATAATACAGTGGTACCTCGGTTCTCGAACGCCTTGGTTTTCGTACATTTCGGATACCGAACAAAATTTTGGGCAAAAATTTGCTTCGGTATCTGAACAAAAATTCGGATACTGAACAGCCACAGAAAATTTTGTTTGTTATCCGAAATGTTACCGCCTGCTTAACAGCCTCCCAGTCTCTATAGTCTAACCTCTCCAAGCTGCAGGAAGGGTGGGGGCGGTTGCAATACCGATAGCTTCGGGGGGCTCCTTTCCTCAGTGCTTCGTCTTGTGCACCAACTTTCTCCTTCCCGGCGGCAGCAGTGGTGACAGCAGCGGCTTCCCTTCGAGGAGCAGCAGCGCCGGGAATGTCACGTGATGAAGGGAAGCCGCCGGAGCCATCTCAGCTGTTGCCACCACTCCACCGGCTTCCCTTCATTATGTGACGTTCCCGGCGCTGCTGCTCCTCGAAGGGTAGCCGCTGCCATCACCACCGCTGCCGCCGGGAAGGAGAAAGTTGGTGCACAAGACAAAGCACTGAGGAAAGGAGCCCCCCCCGAAACTGCCGGTATTGCAGCCGCCCCCACCCTTCCCGCAGCTTGGAGAGGTTAGACTATAGAGCTCCTCAGATTTTTATCCCATAGGAAATAAAGAAAATAGATTTAATTGGTTCCCAGCGAGTCAACAAGGGCTGGGAACCAATTAAATCCATTTCCATTATTTCCTATGGGATAAATTAATTCGGTACTCGACCAAATCGGTTCTCGAACACACTTCTGGAACGAATTGTGGTCGAGAACTGAGGTACCACTGTATTTATATACATGATACCAGTAAAAGAGAAACATTAGGACAGGGGATGGAAGGGACTCTGGTGCACTTATGCACGCCCCTTACTGATGTCTTAGGAATTGGGAGAGGTCAACGGTGGATAGGGTAAAGTTTGGGGGGTTTGGAGATGATACTATGGAGTCTGGTAGGGAGTTCCATGCATCAACGACTCGGTTACTAAAGTCATATTTCCTGCAGTCGAGTTTAGAGTGGTTTACTTTAGGTTTGTTTCTGTTGTGTGCTCCTGTGTTGCTGTGGTTGAAACTGAAGTAGTCGTTGACAGGAAGGATGTTGTAGCAGATGATTTTATGGGCTATGCTTAGGTCGTGTTTAAGACGACACAGTTCTAAGCTTTCTAAACCTAGGATTGCGAGTCTAGTTGCGTAGGGTATTTTGTTGCGAGTGGAGGAGTAGAGGGCTCTTCTAGTAAAGTATCTCTGGACATTTTCTAGAGTATTTATGTCCGAAATATGGTGTGAGTTGCAGACAGATGAGCTGTATTCACGGATTGGTCTGGCGAAAGATGGAAAAGTCTATCTCAGCATTTCTCAACCTTGGCAACTTGAAGATTGGTGGACTTCAACTCTCAGAATTCCCCATTGAGGAATTTGGCATAGAAGTTGAAAGAAGGAAGGAAGGAAGGAAGGAAGGAAGAAGGAAGAGAGGGAGGAAGGAAGGAAGGAAGGAAGAAGGAAGGAAGGAAAGAAGGAAGGAAGGAAGAAAGGACGGAAGAAGGAAGGAAGGAAGGAGGAAGGAAGGAAGGAAGGAAGAAGGAAAGAGGAAGGAAGGAAGGAAGAAGGAAGAAGGAAGGAACGAAGGAAGAAAGGAAGGAAGAAGGAAAGAGGAAGGAAGGAAAGAAGGAAAGAAGGAAGGAAGGAAGAAAGGGAGGAGGAAGGAAGGAAGGAATCCACCTTCCTCCCCTCCCCATAAATAAAGCCTGATGAGAATACTGTACCACATTAGTGTGCCTTTAGTAGTATAGTAAATTTAAAATGTTTATTTAAAATGAAATAGTGAGTCTTGGAAAGGTGATAACCTCTGTGAGACCCAACCCCCCAGGCAAGTGAAAAAGAATGCATTTTTGTGACTGGAGTCACATCCCATGGTTTAGTAGTTTTATTGCGATTGTGAGTCATCCAGGTTTGTGGAGGAAACCACAGCAACCAAGTAAATGCATTAACAAAATAGATCGGATCATTTTTTTAAAAACAACAACCTAAATTCCATCTAACCAGGCTTTGTATATGTGAACCCAGTTGCTAGGTCTTTAGCTGATCCGTTTATCATCATGTGATTTCCTCTGGCCTTCCTTTGGGTAATAATAATAATAAATTTATTGTCATTGTCAAAACAACGAATTGTCATTGGCAATGGAAGTCGTGTGACACCCAGAGACCAGTCCCACCATACATAACATTTAAAAATAGAATAAAAAAATAGAATAAAATGTCCCAACCTGGGTCCACCTCAGAGGAGATAATTTGGTTTTGCTCTGAGCTGTTCAAGACACAGCAGCATTATAACTGCTTCGTAGGAGATTCTGCTGGTTGCAGGGGTGGGTTCAACTTACCTTTGCCACCAGTTCGCATATTATTATTATTATTATTATTATTATTATTATTATTATTATTATTATTTATTAGATTTGTATGCTCCCCCTCTCTGAAGACTCGGTGCAGCTCAAAACATAGCAGCAATACAATATAAATATAAATCTAATATTAAAAATTTAGAAAACTAATTTAAAATACATTGTTATTAAAAAAACTTATCTGCTACACAATCATACACAATCAGTCCAACTGAATATAAACATAATGAAGGTCAAGAGGAAAAAAGAAGGGGGGGAGATTAATCCCCCCATGCCTGGCGGCAGAGGTGAGTCTTCAACATTTTTCGGAAGGTGAGGAGGGTAGGGGCAGTTCGAATCTCGCAGGGGAATCTAATCTGTTCTATTCTATTCTATTCTATTCTATTCTATTCTATCTAATCTAATCTAATCTAATCTAATCTAATCTAATCCTCATTTTATGACCACAATTGAGCCCAAAATTTATATTGAGAAATTTGTTAAGTGAGTCTTGCTCCATCTTACAATTTTTCTTGCCTCGTTTGTTTAAGTGAATTGTTGCGGTTGTTAAATTAGTAACATGGATGTTAAGTGAGTCTGCTTTCTCCATTGACTCAGGAGGTCGCAGAGGTTGATCCCATGACCCCGGGATACTGCAACTGTCATAAATGTGAATCAGTTGTCAAGCATCCAAATATAAATGTCACTATGGGAATGCTGCAACGGTCGTAAGTGTGAAAAATGGTCGCAAGTCACTTTTTCTAGTGGCATTGTAACTTTGAACCGTCACTAAGTGAGCTGATGTAAATCGAGGACTACCTGTACTCGCAATTTAATATAATTCTTTTTCACATTGTAAAAGTAAATGTGAAAGAAATCCTCCTTCAGTTATTGGAAGTTTTATTTAATGATGCCCCAAGGCGACAGCTGTGTTGATATTTCTCCCAAAGTTGTAGTTTATTCACCCATGGTCTATTTTTAAGGGATACTAATCCTACATTTACACATCAGGCAGTCGATTTTTTTTCACCAAGTCCCACAACTGCATAAAAATTTTAATTAGACATGCTGCTTTATTGCCCCATTACTTTTTTCCCCATTCCCTAACAACTAATTGTTTTATTAAACTGTTCCTTCTTTTACTGATGTTTCTTCATTTAATTGTAAAGGCTGGTCAAAAACAGTAATAAAGAGATTTGATTCGACTTGATCCTTAGCTTATGAGTAAAGCAGAGATGGTTTGTTTTATAGTAGTAAGCTATAAACTAGAGATTTCATCTGAGTTCTCAGAACGTATGAAATCACAATAGGGAAGGGAAGGGAAGGGAGGAGAGGAGAGAATGGACCTTTGAGGTCTTCTAGTTTAACTTCCTACTCAGGCAGGAAATCCTATCACATTTCAGACAAATGATTGTCTAATCTCTTCTTTAAAACTTCCAGTGTTCTTCTGGAGGCAAGTTGTTCCACTGATTAATTGTTCTAACTGTCAGAAAATTTCTCCTTAGTTCTAAGTTGCTTCTCTCCTTGTTTACCTTCCACCCATTGTTTCTTGTTCAGGTGCTTTGGAGAATAGGTTGACTCCCTCTTCTTTGCGGCAATCCCTGAGATATTGGAAGACTGCTATCATGTCTCCCCGGTCCTTCTTTTCATCAAACTAGACCTACCCAATTCCAGCAACCATTCTTCATATGTTTTAGCCTCCAGTCCTCTCATCATCTTCGTTGCTCTTCTCTGCACTCTTTCTACAGTCTCAATCCTTTTTACATCGTGGCGACTAAAACTGGATGCCGTATTCCAATTATTTATTTATTTATTAGATTTGTATGCCGCCCCTCTCCGTAGACTCGGGGCGGCTCACAACACAATAAAACAGTTCATAACAAATCTAACAATTTACAATTTAAAATATTTTTAAAAACCCATTATTAAGCAGACATACATACAAACAAACATACCATACATAAATTGTATAGGTCCAGGGGAGATATCTCAGTTCCCCCATGCCTGACGACAAAGGTGGGTTTTGAGGAGTTTACGAAAGGCAAGGAGGGTAGGGGCAGTTCTAATCTCTGGGGGGAGCTGGTTCCAGAGAGTCAGGGCCGCCACAGAGAAGGCTCTTTCCCTGGGGCCCGCCAAACGACATTGTTTAGTTGACGGGATCCTAATCGGTCGCTGGGATTCGTGCAGCAGAAGGCGGTCTCGGAGATATTCTGGTCCGATGCCATGAAGGGCTTTATAGGTCATAACCAACACTTTGAATTGTGACCGGAAATTGATCGGCAACCAATGCAAACTGCGGAGTGTTGGTGTAACATGGGCATACCTTGGGAAGCCCATGATTGCTCTCGCAGCTGCATTCTGCACGATCTGAAGTTTCCGAACACTTTTCATAGGTAGCCCCATGTAGAGAGCGTTACAGTAGTCGAGCCTCGAGATGATGAGGGCATGAGTGACTGTGAGCAGTGACTCCCGGTCCAAATAGGGCCACAACTGGTGCACCAGGCGAACCTGGGCAAACGCCCCCCTCGCCACAGCTGAAAGATGGTTCTCTAATGTGAGCTGTGGATCGAGGAGGACGCCCAAGTTGCGGACCCTCTCCGAGGGGGTCAATAATTCCCCCCCCCAGGGTGATGGACGGGCAGATGGAATTGTCCTTGGGAGGCAAAACCCACAGCCACTCCGTCTTATCAGGGTTGAGTTTGAGTCTGTTGGTTATGGTTTTTACCAAGGCATTTGTGAAGTGGTATTAACACTTCACAAGGTCTTGATTCTATTCCCTCTGTTAATAATGCACCCTAAAACTGTGAGTGCAAATGTATTGTTGATGAAGAGATAAAGTAAAGGATGCTGTCAGACTACATTCAAGAACACAGGCTTTTTTGCTTTTTTAAAAAAAGAACAAAAATTGAAATTATGCACTCTGAGCTTGGATGATTAGGGCAGATTAATGAGTGAAAGACAGAGATTTGCTGCTGATTAGAATACAGGACTCGCTTCTAAAACCAGCTTAATGTTGCCAGTTGGTTTTTCCAAGAAAGCTGCCTTCTGTGGACTAGTGATGCTAAAAGAGGAAAATAGAACATTCTTATTTTTTTTCTCCTCCTGTAAATCTTTGCCTCCTCATCTTCTCAGTGAGTTCAATTCTACCCAGAGATGGATGATCCCTATTGTAAGGACCTTGTATTTGGGACGCCTGTCTAGAAGATAAATGGATGTACCGTATTTAATTTGAAAATATTACTTTTCATTAAGGGTGGTGCTTCGCCGAGCACCATTTCTGTTTATGCGCAAATAGATGGATCATTAATTCTACATCCAGCGGTGCGGTTAGATAATTTTAGGTTCTTTCAGAAAGGGGGCCTTCATGGTTGTTTTCCGGTTGCCGTTATTAAAGAAATGGAAACATTTTTCCAATGCAAAACAGATCTCCTCTCGGTCGAGCAAGTTTTGTGGAGATGCAGATCCATCAATCTTGGCTTAAATGTCGAGCCAACATTTGATGGAGCAGCTGGAAAGAATTGCCAGTAGGTATTTGATGGTAATGATAACCACAGCTTGTTTTTTGCCTTGTAATCACAACTTGTTCTCATATCTCTGAGGTTTTTAATTCAGTTCTAGCCAAAATCTCAACGTCTATCTTCCAAAACAAGGTATTAACCTATTTGCTGAAAGTGCATTGAGGCTAATTTCATGCCAACTATTTAACACACTTCTATATTGTCAGTTGGATTTGTCAGTTGATAAACGCCAACTCGTATGAAGATAATTAATTTAATAATTAATAATAATTTATTGGATTTGTATGCCGCCCCTCTCCGTAAAACAACATGTAACAATCCAATAATAAAACAACTAAAAACCCTTATTATAAAACCAAACATACACACAAACATACCATGCATAACTTGTAATAGCCTAGGGGGAAGGAATATCTCAACTCCCCAATGCCTGGTGGCACAAGTGAGTCTTGAGTAGTTTACGAAAGACAGGGAGGGTGGGGGAAGTTCTAATCTCCAGGGGGAGTTGGTTCCAGAGGGCTGGGGCCACCACAGAGAAGGCTCTTCCCCTGGGGCCCGCCAAACGACATTGTTTAGTCGACGGGACCCGGAGAAGGCCAACTCTGTGGGACCTTATCGGTCGCTGGGATTCGTGCGGTAGCAGGTGGTTCCGGAGGTAATCTGGTCCAATGCCATGTAGGGCATTAAAGGCCATGACCAACACTTTGAATTGTGACCGGAAACTGATCGGCAACCAATGCAAGCCACGGAGTGTTGAAGAAACGTGGGCGAATCTTGGAAGCCCCACGATGGCTCTCGCGGCTGCATTCTGCAAGATTCAACTGTTTTGCTGAGTTTTTTCCCTGATTTGAATTGATGTTCCCGTCTTGTCTTTCTTTCTATTATGATGGTACTGCCATTCTGTTTTACTCTTGTAAAATTTTACATTGGCTGTGTTTTCTGGAAAAAGAAAACTCATTTTATATCAGCAATCTAGGAATATGTTAATACCCTGACACCACTTCGGGTATAATTTTTTAAATTTTTTCTCCAATTTAAGATAAAACATATGTAAATAACAAAACACAATACCAATATCCAACCATATACATATAATAATAATAATAATAATAATAATAATAATAATAATAATAATAATTAATTAGATTTGTATGCCACCCCTCTGAGGACTCCATTTTTCCATTAATGTACTTATGTTGTACATTAATGTAGTTAATGTACATATTAAATTTCCATATCACTAATGTATAGTGATACCTTGTCTCACAAACTTAATTGGTTCCGGGACGAGGTTCTTAAAGTGAAATGTTTGTAAGACGAAACAATGTTTCCCATAGGAATCAATGGAAAAGCGATTAATGCGTGTAAGCCCAAAATTCACCCCTTTTGCCAGACGACGTGCCTGTTTTTGTGCTGCTTGGATTCCCCTGAGGCTCCCCTCCATGTGAAACCCCATCTCCGGACTTCCTTGTTTTTGTGATGCTGCAGGGGAATCCCAGCATCGCAAAAACGGGTGCTTCGTTGGCAACGGAAGTCCGGAGGTGGGGTTTCCCAGCGAAGGGAGCATCAGTGAAATCGCAGCATTGCAAAAACACCAAAGTCCTCGAAACCCCACCTCCAGACCTCTGTGTTTTTGCGATGCTGCAATTTTGCTGAGGCTCCCCTCCATGGGAAACCCCACCTCCAGACTTCCGTTGCCAGTGAAGCGCCCGTTTTTGCGCTGCTGGGTTTCCCCTACTGGGACTCCCCTGCAGAATCACAAAAACATGGAAGTCCAGAGGTGGGGTTTCCCATGGAGGGGACCCTCAGGGGAATCCCAGCAGTGCAAAAACGGGTGCTTCGCTGGCAACGGAAGTTTGTAGGCGGGGCATCCCAGCGGCGGCAGTGGGTTTGTAAGGTGAAAATAGTTTGTAAGAAGAGGCAAAAAAATCTTAAACCCCGGGTTTGTATCTCGAAACGTTTGTATGACGAGGCGTTTGTAAGACGAGGTATCACTGTACTTTAAGGAGTTTCTTATTTTCTCCCTTCTCCCTCCCCTCCCATAACTCCATCTTTCCAACATTAAAAGTAGCACTAAACTTTAAAATCAAGAACAAAGAAAAGAGAAAGAAAAAAAAAGAAAAGAACAAAACCCAAAACCTCAATATCTTAACATTCTACAAATCTCATAATCATCATTATTTATAGAGAAAGGGAGAGAGAAAAGAGAGAGAAAAGGAATAGAATAGGAAAAAAACCCTCACTCCAACATTTAGCTAATTCCCTAATAAAAATAGTTAGAATAATATAAAACATAAACTATCTTTCTTTCATATCTCTCCTGGCTACTGTAATGACCTTAGTTAAGTTCTTTGTTATACAAGGCAGAACAGAAACAATGGAAGGAAACTAATCAAGGAGAGAACCAACTTAGAATTAAGGAGAAATTTCCGGTCAGAACAAGCAATCAGTGGAAAGGCTTGATTCCAGATGTTATGGATGCTACATCACTGGTGGCTTTTAAGAAGAGATTGAATTTGTCTGGAATGCAATAGGGTTCCCTGCCTGAGGAAGGGGTTGGACTAGAAGACCTCTACGTTTCCATTCCAACTCTGTTATTCTCTTTCACAAAGCTGTCATTTAGATTTTATTTGGTGTTGGTTATGACCTATAAAGCCCTACATGGTATCAGACCAGAATTCCTTCGGGACCGTCTTCTGCCGCACGAATCCCAGCGACCGATCAGGTCCCACAGAGTTGGCCTTCTACGGGTCCCGTCGACAAAACAATGTCGTCAGGCAGGCCCCAGGAGAAGAGCCTTCTTTGTAGTGGCCCTGGCCCTCTGGAATCAACTCCCCTCGGAGATCAGGACTGTCCCTACATTCCTTGCCTTTCGCAAATTACTGAAAACCCAGCTATGCCGCCAGGCTTGGGGGACATAACTGACCCTTCACTTTACGTATGGTTTAATTGGATGATATGACTGTTTTATAATGGGTTTTTATAATTGTTTTTAATATTAGATTTGTGCCTTGTATGTTGTTGTGAGCCGCTCCGAGTCTTCAGAGAGGGGCGGCATGCAAGTCTAATAAATTATTTTTATAATAATTATTATTTATTTATCGTATTTTTCAAAGCACAAGGATGTTATACGATTTCCGGGGGGGGGGGGGGGTTGGTGTTTGTTTCCGCGCATGCGGCTCCTGTCTGAGATTGACCGCTGCCGTGCCCGGCAGGACCCAGCCCGGCGATGACCGGCTGTTCCCAGCAGCAGCAGAGGCACCTCACGCCTGCAGGACTAGCGCCATGCTCTCTGGGCCCACCTAGCTTAACAACCATTTATTAACTTAACAACCATTTATTAACTTAACAACAGCAAGCCATGCTCCCCTGCAAAAGGTCATAAAATTGGGTGTGACTCACTTAGCAACTGTTGTGGTTGGCTCTGGCCCAGCTCCTGCCCCAGGGAATGGGGAGGTGGATGCAGGGGAAAATTCAACATGTCACAGGCCTGTGTTATTGCCGACAGAATCAGGTCAGAGTTTAGTTTCCTCGGATGAAGAAGAAGGTGGGAGTGACTCGGCAGAGGAGGGCTTGGCACACAGCCCAGGCAGTCAATCTCTCTTATCTTCCCTTGATGCAGATGATGACGTTTTGGACCCACGCAAGCGCAGAATTATACGTAGAAGAGATCAAGTAAGAACATATTACAGGAAATAAGGGAGGCCACCTGTGTTTGGGTGGGGCTCCAGTAATTAGGGCTGCTGCTATAAATAGCAGCATGTGGGTTTGGCCGTTGTGGAAGAATATCTGATCGGAGTTCGTCAGGAATCCTGTGTTGTCTGGACTTTGTTGCTTTTTCACGCCTTGGAAAACAAAGCAGAGCAACGTGTGTGTGTGTGTGTGTGTGTAAGTAGAAGGGGTGTGAAGTTTCTTCATAGCTGCTAGCTAAGTACTTAATGACTGCTTAAGGGAAATTGTACAGACTACCCGGTTGTTTTGGGAAGAGTGCTCTTTGCAATACAAAAAGAGTGCTTAGTTTATTTTGACTTTTGTGATAAAGAACATTGTTTTGAATTTTCAAACATATGTGTGTCTGAAATTTGTACCCTTGAATTTTCGGGAGGCTCTTACCAGAGAGTCCGGCAGAACAGCAACTGCCTCACTTAACAATGGAAATTTTGTTCTCTGTTGTGGACGTAAGTCAAGAACTATCTGTATAAACCATTCAAACTCCATTGACACATCTGTGTCGCAGAATGTAAGAAGGTGCTTCTGGGTTTATTATTATTTTTCCCCCCGCTTTGCAAGATTGGCGGATAAGGGGAAGCAAGAAAGATTCTATAATCGGCTTTCTCTCTCCCGAGATGACTTAAGCAGCCTCGTTTTCCTCATTTGTTTTTAGCTGGGCCGGGCCTGCTGTCCCCTGCCCCCCACTTCTGTCCCCATTAATTGGCGGTGGCAGCTCTCCCTGCATAAAGATTAGCCTTAAATCTTCCCCTCCAACTTTAATGGACGGAGGCCTGTCCTGCTTAAATAATTTACAGCGCTGAGGCCTGCCTTCCTTCCCCCTTGCCTGCTTTGAAAGCCGCACGGCATTGGGTTGCCATAGAAACGCGGCCTGCTTTTGCTTTGCTGGCGGCTAAGTTTATTTCTCTTCCCCATCTGTAATCCCCCCGTCTCCCCGCCCCGAGGCCTTCTGTAGGAGGCCTTGAATGGGAAGAAGAATGGGCAGAGTGGGGCACACGGTTCCCCTTATTTGTGTAGTAGGCCTGAGTCTTTGATCCGACCACTGGGATTTGTGTTTCAGTCATAGAGGAGATCAATCCTGGTTGCTCTTTAGAAGGCCAGATCCTGAAGATGAAACTCAAAATACTTTAGCCACCAAATGAGAAGGAAGGACTCACTGGAGAAGAGCCTAATGCTGGGAAAGATGGAGGGGGAAAGAAGGGGACAACAGATAAGTCACTGAAGCCATCAGAGTGAACTTAAACGGACTCCAGAGGATGGTAGAGGACAGGAAGGCCTAGAGCAGTGATTTTCAACCTTTTTTGATCCGTGGCACATTTTTTACATTTACAAAATCCTGGGGCACACCACCAACCAAAATGACACAAAATGACACCCTAAGACACTCTCCTCTCTTTTTCCATCCCTGTCTCCTCCCCACCGTTGTGTGTGTGTGTGTGTGTGTATACACACACACTCTTGAACCAATTCCAAAAACAGGTGAGGGCTGGGTTTTTTCTTTTATTCTTTGGGTGCTTTTTATCATATGCTTTAAATCAAGAGTCACTTCTCTCTCTCGTTTCTCTCTCTTTCCTCTCATTCTGTCTTAATCATTTTCTCACTTCTCTTTTTTCCTCCCCTTTTTGTTCATTTCTCTCTCTCTCTCTCCCCCTTCCTCTCCTTTTCTCTTTTTCTCTCTCTTGCTTTCTTTCTCTCTCACTCTTGCTTTCTCTCTCTCTCTTTTCTCTCTCTCTCTTGATTTCTCTCTCTCTCTTTCTCTCTCTCTTTCTTTCCCTCTCTTTCTCTCTCTCTCTCTCACTCTCACTCTCTCAGCAAAAAGTTGCGAGACCGGAACTTGAGCTTCCTTCTTCGCGGCACACCTGACCATGTCTCGCGGCACACTAGTGTGCCACGGCACACTGGTTGAAAAACACTGGCCTAGAGGAACGTCGTCCATGGGATCGCGATAGGTTGGACACAATCTTGCAACAAACAACAACTCCCAGAAATGGTAGCAGTCTTCCAGTATCTCAGGGGTTGCCACAAAGAAGAAGGAATCAAGCTATTCTCCAAAGCACCTGAGGGTAGAACCAAAAACAATGGGTGGAAACTAAACAAGGAGAGAAGCAATTTAGGACTAAGGAAAAATTTCCTGACAGTCAGAACGGTTGACCAGTGGAACAGCTTGCCTCCAGAAATTGTGAATGCTCCAACGCTGGAAGTTTTTAAGCAAATGTTGGATAACCATTTGTCTGAAGTAGTGTAGGGTTTCCTGCCTAAGCAGGGGGTTTGACTAGAAGACCTTCAGTGTCCCTTCCAACTCTGTCGTTGTTGTTGTTATTATTATCATCATCATTATTATTAAATGCATGAATGCACAGACTAAAGTATTACTATTAGCAGATTTTGCTTCTTGCACATGCGCAGAAGCAAAATCTCGCTCAGGTGCACATGTGCACATGCCGGATACCTGAAGCTGCACACGCAACCCTCGCCTTGTTAGAAACATAGAAACATAGAAGACTGACGGCAGAAAAAGACCTCATGGTCCATCTAGTATGCCCTTATACTATTTCCTGTATTTCATCTTACAATGGATATATGTTTATCCCAGGCATGTTTAAATTCAGTTACTGTGGATTTACCAACCACGTCTGCTGGAAGTTTGTTCCAAGGATCTACTACTCTTTCAGTAAAATAATATTTTTTCACGTTGCTTCTGATCTTTCCCCCAACTAACCTCAGATTGTGTCCCCTTGTTCTTGTGTTCACTTTCCTATTAAAAACACTTCCCTCCTGGACCTTATTTAATCCTTTAACATATTTAAATGTTTTGATCATGTCCCCCCTTTTCCTTCTGTCCTCCAGACTATACAGATTGAGTTCATGAAGGCTTTCCTGATACGTTTTATGCTTAAGACCTTCCACCATTCTTGTAGCCCGTCTTTGGACCCAATATTGGACCCAAAATTGTTCCACTACCTTCTCTAATCTGTGTTATGATTATTGCTTTGATATAATTATTACTCTTGTTGTTTTGCATGTAGGATTGAGAGCTAATGCACTGGAGCCAAATTACTTGTGTGTCTAATCGTACGTGGCCAATAAAGTACAGGTAGACTTCAAATCATGACCACAGTGGATCCCCAAATTTCTTTTGCTAAGCGAGACAGTTCAGTTTTTGCCCCATTTTACGACCTTTGTTGTCACAGCTGTTAAGTGAATTTGATGAGTTAATTACAGGTGGTGGATCTGGCTTCCCCATTGACTTTGCTCGTCAGAACATCATAAATGAAAAACAAAATACTGCAACTGTCATAAATATGAACCAGTTGCCAAGCATCTGAATTTCAATCACATGACCATGAGGATGCTGCAGGGGTCGTAAATGTGAAAAATGGTCATAAGTCACTTTTTTTCAGGGCCGTTGTAACTTTGAACATTCGCTAAATGAATGATGGTAAATTCAGGACTACTTGTAGTCTATTCATAGGAAGCAAAATGACTCCTGAACAAGGCGAGCATTTAATTTGATATATGGTTCAGGACAGACTGTTTCGATTTGATTCCAGATTTGTCACTACATACCCTATCATCCCCAGCCAGTACAGCCCACGCAGCTATTCTATGGTTTCCAGACAGCAAGTTCCTAAAAATAATGAAAATGTGGAATGCAGTCAGAAACTGAATGATGTGCTTAGGCTGCTTGATAAAAATAACAGACTGAAAACTATTTCCGCATTGTCACCTCTCTGCAAAAGCTTCACATTCCAGGCTCAGGGAGGAAGGTCTCAATCATGTGAAAGGCCTCAGACTAGTGGTGAATTAAGGAAAGGAAGCCTGGTGATTACAAGTGACCATAAACCTGTCAGTCGCTAGCAAGGAAGTTGTGGGGGATAGTCCTAAGTTTCTTCTCTCTTTATTTAGTTTCCATCCATTGCTTCTTGTTTCACCCACAGGTGCTTTGGAGAATAGCCTGACTCCCTCTTCTTTGTGGCAACCCCTGAGATATTGGAAGACTGCTTTCATGTCTCCCCGGTCCTTCTTTTCATTAAACAAGACATACCCAGTTCCTGCAACCGTTTTTCATATGTTTTAGCCTCCAGTCCCCTAATAATCTTTGTTGTTCTTCTCTGCAATCTTTCTAAAATCTCAACATCCTTTTTGCATCGTGGTGACCAAAACTGAAGGCAGTATTACAAGTGTGGCCTTATCAAGGCATTATACAGTGGTATTAACAATCCCACTATATAATGCCTTGTCACTTTATAATGCGTCACTTATATAATGGCTTTATCACTTTATTAGTTAAGTAATTCAAGGCAGCAAACTTACATAATATTTGTTCCTCCTAATTTCCCCCACCAAAGCAACCCATCATTTGTTTTACGTTGCCTAATTAGAAGTCGACACTTATAGCACCCTACGCCAGCATTCTTGCACTCTTGAGATACCTTAAATTAATTCGACGTAAGCATTAATTTGCTTTGCTCATTCTGTCTTGCTAAGAATTGATATTATCTGTCTGCAGATAAACATTTATTATGGTGTGTTGCACTGAGAACGGTTCTGGTTTCAATTCAAATCATGTAAACAAACATATTAAGGTATAACTTGGAAACACAAGAAGTACTTTTTGACTTTAGGGTAAACCATGTTTGTGATATTGGCAAGTAACTTAAAAAGAGGGTTTTTTTTCCTCCAGTGTGATCCTTTTTCCAAGATGGTATCTGTCAATTAATGATACAAGAATTTTGTTCAGTCCCCTTGCAATTGAAGAGCTTCTCCCTGCTCTGTTTCCTCCCACGAGATTCCTAGAGAGGCCCCACGGAGGCTTCTCCCCGCCTTTTCCGGTTTTGTTTCCTCCCAGGAGATTCCTAGAGAGGCCCCACAGAGGTTTCTCCCTGCCTTTTCTGGTCCTGTTTCCTTCCAGAAGATTCCTAGAGAGGCCCCACGGAGGCTTCTCCCTGCCTTTTCCGGTTACAGTTTCGGAGGCTCGGGTTTGTAAGTGGAAAATGGTTCTTGAGAAGAGGCAAAAAAATCTTGAACACCTGATTCTTATCTAGAAAAGTTCGTAAGTAGAGGCATTCTTAGGTAGAGGTACCACTGTACTTAGTTTTGCTATATCACATAAAGTGTCTGATATAGAAGCATTTTTGTTATTACATTATTTCTGATATATAGATTACTGTTTCCTTAATGTCGCCAGTATATTTCCTTTACCTTACTCTAATGATGCTGCTATTCCAGTTATATTGTATTGTTTAAATGGTCCCTTTATTTTTTGAGCAGTATATTAGCTATACAGTATTACCCTTTCTTTTATCTTCAATTTTGGGGCGTGCTGCTTTTAAATACCACTGTAATTTTATTTTTAAAAAATGGTTCTCTAATTACATTTTCCATTCCAGTGAAATACAAACTATATGTTGCAGCCTTGAAATACATTAAATATCTATGATTGCTTTCTCTTTTTTTTTTTTAAACCAGGCTTCCTTTTGCCAACACTTCTTTCAAGTTTGCATTCCCTTGGCTATTTCAAGAACAGCCTCTCAAGTTTAAAATTGCTTTCTCGTGCAATTTACTATCTGCAAGCTATGGAACTTTTTCAATTATAGTATAATACCTCATTAATGTAGGCTTAATTTAGAACTTGCATTCCAGTGTGGATCCGCAGCTCATTAGTCGCAGGAAAATAAAGGAAAACACACATGCACACACTCGCACATTACATGTACTTGCACATTCCAGACATTTTTAGAGGCCAGCACAAGCAGAGGTGGCACCTTCAAAGCTGCTTTGTAGAAACCAGAGACTTAATCTGGATTTGACCATCATACTACTGAAACGTTTAAAGCAAGCAAGCAAAATGGCTGAAGAATGCTTCAACTTTGAGGGGGGGGGGGAGCAGCATTTCTATTACGAGGCCAGGTATTCTCCATTTTATAATCATGCATTAGATATATTTTTTCTTTCTGCAGAACCCCAATTAAAATTTCATTTCTTTGTACAATTCTCCATTAAAGTTCACTCTGTTATTTTCAGCCCATTTCCCTAACATCTCAAGATCCATGCTCCCTACATGGGGCTACCTTTGAAAAGTGTTTGGAAACTTCAGATCGTGCAGAATGCAGCTGCGAGAGTAATCATGGGCTTCCCAAGGTATGGCCATGTTACACCAACACTCCGCAGTCTGCATTGGTTGCCGATCAATTTCCGGTCACAATTCAAAGTGTTGGTTATGACCTATAAGGGCCTTTATGGCACCGGACCAGAATATCTCTGGGACCGCCTTCTGCCGCATGAATCACAGCGACCGGTTAGGTCCCACAGAGTTGGCCTTCTCCGGGTCCCGTTGACTAAACAATGTCGTCTGGCGGGACCCAGGAGAAGAGCCTTCTCTGTGGCGGCCCTGACCCTCTGGAACCAGCTCCCCCCAGAAATTAGAACTGCCCCCACCCTCCTTGCCTTTCGTAAAATTCTTAAGACCCATCTCTGCCATCAGGCATGGGGGAACTGAGACATCTCCCCCGGGCCTATACAGTTTATACATGGTATGTTTGTGTGTATGTTTGCTTTTAATAATGGGGTTTTTAGCGTTTTTTAAATTATTAGATTTGTTCTTACATTGTTCTTGTTATTGTTGTGAGCCGCCCCGAGTCTACGGAGAGGGGCGGCATACAAATCTAATAAATAATAATAATAATAATAATAATAATAATAATAATAATAATAAAAAGAGATGATTTTGGGCTCCTCAAGGAATCCTCAATCTGAGTATTGTATTGGCAGTTCTGTGTTAGGAAAAACTTCAGAAGAGAAGGATTTAGGGGTAGTGATTCCTGACAATCTCAAACTGGGTGAAGAGCGCGGTCAGGTGGTAGGGAAAGCAAGGAGAATGCTTGGCCGCATAGCTAGAGGTATAACAAGCAGGAAGAGGGAGATTGTGATCCCACTGTATAGAACGCTGGTGAGACCCCATTTGGAATACTGTGTTCAGTTCTGGTGACCTCACCTACAAAAAGATATGGATAAAATTGAACGGGTGCAAAGATGGGCTACAAATAGTGGAAGGTTTTAAGCATAAAACGTATCAGGAAAGACTTCATGAACTCAATCTGTATAGTCTGGTCTGGAGGATGGAAGGGAAAGGGGGGACATGATCGAAACATTTAAATATGTTAAAGGGTTAAATAAGGTCCAGGAGGGAAGTGTTTTCAATAGGAAAGTGAACCCAGGAACAAGGGGGCACAATCTGAGGTTAGTTGGGGGAAAGATCAGAAGCAACGTGAGAAAATATTATTTTACTGAAAGAGTAGTTGATGCTTGGAACAAACTTCCAGCAGACGTGGTTGGTAAATCCACAGTAACTGAATTTAAACATGCCTGGGAGAAACATATATCCATCCTAAGGTAAAATACCGGAAATAGTATAAGGGCAGACCAGATGGACCATGAGGTCTTTTTCTGCTGTCAATCTTCTATGTTTGTATGTTTCTATGTCTCTACCCCCTTCACTCAGGATATCAGCCATTCATTCTGGTTTTGTATCTTCTGCAAATCTGAAGGAATTCTTCCTACTTATCCTTAAGAAGATGGGCCTCAACTTTCAAGTTTGTAGTTTTCCACTACTGGTTGCCTGACAAAGTTCCAACAGCTTCCTTTGTTGAGTTGGTTGTACATCAACTCTCATGCTAAGAGCTCCAATGTAACTGGCTGCTGATCAGAATATCACAGCTGAAGCATTTTGTTCAGTGCTTTGCCGAAATAACAAGATTATTTCCTACAAGATATTTTCTTGATAAAATCTTGTTGGGTTTGGGTAATTATCACATTGTTTTCCAAAGCTCCTGCAGAGTGATTTGTAGGATTTTTCTCCTGCTATTCGTGACAGGCTGATTGGTTTACATTTTCCTGGAGCTTTCTTTCTGGTTTTTTTTTTTTTTTTAAGATAAAGGCAATATTTATCCTTTTCCAACCATCTGGCATTTCCCCTATTCTCCTAGTATTACCTCAGAGATACAGTAATACATAAAAGTTTTGACTACAAGTATCTTAACCTGCAGCTAGATGGGCCTGTAGGAAGGAACAACAGATGTAAGGAACATCATACCATTATATTACAAGTTCTGTCTCTTTGATGCATGTCTCTTTCATGTTTAATTCATTTTTATTCATTTTGACCAAAGCATAGGATCTTGCCAACACCTCTGCCTTTGGGGGTTAAGAAGGAAAAGGCGGACATGATCGAAACATTTAAATATGTTAAAGGGTTAAATAAGGTTCAGGAGGGAAGTGTTTTTAATAGGAAAGTGAACACAAGAACAAGGGGGCACAATCCGAAGTTACTTGGGGGAAAGATCAAAAGCAACGTGAGAAAATATTTCACTGAAAGAGTAGTAGATCCTTGGAACAAACTTCCAGCAGACGTGGTTGGTAAATCCACAGTAACTGAATTTAAACATGCCTGGGATAAACATATATCCATTGTAAGATAAAATACAGGAAATAGTATAAGGGCAGACTAGATGGACCATGAGGTCTTTTTCTGCCGTCAGTCTTCTATGTTTCTATGTTTAAGCTCATTCAAACCAAATAGGTAATATATTCTTTAGACCAGTGTGTTTCAAACTTGGCAACTTTTAGGCGTGTGGACATCTAGATTTTCACATTGACTGAAATTCCGGTAGCTGAAAACCACAGATCTTAAAAGTTTTATTTTGCTTCTACTGAAAAGGGCACTGGGTGATAGCAGCCTTCCAATACTTGACAGTCTCAAAATGGGTGAACAGTGTGGTCGGGTGGTAGGAAAAGCAAGTAGGATGCTTGGCTGCATAGCTGGAGGGATAACAAGCAGGAAGAGGGATATTGTGATCCCGCTGTATAGAGTGCTGGTGAGACCAAGTTTGGAATACTGTGTTCAGTTCTGGAGACCTCACCTACAAAAAGATATTGACAAAATTGAACGGGTCCAAAGACGGGCTACAAGAATGGTGGAAGGTCTTAAGCATAAAACGTATCAGGAAAGACTTAATGAACTCAATCTGTATAGTCTGGAGGACCGAAGGAAAAGGGGGAACATGATCGAAACGTTTAAATATGTCGAAGGGTTAAATAAGATTCAGGAGGGAAGTGTTTTCAATAGGAAAGTGAACACAAGAACAAGGGGACACAATCTGAAGTTAGTTGGGGGAAAGATCAAAAGCAACATGAGAAAATATTATTTGACTGAAAGAGTAGTAGATCCTTGGAAGAAACTTCCAGCAGATGTGGTTGGTAAATCCACAGTAACTGAATTTAAACATGCCTGGGATAAACATATATCCATTGTAAGATAAAATACAGGAAATAGTATAAGGGCAGACTAGATGGACCATGAGGTCTTTTTCTGCCGTCAGACTTCTATGTTTCTATGTTTCTATGTTTGTTGTTAGACGCCCCGAGTCTACGGAGAGGGCCGGCATACAAATCTAATAAATAATAAATAAATAAATTTTGCTTCCCCTCTTGCCAGCTTCACCCACCCAAAGCCTTCGTTTGGGAGTTAACGGCAGCGTCAGAAATTAGAACAGCTGCCGATAGAGCAATGCACCACAAAAGCAGGACATTCCGCTGCAAAGACTTGGCCCACCTCATCCTTAAATAAGGGATTATTATTATTATTATTATTATTATTATTATTATTATTATTAAATTTGAAAGCGGCTTCAAAAGCAAATGCCTTTGCTGAATGTGAACAGCCAAGAGGGTGGGAAACGCACCGAAAAATGCACAGAATGTTTCTGTGCAGCAACACTCTGTAAAACCACAAATCCAGCTCTGTCTCCTGGGTGCAGCTAATCCTTGCTTTTCCTTGCCAAGCTGGGACTCTGTTCCTTGATCCTACCTGCCCCCTCCCTCTTTTCAAAAACAAGGTTTGTTTGCTTATTAGTTTTTCAGACATGTACAAGATAGCAGATATAAGCATGAACATGAACGAAGGAAATGAATACAAATAAATGGGGTCAGTAAGACGGGGTGCTTATGCATGCCCCCTTTAAAGACCTCTTAGGAATGGAATAGAATAGAATAGAATAGAATAGAATAGAATTCTTGATTGGCCAAGTGTGATTGGACACACAAGGAATTTGTCTTTGGTGCAGATGCTCTCAATGTACATAAAAAGACAAGATACATTCATCAGGAATCATAAGGTGCAACACTGATTGTCATAGGGAATCAGGAAACAATCAATATTAATATAAATCATAAGGATACAAGCAACATCATAGGTGGGAGGAGATGGGTGATAAGAACAATGAGAAGGCTAATATTGTTGTGAGGCGCCCCGAGTCTTCGGAGAGGGGCGGCATACAAATCTAATAAATTATTATTATTATTATTATTATTATTATTATTATTATTATTATTATTATTATTAGTCAGTACAACACAGCAAACGAGATCACTATGCTGGATTTCGTATTTCATCACCAGTCGGGCACTTCCCAAGCACCTAGGACTGCGTGATGTAGCGGCGAATTATGTTTGCCGATCTCAGTAAAGCGGCCTTTTGCAATTGACAGATGGAGATTTTTTCAATTCCAATGGTTTTCAAATGTCCACTGAGATCCTTTGGTACTGCGCCCAGCATGCCAAGTACCACTGGGACCACTTTCACAGGCTTATGCCAGAGTCGTTGCAGCTCGATTTTTAGATCTTCGTATTTCACTAATTTTTCTAGCTGCTTCTCCTCAATTCTGCTGTCTCCTGGGATTGCGATCAATGTACCCTCTAATTTTTTTTTGGTGTGGGCGGAAAAGTATAGTGTCTGAGCGACAGTCCCTTTGGGACTGGGCGGCATAGAATGAATAAATGAATGAATGAATGAATGAATAAATAAGTAAATAAATAAATAAATAAATAAATAAATAAATAAATAAGAAAAAATCCCTTCTTTTTTATTAAAAGAAATTAATAATTTTAAAAAACCAAAATCCATTACTATTAAAACTAAATCAACCAGCAAAACCAAAAACATAACTATTAATAAAAACAGGTGAGGGCTGGGGTTTTTTTCTCTGTTATTATTTAAGTGCTTTTACCATATGCTTTAAATCAAGAGTCACTTTCTGTTTCTCTCTCCTGTCATTCTCTGCCTCAATCATTTTCTCATTTCTCTTTTCTCCCCTTTTTTCTATCATTTCTCTCTATCTCTTCCTTCCACTCTTCTCTCTCTCTCTTCCTTCCTCTCATCTCTCTCTCTCTTTCTCTTCCACTCTTGCTCTCTTTTTCTCACTCTCTCTCTTGTTTTCTTTCTCTCTCTTGCTCTCTCTCTCTCACTCTTTCTCTCTTGTTTTCTTTCTCACACTCTTTCTCTCTCTTGTTCTCTCTCTCTTGCTATCTCTTTCTCTCCCCCCTTTCTCTCTCTCTCTCTTTCTCACTTTCTCTCTATCTTGCTGTCTGTTGTTCTCACTCACTCTCGTTCTCTCTCTGTTCTTCTCAGCGGAGGCTGGCGAAGGTGATATTCAATGTCAGGGGCGCGCGGGCGGTTGCGCGCGCTCCCTATCTCCATACCAGCCCACTCGGAACATTCAAAATAAGAAAAGCCTTCGCCTTGCTGAGAGCCCGGGACGAAAGTGCTCTTGGCAAAGGGACTGTGAGACGGGCAGGGCGTTCATTCCGGGTGCGGGAGGAGCCACGCCCAAAGGCAGGAGGCGGCGGAGGAGCAGAGGGGGTGGATCGGGCGGGCTGGGGGCAGCGCCGAAAGGCCGAGGGGGCCGGAGGCACCATGGGGAAGCAGGGACGGCCGCGGCTCCCTTCCCTTCTGCTGCCGACGCCTCCCTGCCCCCCCCCGCGGGCTGGCAGAGGGATGGGGAGCGCGCAGCCGTGAAAACGGGTGTGCGGGAGGGTATTTGGGGGCACGCACGCGCGCAGCTTTCAAGGAACAGTGACTGCGATGTCGATGATCCATACTTTCTTTTTCTCCACGATCACAATGTCTGGTGTGTTATGCTTCAGAATTCGGTCAGTCTGAAGTCGGAAGTCCCACAGTAGTTTTGCTTGCTCATTTTCGACCACTTTTTACAAAACAAAGATTATTATTATTATTATTATTATTATTATTATTATTATTATTATTATTATTATTACTATTTAGATTTGTATGCCGTCCCTCTCCGTAGACTGCACCAAAGACAAATTCTTTATGTGTCCAATCACACTTGGCCAATAAAATAATTCTATTCTATTCTATTCTATTCTATGTTATATACTATGTTATATACAGGGGGGGGGGGCGAGTTTAAGCCCTTAATGAAGGTACCGATATCTTTTAGAAACAGAAACCTTAGAGTAAAAGATGTTCTGTCTGCTACCACTTAATTGGAATTTGACTGATAACACACAGCAGCTGCATTTATGCAACATATTTAACTAGGTCACCTAAAGATGTAGGAGATGGATTTGCAGGATGACCTTGGTTAGTTTTTATTTGGATTAAGTATACGGCAGTGACGATCATGCTGTTAGCTCTGTATGTGGGGTGATGATAGCCTCCTGATTCAAGGTCCAGGGTATCACGCACATCCATAGAAGGTTTTACAGTAAATGAAGGATGTTGTACGAATGAAATTATAATAGAATCTACCCGACAGCTTATCTGTTTGACAGCTCTTTTTTTGTGTCCTAATATACCTCACAGGGCTGTTGTGAAGAGGACGATACAGGGGAAGCTAATCAGCTCTAAAAGCATAATATTTTTCTCCCCCAAATAGTTGTAGTGTGTATCTGCATTTATTCTCCTGCATAGTTTGGTTAGTTGAGTTTATTTCTCAAAGCTAACTTCTTCTACAAGCAGCTGACCTATACAGTTCTTTTTAAATACAGTGTTCCCTCTGTTTTCGCGGGTTCAAACTTCACGAATAGCCTCTACCACAGTTTTTCCAAAAATATTAATTAAAAAATACTTCGCGATTTTTTCCTATACCACAGTTTTTCCCGCCCGATGATGTCATACGTCATCGCCAAACTAATAATTTTTGCAAATAAATAACAAAAAAATTATTATTGTTAATAATAATATTATTGTTAATAAGGTCCCACAGAGTGGGTCATCTCCAGGTCCCGTCAACCAAACAATGTCGCTTGGCGGGAGCCGGAGGAAGAGCCTTCTCTATGGCGGCCCCGACCCTTTGGAACCAACTCCCCCCAGAGATTAGAATTGCCCCCACCCTCCTTGCCTTTCATAAGCTGCTTAAAACTCACCTCTGCCGCCAGGCATGGGGGAACTAAGATACATTTTCCCCCTAGGCCTTTACAATTTTATACATGGTATGTTTGTATGTATGACTGGTTTTTATATAATGGGTTTTTAACTGTTTTTTAGTATTGGATTTTGTTGTACTGTTTTACTGCTGTTGTTAGCCGCCCCGAGTCTGCGGAGAGGGGCGGCATACAAATCCAATAAATAATAATAATAATAATAATAATAATAATAATAATAATAATAATAATAAATAATAATAATAATAATTACGTTTATAAATATCAGGATCACTAAGTATTTTATTCAATAGTAAGTACCAGTAATAATGGTGAGTAAATGGTTGTTAAGGGAATGGGAAATGGTAATTTAGGGGTTTCAAGTGTTAAAGGATGGCTTGTGATACTGTCCATAGCCAAAAATTGTGTATTTACTTCCGCATCTCTACTTCGCGGAAATTCGACTTTCGCAGGCGGTCTCGGAACGCATCCCCCGTGAAAATCGAGGGAACACTGTATATAGTTTTATCCTGCCCTTCTTTTCACATGCAAATCAAGGACTGAGGCCGAACCAGTGTGAACCAGTAGAAACCCGTGACTGGTCTTAACTCTGCCCACTGCTAGCAGTTTGATCCTGAAGGGCTTAAAGTTAACTCAGCCTTCCATCTTTCTGAGGTTGGTAAAATGAGGGCCCAGATTGTTGGGTGAGAAATGCTGACTCTGTAAACCGCTTAGAGAGGGCTTTAAAATCACTGTGAAAGTGGTATAGAAGTCAATTCAATTCAATTTATTAGATTTGTATGCCGTCCCTCTCCGAAGACTCGGGGCGGCTCACAACAATAATAAAAACAATATAACAGTAAACAAATCTAATATTAAAAGAAAAGATATATAAAACCCCAACAATTAAAACCATACAACACATACATACCAAACATAAAATATAAAAGCCTGGGGGAGGTGTCTCAGTTCCCCCATGCCTGGCGATATAGGTGGGTCTTGAGTAATTTGCGAAAGACAAGGAGGGTGGGGGCTGTTCTAATCTCCGGGGGAAGTTGATTCCAGAGGGCCGGGGCCGCCACAGAGAAGGCTCTTTCCCTGGGGCCCGCCAAACGACATTGTTTAGTCGACGGGACCTGGAGAATGCCAACTCTGTGGGACCTTATCGGTCGCCGGGATTCATGCGGTAGCAGGCGGTTCCGGAGGTACTAGTGCTATTGGTATTGCTTTTGCTATTCGCTGTATGTGAAATAGTGCTCCACGTGTACTTATCAAAACCTACCTGTAACTGTAAATTAACTATATATTTCAGTATTGGTCTTGTGGTTGCACTAGACATATTACTGTTGCAAGTACAATTTTTTAGGTTGAAATGAATAGGCCTGTCATTTTATGAATGGAAATCCTTTCCACATTTGGAATACTGTGTTCAGTTCTGGAGACCTCACCTACAAAAAGATATTGACAAAATTGAACGGGTCCAAAGACGGGCTACAAGAATGGTGGAAGGTCTTAAGCATAAAACGTATCAGGAAAGACTTCATGAACTCAATCTGTATAGTCTGGAGGACAGAAGGAAAAGGGGGGACATCATCGAAACATTTAAATATGTTAAAGGGTTAAATAAGGTCCAGGAGGGAAGTGTTTTTAATAGGAAAGTGAACACAAGAACAAGGGGACACAATCTGAAGTTAGTTGGGGGAAAGATCAAAAGCAACATGAGAAAATATTATTTTACTGAAAGAGTAGTAGATCCTTGGAACAAACTTCCAGCAGACGTGGTAGATAAATCCACAGTAACTGAATTTAAACATGCCTGGGATAAACATATATCCATCCTAAGATAAAATACAGAAAATAGTATAAGGGCAGACTAGATGGACCATGAGGTCTTTTTCTGCCGTCAGACTTCTATGTTTCTATGTTTCCAAGGATTTGCGCACCAACCCTTTCTGAAAAGAATTCGTGTTCAAAACTTTGGTATAAACTACAAAAAAGTTATTTTGTGATTCCGCTTAACCAGCAGTGGGTTGTAAAACCGGTTGTGGGTGAGTGGAGCCGCCTGCTGCCGATGCTCCTGGTTCGCAGAACTGGGTCGAATCAGGTGCAACTCACCGCTGCTCTTAATAGAATAGAATAGAATAGAATAGAATAGAATTTTATTGGCCAAGTGTGATTGGACACACAAGGAATTTGTCTTGGTGCATATGCTCTCAGCGTACATAAAATAAAATATAAATTTGTCAAGAATCATGTGGTACGTCCTTAATGATTGTCATAGGGGTCAAATAAGCAATGAAGAAGCAATATTAATAAAAATCATAGGATATACGCAACAAGTTACAGTCATACAGTCAACATGGGAGGAAATGGGTGAAAGGAATGATGAGAAAAACTAGTAGAATAGAAGTGCAGATTTAGTAGAAAGTCTGACATTGTTGAGGGAATTATTTGTTTAGTAGAGTGATGGCGTTCGGAAAAAAACCTGTTCTTGTGTCTAGTTGTCTTGGTGTGCAGTGCTCTGTAGCGACGTTTTGAGGGTAGGAGTTGAAACAGTTTGTGTCCAGGATGTGAGGGGTCAGTAAATATTTTCCCCGCCCTCTTTTTGACTCGTGCAGTATACAGGTCCTCAGTGCTTATAATGTGAAGTTTCCCTCTCTGTTGCTAAGTTAAGCTTTCAGAAGAGTTCCCAGAAATGAAAGACAAGGTTATCCTGGCCTATATGTACAGTGGTACCTCTACTTACGAACTTAATTAGTTCCATGACCAGGTTCTTAAGTAGAAACGTTCGTAAGAAGCAGCAATTTTCCCCATAGGAATCAATGTTAAAGCAAATAATGCGTGCGATTGGAGAAACCACAGGGAGGGTGGAGGCGCTGTTTCTGCCAGGAGATTCCTAGAGAGGCCCCACAGAGGCTTCTCCCCGCCTTTTCCGGCCCTCTCTCCTCCCAGGAGATTCCTAGAGAGGCCCCACAGAGGCTTCTGCCTGCTTTTTCCGGCCCTGTTTCCTCCCAGGAGATTCCTAGAGAGACTCCACAGAGGCTTCTCCCTGCCTTTTCCTGGCCCTCTCTCCTCCCAGGAGATTCCTAGAGAGGCCCCACAGAGGCTTCTCCCCGCCTTTTTCCGGCCCTGTTTCCTCCCAGGAGATTCCTAGAGAGGCCCCACGGAGGCTTCTCCCTGCCTTTTCCAGTTACAGAGTCAGAGGCTCGGGTTTGTAAGTGGAAAATGGTTCGTGAGAAGAGGCAAAAAAATCTTGAACACCCGGTTCTTATCTAGAAAAGTTCGTAAGTACTGTAGAGGCGTTCTTAGGTAGAGGTACCACTGTATAATTAATAAATTAATAAATAAACTTAAACTGATTCCAACTTAAGTCAACTTGATCTGAAAGGCCTGGGACTCCCACGTAGGAGTATCAGTTGCCAAGAATTTATACACTACAATTCAAGAACATTACCCAACTCTGCTATTCGAAAAGGAGAGTTCAGGAACCAGTGCAGACTTGTCAAACTGGGCAAGGAAAGGATTCTTGCTGAAACATTGGAGAACTGTTTATCATGCGTACTTGGCTAATTTCAGCAGCTAAGTAGAGTTGTGTGGTTAGCACTTGATTGCTTGGGATTTACAGAGCCGTTGACTAGTTTGGAGTGTTTATAAAGAAACCCAAATCCAAAAAAGAACAAAAGGGACAAAGCCTTTGCCCAAGGCTACCAAGGCAGCTGTTGCTATGAGTCAAGCTCAACTCTTTTTTGTGTGCCCTGCAAAGATGACATTTATTTACAGTATTTGTTGCACGTATAGCTTCTTTTTTTTGTCACAGTTCATTTGTAGGCAATTAAGCATAGGGATGGATTAGGAAACCGCAGTAGCGCTTGGATAGGAAATCCCCAGGGGTTTAGGTTAGATGAGAAGTCAAGCGTCTCTGAAGAAGCTAATGATGGATTGCTTTGTGTATGGTTGTCAAGTTACCTGAAGATGCCTATGCAGCCGGGGTAAAATGCTCCTGGTTTACTTGCGCCTGTTGGGTCGATGGAGAGCGTGCAGGTGTCGGCCAACTAGCTGAGTTTTGGCTCATATTTATTTATTTATTTATTTATTTATTTATTTATTTATTTATTTATTTATTTATTGGATTTGTATGCCGCCCCTCTCTGCAGACTCGGGGCGGCTAACAACAGTAATAAAACAGCATATAATAATAATCCAATACTAAAAACAGTTTAAAAACCCATTATTATAAAAACCAATCATACATACAGATATACCATGCATAAAATTGTAAAGGCCTAGGGGGAAAGAGTATCTCAATTCCCCCATGCCTGGTGGAAGAGGTGGGTTTTAAGCAGCTTACGAAAGGCAAGGAGGGTGGGGGCAATTCTAATCTCTGGGGGGAGTTGGTTCCAGAGGGCCGGGGCTGCCACAGAGAAGGCTCTTCCCCTGGAGGCTCTGGAAGGGCATTTTTGGCTTCCAGAGAGCGTCCGGGTGTGTGTGGAGGTGGCGGAGGGCTTTTTTACTCCCCTCCAGCTCCAGGGAAGTCTTTGGAGCCTGGGGAGGGCGAAACATGAGCCTACTGGGCCCACCAAAAGTTGGGAAACAGGCTGTTTCCGGCCTCCAGAGGGCCTCAGGAAGCTTTTTTTCCGCTCTCCCCAGGCGTTGAATTATGGGTATGGGCACTCGCGCAGGCACGATAGCGCACGCCCATGCTATTTCAGCACCTGGGGAAAAAAAGGTTTGCCATCACTGTTCTATAGCATCAGAATTCCAGAGTTGGGAGGGACCTTGTAGGTCTTTTATTCCAGGGTCTACCACCTATTGGCTACTAGGCTGCATGAGTGGGTGTGCAAGTGTGTATACGCACAGCCCTGCTTGCGCAAGCATCACAACAAGGGTTGCTAGACATACTCGGTTCCTGCAACCGTTCGTCATATGTTTTAGCCTCCAGTCCCCTAATCATCTTTCTTGCTCTTCTCTTCATTCTTTCTAGAGCAGTGATGACGAACCTTTTTTCCCTCCGGTGCTGAAAGAGCATGCGCAACTGCCTACACCTATAATGCGTGGGGAAGGAAAAACAGCTTTCCCCACCCCCTGGAGACCCTCTGGAGGCCAGAAATGGCCTGTTCCCCGACTTCTAGTAGGTCCAGTAGGCTTGTGTTTCATCCTCAGGTGCCGAAAGAGCATGTGTGAGTAGTGATGGGCGAACCAAACCCGCACAATTCGGGTCCATATCGAATTTTGCGGTGTTCGGTATGCTGAACACAAACCCGAAATTTTTTGAAACTTGGGGCAAAGTTCGGGGTCGCATTCAGCGTTCGGAGTTTTGACATCATTGGCAGGTTGCTAAGGACGCCAAGGTGATCACTTCCTGGGTTCCATGGAATCCAGGAAGTGATCACCTTGGCGTCCTTAGCAACCTGCCAGTGACGTCAAAACTCCGCCCCTGGAATCTCTTCGTGGGAAGGTTTCCCCAGCTCCTTCAAAGGGAGGTCTTCACGTAAAAATAAACATTGTTATTTTTACGTGAAAGGACCGCCCTTTGCTTGCAGCGCCGCTGCGATGTCCTTTCTCGTAAAAATAACAATGTTTATTTTTACGTGAAGACCTCCCTTTGAAGGAGCTGGGGAATCCCTCCCACAAAGAGATTCCGGGGCCGGAGCCTTGACGTCACCGGCAGGTTGCTAAGGACGCCAAGGTGATCACTTCCTGGAAGTGATCACCTTGGCGTCCTTAGCAACCTGCCGGTATACTTGACGTCAAAGCTCCACCCCCGGAATCTCTTGATGGGATTCCCCATTCAGGTTTGGGTTCGGTTTGGGTTTGGGTTCAGCTGAATTTTGCTTAAAGTTCGTCCGAACTTGCCGAACCCGAACACCATTGGTTTCGCCCATCACTATATGTGAGCACTATCGCACATGCGTGACCTGTTTCCCAATTCCTGATGGACCCAGTAAGCTTGTGTTTTGCCCTCCCTAGGCTCTAAAGCAGTAGTTCTCAACCTTTCTAATGCCGCGGCCCCTTAATACAATTCCTCATGTTGTGGTGTCCCCCAACCATAAGTATAGTGCCAATTCTCCCAACAGAACTTTAAGCGGATTGGCAGGAAGGTCAGAGAGACACCCCCACTGTAAATGCCTGATTGGTTGGATTGTAAAAATATGTTCCAAGGTGCCAGAATAGAAGCTTAATTTCCTAACACCATGGGAAATTTGTTTTTTTCCCCATGGTCTTAAGCAACCCCTGTGAAATGGCCATTCGACCCCCAAAGGGGTCCCGGCCCCCCAGGTTGAGAACCACTGCTCTAAAGGCTTTCCTGGAGCCAAACGAGAGTAGAAACGTCCTTCCCCATCCCCTCCAAGGCTCTCTGGAAGCTAAAAACGCCCTCCCGAGCCTCTGTGTGAGCCAAAAATCAGCTGGCCGGCACACACATGCATGTATAAAGCCCTTCATGGCATCGGACCAGAATATCTCCGGGACCGCCTTCTGCCGCATGAATCCCAGCGACCGGTTAGGTCCCACAGAGTTGGCCTTCTCTGGGTCCCGTCGACTAAACAATGTCGTTTGGCAGGACCCAGGAGAAGAGCCTTCTCTGTGGCGGCCCCGACCCTCTGGAACCAGCTCCCCCCGGAGATCGGAACTGCCCCTACCCTCCTTGCCTTTCGTAAAGTTCTTAAGACCCATCTCTGCCGTCAGGCATGGGGGAACTGAGACATCTCCCCCGGGCCTATACAGTTTATACATAGTATGTTTGTGTGTATGCTTGCTTTTAATAATGGGTTTTTTAGTGTTTTTTAAATTATTAGATTTGTTCTTACATTGTCTTTGTTATTGTTGTGAGCCGCCCCGAGTCTACGGAGAGGGGCGGCATACAAATCTAATAAATGAATGAATGAATGAATGAATGAATGAATGAATGAATGAATGAATGAATGAATGAATGTTGGAGCTGAGCTAGGGCAACAGATATCGCTCTGTGTGCCATCACTGGTTCTAGAGTCTCAACCATCACTAGTTCACCAGAGCCGGGGTGGCGCAGCAGGTAGAGTGCTGTACTGCAGGCCACTGAAGCTGACTGTAGATCTGCAGGTCAGTGGTTCAAATCTCATCACCGGCTCAAGGTTGACTCAGCCTTCCATCCTTCCAAGGTGGGTAAAATGAGGACCCGGATTGTGGGGGCAATAGGCTGGTTCTGTTAAAAAGTGCTGTTGCTAATGTGTTGTAAGCCAAGGAGAAGGACTGCATAAAAATCAAATAAATAAAATAAATAAATAAATCACAGTTCTAGAGTCTCAACATCCTTTTTATATAGTGGCGACCAAAACTGGATCCAATATTTCAAGTGTGATCTTACCAAGGCTTTACAAAGTGCTACTAATACTTCAATGTATTACTGTAGCCTAGACTTGTAATGGGAAATATGGGGCCAGCTCGCATTTCTAACCGCAACCCCGTCTGCAGCTCTTGGATCGGAAAACAGGCAGGAGATTTTTGGCAGGTTTCAGAATGTGAAAAGAGGCTTCCTTTGTCCCACTCCAGCTGCCCCCGTTCAGTTGTCCCGAGAGAAGCATCCTTGCCAGCTTCCAAGCTCGAATCATGAGTGCGTTTGCGGTCTTTAACGGAAAATGATTGAGAATTTCCAACTGCGCAAGGCCCCAGACCAAATGGGGGGAAAAAGCTTTTGAATGAGGTGCGTAGGAGCTTTTTATGGGTAAAACCTGTTTGAATGCCAATTGCTGTGAATGAAGAGTTTTCCATGGCTTGGGTGCGTAGGAGAAGCATGTGTTTAAGAACTTGGAAAGAGGTGCTACTGGACAAATGCAGGAAGAGGACAATATGGCTTTGATCTGGGGTGTGTGTGCATCTGTGTATTGCTTAGGCTGTGTGTGTGTGTGTGTGCGTGTGTGTGTGTGTGTGTGTAAGAGCTGAAATTGGATTCCTAGTGGACAGCTATTTAAATATGAGCCAGCAGTGTGCAGCAACTGCTAAAAAAAACCATATATATATCATAATCATCAACATGTCAATCCTTCAACTAAATGTGATTCCACCAACCAATCAAATCATTAAAACATAGCCACCCAATCTATTTGCTACATTCAAACCAAATCTCCACCCCCACCACTATATATAAGGAACAAATGGCAGTTGCAAACAAACTATATTTACAGCAGCACGAAGCTTAAAACTTCAGCCTGATGATTGTGAATGTGATTTCACCGAAACGTTGCATAGACACTCAAAATATTACATGGGGCAAAACCCGAACTCAGAACAATCTACATACATATACCCGTGAAAATCTACGAATATATATATATGTTTTCGTAGATTTTCACGGGTACAGGTATGATGGTCTTGGTATATTCAGGTTTCTTCCTGTGTAGGATTTGGAAATTTCTGGCGACGTTTCGACGAGGTCTCACTCGTCATCTTCAGGCTGGTGTTTCTGTCCTTGTTCTAAGGCGAACACTGCGAGACCTGAGCTGCCTTCCTTCTATAAATACTGGTGGCTGGGTGTGGTTTGATGGCTCAGCAATTGCCTGCTGTGTAGAAACTTCCTGGTGAGTCAGTGGGGTAACACCTGGGGGTTTCTTTCTTGCTGAAAAAAAATAGTCCCTAGAGGTCTGTTTCAGGGTCATCCTGACCCGGACCAAAAATTCTTCATTTGAAGTGCTTATGTTTGATCAATTTGAAAACTTTTTTCACTTGGAAAGTAGTCTGAACATTTCTGCACACAATGATATGAAAATTGAACTGGAAAAAATTATGCATATTGGTTTATTTTGATTATAAAAGGCAGACCCCCCCCTTTATTTGTGAACTTTTTTGAATTGAATGCAATCTGCCATTAGATTAACATCCTTTTACTTCCTAGCTAATAATGCTGTTCCAGAACCTCCTTGGCAGATTGCCCAACAACAAAGCTCGGGAGATTTACGAGGAAATGTTCAATTTTCTTGGACTCTTCCCGTGAAGTCAGATCCAGAATTGAGAATCATAAGCTGAATAAACATTTGTCCCTCAGAGAAAGGCTCATTCTGAAGTGAGCTTGATCTTTCTTTTAATTGCAAAGACAGAAATCTCTCACATGTCAAGGCAAAGTAGGGCCTGGTTTGCACTTCAGAAACCACAGTGTCATTTGTTGGCTTTTAGAATAATAATAATAATAATAATAATAATAATAATAATAATAATAATGATTTATTGGATTTGTATGCCGCCCCTCTCCGTAGAGTCGGGGCGGCTAACAACAATGATAAAACAACATGTAACAATCCAATAATAATAATAATTAAAAAACCAACTAAAAACCCTTATTAAAAAACCAAACATACACATAAACATACCATACATAACTTGTAATGGCCTAGGGGGAAGGAATATCTCAACTCCCCCATGCCTGGCGGTCTTGAGTAGTTTACGAAAGACAGGGAGGGTGGGGGCAGTTCTAATCTCTGGGGGGAGTTGGTTCCAGAGGGCCGGGGCAGCCACAGAGAAGGCTCTTCCCCTGGGGCCCGCCAAACGACATTGTTTAGTTGATGGGACCCGGAGAAGGCCCACTCTGTGGGACCTAACTGATAGCTGGGATGCAATACAATTAAAGCTAGAGCGATAGCGTTTGCATGGCGTGCCAATTATGTGACTGTCGCTTGGTTCATTTATGGTTCAGTGCCTTGTGTAAACCTTGAAAATGGGTCATTCCATGACCAGCTTAAATACATTCATGGGAACAGATCTCTCAAGGGCTATTGAGTTACGAAGCATCGATGTAAGGGCAAGACCAGGGCGGTGGGATGCCAGAGTGGTAAAAGCTGAGTTATGATGCCAGCTCCCTACTTTTTATATATGATTAGCAATGTCCCATGAACATCTCAAACCTGAATCAAATTTGATTGCCTGCTTCCAGTTGTTTCTGGCCATCTAGGTTTATTTATTTATTTTAATTAGCATATGGCATCTACAGAGGTCATGCAATCACTGGTATACAACCTTAATAAAACACATAGGATAGAATAGAATAGGATAGAAAGGAACAGAACAGAACTTTTATTGGCCAAGTGTGATTAGACACACAAGGAATTTGTCTTGGTGCATATGCTCTCAATGTACATAAAAGAAAACACTTAATGATAGTCCGGGTACAAATAAGCAATATTTGTACCCAGACAAATATTGCACATATATGTATAATATTGGTACAAATATTTTGTATATTTCTTATAATATTTTAATATTATAAAAATATTTTGCTATACCATAGCATAGCATAGCATACCAATACAATACAATACAATACAATACAACACTACTATGCTATACTAGACTAGACTATACAGAACTATACTTATTATAGTATAGTACATTGTATTACATTAAAATATAATATTTTCATATTATAAATATTAAAACATTGTAAAATAATTTGTATCATATTCTGTATATTGTTTATATTTTTGTATAATATTGTATTTGTGCATACAGAAACAAATACAGTAATACCTCGTCTTACGAACCTAATTGGTTCCCGGGGGAGGTTCGTAAGGCGAAAAGTTCGTAAGGCGAAACATTGTTTTCCATAGGAAACAATGAAAAATAAATTAATGCGTGCAATGGAAAACCCCCCCGCAAAAAAAACGCCCACGCCTGGCTGTTTCAATTGAAACAGCTGGGCGTTCTCAGCATTCTCCCAATGCCGAACCCGGAAGTTCGGCAAAAGTTCGGGTTCGGGTGGCCGCCGAGAAGCCCCGCCGCCCGGCTGTCACCTTTTGAAACAGCCGGGGGGCTTCTCGGCGGCCTCCCGAACGCCGAACCTGGAAGTTCGGGTTTGGCGTTCGGGTTCAGGAGGATGCTGGGAAGCCCCCCGGCTGTTTCAAAAAGTGACAGCCGGGCGGCAGGGCTTCTCGGCGGCCTCCTGAACCTGAACTTTTGCCGAACTTCCGGATTCAGCGTTCGGGAGGCCACAGAGAAGCCCCGCCGCCCGGCTGTTGTCTTTTGAAACAGCCGGGGGGCTTCTCGGCGGCCTCCTGAACGCCGAACCTGGAAGTTTGGGTTTGGCGTTCGGGTTCAGGAGGACACTGGGAAGCCCCCCCGGCTGTTTCAAAAAGCGACAGCTGGGCGGCGGGGGCAGGTTCATAAGACGGAAAATGTTCGTAAGAAGAGGCAAAAAATATCCGAACCCCGGGTTCGTATCTCGGGTTGTTCGTATGGCGAGGGGTTCGTATCATGAGGTACCACTGTATAAGTTTAAATAAAGCCTCAGCAAATATACAGGTAACCCTCAACTTGCGGCTGTTCATTTAGTGACCATTTGAGCTTTACTCATTTTGTTTTTTGAATGGATTTTGCCCACATCCATAAATTGCATACAATTATATCTGAAATGAGATAAATTAAGACACGTGCTTTTTGTCTTTTGGCAGGTTGCTATGTCTTTTTCTCCATCCTTATGGACAGACAATGAAAGACTCCCTTTCTCTGCCTTGACCGGAAATAGTTCATTCAGAATTATTGGAGGGATGCGATGGTGAAAATCTTTTCCATGTTCAAAATATACTTCTGAAGGTATGTATATACAACGAGTACTTCCTAAAATTCCAAAGTTCCTGTGTTAGATAAAGACAGCAGTATTGAGTTCCTACAGGTATGGGCTACACTATGTTCTGTCGGGCTCTCTGGTAGAATCCTCCCAAAAATTCACAGGTACAAATTTCAGACACACACACATTTGAAAATTCAAAACAATGTTCTTTATAATGAAAATTCACTTAAACTAAGCCCTCTTTTGGTATAGCAAAGAGCACTGGTCTCCAAACAAACTGGTAATTGTCTGCCACACTCTCCTCCTCCCTGTCACTCATGTCTTCTTGGTCAAAGGAGCCTTCCTCAGCAGATTCCACCGGGGGCAAAACAGGCCTGCAGCATGTGGATGTCTCCCACACATCCACTGTCCTTGGGGCAGGAGCTGGGCCAGAACTAACCACAACACACTATAACTTTGGTAGGGAAAATGCAGCAGGGCGCGCAACTCCACATCCCTTGTGCTCGCTCATTTATTATTTATTTATTTATTATTTATTACTTAGATTTGTATGCCGCCCCTCTCCGAAGACTCAGGGCGGCTCACAACACGTGGAAACAAATCATAAATAATCTGACAGATTTAAAATATTTTATGGGTTTCTTAGCAAGCAGACGAGGTATCACTGTACATTGCTCAACAGTAGTAACTGTGAGAGGGATCTTGGAGTCCTAAGGGACAATCATTTAAATGTGAGCCAGGCATGTGCAGGAGCTGCCAAAAAAGCCAACATACTTCTAGACTGCATTAACAGGGAGATAGAATCAAGATCATGTGAAGTGTTAATACCACTTTATAATGCCTTGGTAAGGCCACACCTGGATTACTGCATTCAGTTTTGGTCGCCACGATGCAAAAAGTAAGTGCAGACTGTAGAAAAAGTGCAGAGAAGAGCAACAAAGACGATTAGAGCACTGAAGGCTAAAACATATGAAGAACGGTTGCAGGAACTGGGCATGGCTAGTTTAATGAAAAGAAGAACCAAGGGAGACATGATAGCAGTGTTCCAATATCTCAGAGGCTGCCACAAAGAAGGAGCCGACCTATTCTCCAAAGCACCTAAGGGTAGCACAAGAAGCAATGGGTGGAAACTAAACAAGGAGAGAAGTACCTTAGAACTAAGGAGAAATTTCCTGACAATCAGAATGGTTGACCAGTGGAACAGCTTTCCTCCAGAAGTTATGAGCGCAAAACAACACTGGAAACTTTTAAGCAGATGTTGGATAACCATCTGTCTGACATAGCGTAGGGTTTCCTGCCTAAGCAGGGTGTTAGACTAGAAGACCTCTAAGGTCCCTTCCAACTTTGTTGTTATTATTATTGTTAAACTCATCTGAACTTCTGCAAAACTACAGAAAGGTCTTATTAAGGGAGGGTGGGAGAGGTATTGATATCAATTTCTATATTATAACATGGCTTACTCCATTTTAAAAACACATTTCTTTCTTTTTTCAGTAAGAGAAATGTAACTGGGGTTTTGGACGCTCCCATATCTCTGAAGAAGTCCGTCGCCAACGATTTCCTCTTGTTGTGGATCGATCCAGGACTGAACCTCTGTAGGCTTCCTCGCCTCCATCTTGTTTCACCATCTCCAATGTGCCGCCATTTTGTGGTGGACTGTCGGCCAGTCGTTCTGCGAGACGCTTGCGTTTCTTCTTCTTGACCAGAAAACTGGAAGGCGGATTGTGCCTCCCCTGCCCTTCTCCTCGGATTTATACGTCTCTTCTCACGTTTCTTCCTTTTCCTACCTCAGAAGCCGATTTGAAAAAGTGTAAACATTTTCCAAAAACGGTTATCCAAAATGACAAGTCTGTTCCGACGGAGCAGCAGCAATGGCGGCTCGAGGAACAGCTCTTCCGCTCAAGAACTTAACAATAGCCGCCCTGCAAGGCAAGTACGGAGGCTGGAGTTTAACCAGGCAATGGAGGATTTCAAGACCATGTTCCCCAACATGGATTACGACATCATCGAATGTGTCCTGAGGGCCAACAATGGTGCGGTAGACGCCACCATCGATCAACTGCTGCAGATGAATTTGGACTGCAGCGAATGTGATGATAGTTCGGATTCGGACGACAGCATTCCTCCGGAGGTAAACTTTCCCATCATTTTGGAATAGAGGTAGTCCTCGACTTACAATCATTCCTTTAATGGCCATTCAAAGTTACAATGGCATTGTTCAATGTTGAATCATTTTCTCCACTGCATCTGGAAGGAGAGTCCAACATGGGTATTTAACCAATCCTATTGGTAGAGACTGAGTAAAAAATTAACATAATAAATAGGCACCGCCCCAACAGTCTCCCATGAGCCTCAGTTTTAAAAACTCAGTCCAAGAGTAGAGTCATACTGAGTTTTGCTTAGAGTAAATTATTGTTTTTTACCTTGTTTAATGTGTTGTTTTTGTCTCCTCTCCAGATGGAACTGCGTTGGAGGAAGGGGTCTCTGTCCTCCGAGGACAACACCCCCACCAATCTCCTTAGGGGCTGTTTCCCTCCGCGGGATCTGCCCCCAAGAGGAGCACCTCAGCCCGGAGTCACTGGCCTCCGCGGTCAAACGAGGGCTGCGGGCCGAAGGTGGGGGGGTCCGCCCCCCCCACTGGGAGGTCCGAGGCGAAGAGGCACCCCAGGGGACTCCGCTGGGAAGAGCGGCAGCCCAATCAGCTGTGAAGCGGCGAGAGCTGAATATAGCCGCCGCCGCCACCGCCGCCGAGAGCGCCACGGAGCCTCGGAAGAGGCAGGAACCGGGAGACCCCCAGGAGGTCCGAGGATGCCGGGGAAGCGGCGGCAGGCATGGTTTCCTCGGGCGGCGAGCGTAAGGAAGCGGGGAAAACCCGCGAAAGCGCTGGGCGCCGCCATCTTGGGTAGCCCCCAAGAGAGCGAGGAGCGCGCCGACCGGAAGGGCTTCCGGCAGCTGGAGGGCGCCAAGAGAGCTTCGGGCTCCAGAGCGCAGGCGCAGTACCAACAGGGTGGCCGGTCGCCATTTTTTTTTTCGGAGTGACGAGGTGCTAAGGAGAGGTTTCGGGCTCGGTGATTAAAACGAAGTGCTAATAGTGAGTACAATGGAGAAACAAGCCGGGGAAAGCAAAGCTGGGTCACCGGCGGGCCCTAAAGAGAAGGAAAAGGGGAAGACCAAAGAGAAATCCAAGGCTTCTCACTCCCCAGCCTCAGCAGCTTCACTTAAAGAGGCAGAGAAGCGCATAAAAGCGCTAGAGAAGAAGTTAGAGGCGGCCTTACAGCCTTCTCCTTCAGTGGTGCCCTTGACTCAGCGGCAGGTAACCACTCCTGACCCTATGACCCCGCAATCAGCCTATGGGCCTACAGGGGCCTTCCAGGAAGGTGATTGGTCGCCAGATGGACAGTTTTTCTCTATACCACAAGCGGCACCATCACCCTCCCCGTCTTGGACACGACCTGAGTCAGTGGGGCCAGCAAGACGAGGCGCACAACCCCCTTCAGCCACCTTCACCCCCACGGCGGCCGGATTGCGGTCCCAGCAGGGGTCTTGGCAACATATGCCCCCAGATATGCAGGAGTTAATGGCTGAGATATACTCGCAGGGGGTGACCGCAGGGTCTAGCCAGTATGCACGCCGAGCTGCACCTCAGACAAGGAACCTTTGGCCAGCACCGCCCCCCTCGGGGCTGGGGTCCCTATCAGAGGAGCCGGTTTTTGGCGAGGACAGTGACAAGGAGTACGAGTTCTCAGAGGATGAGAACCCACCCGAGCAACAGCCTGTAGCAGGTCTTTTCAAACCAGCACTGTTTAGGACCTTGCTTTTTAAGGCAAAGCAGGTGATGAATCTCCAGGGAACCAAGACATCTGAGGAAGACACCGGAAAAACTTCAGCTTCTCTGCTTAGGGAGCCTCAACCCGAGACTGATTCTATTCCGGCTTCACACATTTTCATTGAAGGGGTCAAGAAACCGTGGCAATACCCCGCAGCGGCCCAGGGACCATCAAACCTGGAGCGCAAATTCTATACGTTTGATGAGGAGGTGGAGAAACTTTTGGAGTTCCCTCCCATCGATCAACCAGTAGTGACACTGGTTTCCAGTGCCCTAGTACCATCTGAGACGGGAGAGAGCCTAAAACCTGAGGACAGGAAGGCGGAAACTCTATTGCGAAAAACCCACCAGATGGCCGGCTGGGGGTTCAGAGCAGCGGCCGCGGCCTCCTTCTTTAACAGAGCCTCCATAATGTGGCTCCAAGAAATGCAGTCACGAATTGGACCAGAGGAGGGTAGATTACGCCAGGACTTGAGTAAGCTGCTGGCGGCAGCTGAATTTTCAGCAGATGCAACCCTCCATGCGGCTAAGTTCGCCAGCAGAGGCATGGCTACCACACTCTCTTCTCGTAGACTTCTGTGGCTACGTAATTGGCCAGCAGACTTGAAGTCAAAGTGGCGCCTCGCTTCAGCCCCATTACAGGGTTCAATGCTCTTTGGGGAGATCCTAGACAAGGTCTTAATTGAAGACAAGGACAAGAAAAAGGTCCTGCCTCGATCCAGCAGACGCCAGGATAGGAGGTTCACTCCTTACACGCGCCGCCAGAACCCTCGCTGGGAGACACCTACTGGTTCAGGCCAGACACAGCGGCCTTTCAACCAGAACCAATATACACAGCAACCCTTTCGGAGCGACCGTGGATTCTCCCAGGACAGACAGAGGGGTTACCAGTCAACCAGACGGCCCTTTCGGGGGTATAATCAGAGAGGCTTCCGTCGTTCAAAGTGACTCAGCCGGGAGTCTGCCGCTGGGAGGGAAGTTACAACACTTCAGCCCCTCTTGGCGGAGGACCTCCTCGGACAGGTGGGTGCTAACCACCGTGTCAGACGGACTACGGTTGGAATTCATAGGTCAACCCCCTCACCGTTTTGTACACTGCCCGCTAATCCGGGACCCTCTAAAGCGACAACAGATCCACAAAGAAGTGGCTCATTTGCTAGAGATTCAAGCAATCGAGCAGGTGCCGCCACTGGAGGAAGGGAAAGGATTTTATTCCCGAATTTTCCTCGTGGCCAAAACATCAGGAGGATACCGAATGATACTAAACCTGAAACAGCTCAATGTCTTTATAAAGTACAGGAGATTCCACATGCACTCATTACAGACCATTCTACCTTCAATCAGGACTCGAGATCTGCTAACCTCGATAGACCTGAAAGAGGCCTACCTACATGTACCGGTATACCCGGCTCATCGGAAATTCCTCAGGTTTTGTTCAGAGGGCATTCATTATCAGTACAAGGCCATGCCCTTTGGCCTATCTTCCGCCCCGCGAACCTTTACCAAGTTGCTGGACGCTTTGACGGCGCATCTGCGGTCGCACTCCATCAGACTGATGGCCTACCTGGACGACATAATTATCTTGTCCAGGTCCCCCGGTCAGGCCAGGGAGGACTTGTCCAGGACGGTGCGTACTCTAGAAGACCATGGATTCACCATCAACTTGGAAAAGAGCCAGATGGTGCCAGCTACCAAGCTTCAGCATCTAGGAGCCATCATAGACACCATGTCAGGCACTGTGTCTCTGTCTCCCGAGCGGCAGGAGAATATCCGCCGTCTCGTTACCGAGCTGTCTCGCCGCAGTCGGGTTCCGTTGGCACTGTTGTCAAAAGTGTTAGGAACACTGGTGTCCGCTATCGGGATTGTACCCTGGGCCAGACACCATATCAGAAGCCTGCAATGGTTCCTGCTACCAGCTCAGAGGGCCAGGATCAGCCACTCCCACAGGTCAATCAAATTGCCCAGGGCAGTCGCAAAGGCCCTACAGTGGTGGACCACCGAGGCGATCCAGGGAGGTTCTCCTTTCCGGACACAAGATCGACTCATACTTACCACAGACGCCAGCTTATACGGATGGGGAGCTCATCTGGGCCGTCACATGGCTCAGGGCATCTGGACAGTGGAAGACCTGTCCCCAGTCAATATAAATTTTCTAGAGCTGAGGGCAGTCTTTTTAGCCCTCTTAGCCTTTGCCCCCATAGTAAAGAACAGACATATACTCATATTAACAGACAATGTGGCGACCAGGGCCCACCTGAACCACCAGGGGGGCACGAGGTCGCACCGACTCATGGAAGAGACCTCACGGCTTTTCAATTGGGCCGAGACTCACCTAGCGTCCCTCACTGCGGAACACATTGCTGGAGTCAGCAACATCAAAGCGGATTGGCTCAGCAGGGCAACGTTGGATCCGTCAGAGTGGAGACTCGATCCGGAACTCTTCAAACAGTTGACCCAGAGGTTTGGAGTACCCCTGGTAGACCTGTTTGCCACCAGTCAGAACGCTCAACTCGAGAGGTTCTTCACACGGTTTCCAGATCCGAGAGCAGAAGGGACGAACGCCTTGTGGGCTCCTTGGCCCCCAGGTCTGCTGTATGCCTTCCCACCGGTGAACCTGGTCCCGAGGGTGGTGGAGAAGATCCTCCAGGAGAAAGCGGAAGTACTCTTGATAGCCCCTTACTGGCCAAGACGTCCATGGTTCGCCGACTTGGTGGCGCTCTCAGTGTCGCCTCCGTGGAGGATTCCGGACCGGTCTGTCTCGCTCAGCCAGGGGAACCTTCATCATCCGGACCCCCAGTGGCTACACTTGACAGGCTGGCACTTGAAAGGAACAGACTAAGACAATTTAACTTGCCGGAGAAGGTCATAGCTACCATGCAGGCCGCTAGGCGTCCATCGACCTCACGAATCTATCAGGCGACTTGGACGGCCTTTTGTAAATTTTGCACTAAACATTCTATCGACCCTGGGGTAGCTTCTGTTTTAGATGTTCTGGGATTTTTACAGGCAGGGGTAGAACAAGGTTTAGCCCCTAATACATTGAGGAGGCAGGTAGCTGCCTTATCTACCATGATCCAGACATCAGAGTCTCGAACGTTAGCACAGCATACTTGGATTCGAGAATTTATTAAGGGAGCCACAAATATTCATTCCCCTCCAGTTAGGAGATTCCCAACATGGGATCTTACACTGGTACTGCAAGCATTGACTAAGCCTCCCTTTGAACCATTGAGGACTATACCAGTCAGGTTACTTTCCTTGAAGACGGCCTTTCTTGTAGCTATTACATCTGCTCGCAGGGTGTCAGAGCTGTCAGCATTATCTGTAAGGGCAGACCTCTGCCAGTTCTATCCAGACAGAGTAGTGCTTAGGTTGGACCCTGCATTTGTACCGAAGGTAAATTCGGTCTTCCATAGGAAGCAAGAGTTGATCCTCCCTGACTTCTGCACTCATGGAACTCATCCCTCTGAGTTACTGTGGCATAAGGTAGATGTCAGGAGGGCTCTGAAGATTTATATTAGGAGAACAGAACCATTCAGAAAGTCGGAAAACCTGTTTATTTCCTTTTCAGAGGCTAGATTGGGACTTGGACTATCGGCAAAGTCTATTAGTAGGTGGCTTAAGGATTGTATCTCTGAAGCCTATAAGGCGGGAGGGCATACTCCTCCAGACGGGATACTAGCTCATTCAACCAGGAGCTCAGCAGTGTCAGCGGCCTGGGCAACTCAGGCGTCCATCGAAGACATTTGTAGAGCAGCAACCTGGTCAGCGCCTACTACGTTTATTAGGCATTATAAGGTGGACTCCTTTGCTTCGGCGGAGGCAGCTTTTGGTAGGCGAGTCCTCCAGAAGGTGTGTGTTTCTCCAAAGTCCCTAGTTAGACCTTCTCCCTCCCATGGGCCTTGAGAGCTTTGGTATATCCCATGTTGGACTCTCCTTCCAGATGCAGTGGAGAAGACCCGTTGTACCTACCTGAACGGTCTTCTCGATGCACTGGAAGGAGAGTCCAAACCCACCCGGTAGTTGAAGGTTCGGGACTCCGGAGGTTGGGTTGTTGTTGTTGGGTTGTTGGATTGTTCAATAAATTTGGTTATCCTCTTTCCTTGGTGATTCGTTTTTAAAACTGAGGCTCATGGGAGACTGTTGGGGCGGTGCCTATTTATTATGTTAATTTTTTACTCAGTCTCTACCAATAGGATTGGTTAAATACCCATGTTGGACTCTCCTTCCAGTGCATCGAGAAGACCGTTCAGGTAGGTACAACGGGTCTTTCATACAACTGTTGCAGCCTCTCCCATGGTCACATGATCAAAATTTGGACAGTCAGCAACTGGTTCATATTTATGACGGTGGGCAGGGAGAGGGTCATGTGCTCTTCTATAGCCGCCCCGAATCTTCGGAGAGGGGCGGCATACAAATCTAATAAAAATTTTTTTTATTATTATTATTATTATTATTATTATTATTATTATTATTATTATTATTATTATTATTATTATTATTATTATAGCAGTGATGGCAAACCTTTTTTCTCTCGGGTGCCGAAAGAGTGTGGATATCTCCCATGCACGAGTGCCACACCTATAATTCAATGCCTTGGGAGGGTGAAAACAACTTTCCCCACCCCCTGGAGCCCCTCTGTAGGCCAGAAACAGACTGTTTCCCAACTTCTGGTGGGCCCAATAGGCTCGTGTTTTGCCCTCCCCAGGCTCCAAAGTCTTTCCTGGACCCGGGGGAGGGTAAAAACATCCTCCCCCATCCCTCTGGAGGTTCTCTGGAAGTCAAAAACGCCCTCCCAGAGTCTCTGTCTGAGCCAAAAATCAGCTGGCTGGCACACAGATGCACACTGGGGCAGATATGGTGTGCCAACTGTGGCACCCGTGCCATAGGTTTACCATCACTGTTCTATAGAATATGGAATACAGTGATCCCTCGCCACTTCGCGGTTCACCTTTCACAGCTTCAGTACATCGCGGGTTGCTGAAAGACCAGGAAGTGAGCATGAGTGGCGGTGGTTTTGTTTGAGTCGGACCTTCTCCCCTAACCCGAGCAGTAACAAATGGAAGGTAGGCTGCTTTAAAGGTGTGCAGCTGAGTTAGCTGGTCCTGGCGGTGGCGGGGAAGGGGCTGGGGCTAACTCAGCAATGCCCTGCCTTGTCCTTGCCAAAGCGACGCTTTGCTGCTGTGTGCGGAGCGGAGTCTCTTGGGAGTCCCTCGCGAGGATTCCCCGAGAGAGAGAGAGAGAGAGAGAGAGAGAGAGAGAGAGAGAGAGAGAGATGGAGGCAGAGAGACCAGAGGTAGTGTTGGGCGAACCCAACAAAGTTCGGGTTCAGGTTCGGCATCCGAATTTTTTTAAAAGTTCGGCGCTCGGGAAAGCGCCAGGAAGCACCGCCTCCTAGCTGTCACCTTCCAGAATAGTCGGGGCGCTTCCCGGCGCTCTCCTGAACCTGAACTTTTGCCGAACCTCCGGGTTCGGCATTCGGTAGACCGCCGAGAAGCGCCCTGGCTGTTTCTGAAGGTGACAGCTGGGCGGTGGTGCTTCCCAGAACAGCCAGGGAGCTGTTGGCCAGTCAGGAGGCGCAAAAGGAGGTGGAGAGTCCCACGAGAGAATTCCAGGAGCAGAGCTTTGACGTCACTGAGACGTCCTTCCTGGAGTCCCCATTTCAGCCGGTCAGGAAGGACGTCTCAGTGATGTCAAAGCTCCGCCCCTGGAATCTCCTTGTGTGATTCCCCATCTCCTTTTGCGCCTCCCGACTGGCCGACAGCTCCCCGGCTGTTTTGGAAGGTGACAGCTGGGCGACGGCACTTCCTGGCGCTCTCCCAAACCCAAACCCGAACCAAACTTTTGCAAAAAAATTCGGGTTCGGGTTCGGTATACCGAACCGCGCAAAGTTCAGTTCGCCCAACACTAACAAGAGGTAAAGAGAGGGGGGGAGTGATGGACAATATGTTGGGGAGAGAGTGAGAGAAAATCCTACTTCGCGGATTTTCGTTTATCGCTGGTGATCCTAGAACGTAATCCCCGCAATCAACCAGGGATCACTCTGTATAGCAATAGCTGGCTGGGGAATTCTGGGAGTTGTAGTCCATGCATCTTAAAGTCGCCAAGGCTGAGAAAGCACTGCCCTAGTAACAAAACAGCTCTGGCTGAAGCAGACTGCACCCAACACTTGAGAAAAGAGACAGTTGCGAGCAAGTTTGGGGTTGTGCAGCACACTGTCAACTATTTACGGGTGTGAAAATCTCCCAGCAAGTCGATAGCAGATGGTCCTTCCTGCCAAAACACAAGCTTTTCCTAATGACTCCTGGCTATGGGGTGTGTGGAGTGTGTGTGTGAGTGGGGGTGGGTGGGTTTGGGAGCTAGCAGGGTAGCTTAAGGACAAAATGTTGGCCCTTTGCCTAAATTTTTGCAGCCTGTGTGTGTGTTATGACCCTTGAGGTGAACAGCGCTTTCCTTGTCAAGCGTTAGGTGTTCGTAATGTTGATATTTTCAGTGCTGTAAAAGCAGGTATTGGAAGGAGATTTGAATATCTGATAGACCAGGATACAGGTTGTCATCAATTTAGCATTATTGTAATTGTAATAATAATAATAATAATAATAGTAATAATAATAATAATAGATTAACAATCCTGGGTCTAGAAAGCTTAGAACTACGGCGCCTAAAACACGATTTAGGTATTGTCCACAAGGTCATATGCTGCAATGTCCTACCGGTCAATGACTACTTCAGCTTCAACCGCAACAACACAAGAGCACGCAACAGATTCAAACTTAATATTAACCGCTCCAAACTTGACTGTAAAAAATATGACTTTAACAATCGAGTTGTCGAAGCGTGGAACTCATTACCGGACTCAATAGTGTCAACCCCTAACCCCCAACATTTTTCCTTTAGACTATCCATGATTGACCTCTCCAGGTTCCTAAGAGGTCAGTAAGGGGCGTACATAAGTGCACTAGTGTGCCTTTCGTCCCCTGTCCAATTGTCTTTCTTTTATCTCATATACTGTATCACATATATTTTCTTCCTTTCATATATCTTCTCCTCTATTTTTACATATTATCTTATATATATTACTTCATGTCTATTCTCTTCCATATGTATTGTGTATTGGACAAATGAATAAATAAATAAAAATAAATAAATAATAATAATAATTAATAATAATAACAACCATAACAACCATAATAATAATAATAATAATTATTATTATTATTAATTAGATTTATATGCCACCCCTCTCCAAGGACTCTATTGTAATCTGTTTAGATTTTGTGTTGCAAGAATTAATAGCAATAGCAATAGCATTTAGACTTATATACCGCTTCACAATGCTTTACAGCCCTTTCTAAGCGGTTTACAGAGAGTCAGCCTATTGCCCCCAACAATCTGGGTCCTCATTTTACCAACCTTGGAAGGACGGAAGGCTGAGTCAACCTTGATCCTACTGAGATTTGGTCTGCCAAACTGCTGGCAGTTGGTGATCAGCAGAAGTACTGTAGCTTGCAGTACTGCACCCTAACTGCTGCGTCACCGAAGCTCTTAAGTTCCTTTGTACCATGTTTCCCCGAAAATAAGACCCTGTCTTATACTTGTTTTGAACCCTGTAATAAGCGCTTGGCCTTATTGCCATGCACGCAAAAGCCCAATTGGACTTATCATCAGGGGATATCTTATTTTGGGAGGAACAGGGTAGAAGTTCTTTGCAGGAAAAGTTATTTTTCTCACTACAAGACTCACCAGACCATAAGACACACCTGAAATGTATGTTTATTGTCTTGACATTTGTTCTGTCGGGCTCTCTGGTAGACTCCTCCCAAAAATTCACAGGTACAAATTTCAGACACACACACATGTTTGAAAATTCAAAACAATGTTCTTTATAATGAAAATTCCCTTAACCTAAGCCCTCTTTTAGTATAGCAAAGAGCACTCCTCTCCAAACAAACTGGTAATTGGTACAAGTCCCTTATCAGTTCTGTGATACTTAGCTTGCAGCTGTGAGGCAATTCACAGTCCTTCTTCTTTCACAAAGTGAAACACACTTTGCCCTGGTTTAGTTTCAAAGCGGGGAAAAATCAGCACACAAAAGGTCAAAGTCAGTAAAGCAGGCATAAAACACAATGATCAGATAATCCTCCACAATGGCCAAATCCACAGGCTGCTCTTTATAGCAGCCTCACTAATCACCACAGCCCCACCCAATCACAGGTGGCCTCATTTTCTTTGATAATAATCTGTCAGTTGTTGCTGCCTATACATCACTCTCCGCATGCGTGGCTGTATCATTAACTCTTGTTCCGAATCCAAGGAGGAACTAGATAATTGATCTCCTTCTGAGCTGTCTGCCACACTCTCCTCCTCCCTGTCACTCATGTCTTCTTGGTCAGAGGAGCCTTCATCAGCAGATTCCACCGGGGGCAAAACAGGCCTGCAGCATGTGGATGTCTCCCCCACATCCACAGTCCTTGGGGCAGGAGCTGGGCCAGAGCTAACCACAACAGACATTCTATCATATTTTTGTTCTTTAAGTATAAAATATTTGAAAATAATAAAAAATAATTATGACTCAGTTGCAAAGCACCAACACCTTCTTTGCGTCCAGTCAGAGGGTCACATTTTGCACCCTTGGCAAGTGGCTTGCATTTAGGGCTGTTTGCTGCATCCTGTAGCCACGCAACTGTGATTTATAACATTTTTGCCCCAAACTGCCATTTACTCCTGATTTCGTACAGCCCCCACTCTCCTCGCCTCCCAAAAGGCGTTAAAAACACATTTATGTTGGCAGGCCTAGGGACCGTGGTCAATAGTTCCATTCCAGCCATTAGTATGAATGAAGGATGATTGATTGTTTTTTATATTGGGTTTTATCTACAGTACAGTGTTCCCTTGATTTTCGCGGGGGAGAACACCCGCAAAAGTCGAATTTCCGCGAAGTAGAGATGCAGAAGTAAATACACCATTTTTGGCTATGGACAGTATCACAAGCCTTCCCTTAACACTTTAAACCCCTAAATTACCTTTTCCCATTCCCTTAACAACCATTTACTCACCATTATTACTGGTACTCACCATTGAATAAGACACTTAGTGATCCTGATATTTATAAACATAATTATTTATTAACAATAATAATATTTTTTGTTATTTATTTGCAAAAAATATTAGTTTGGTGATGACGTATGATGTCATCATGCAGGAAAAAACGTGGTATAGAAAAAACCCGCGAAGTATTTTTCAATTAATATTTTTTGAAAAACCGTGGTATAGGCTATTCGCGAAGTTCGAACCCGCAAAAATCAAGGGAACACTGTATACAGTGGTCCCTCGATCATCGCGAGGGTTCCGTTCCAGGACCCCTCGCGATGATCGATTTGTCGCGAAGTAGCGGTGCGGAAGTAAAAACACCATCTGCGCATGCGCAGATGGTATTTTTATTTCCACCGCAGCAGCGAGGAGCCGAAGATTGGGTTTCCCCGCCGCCTCGCTGCTGCTGCTTGTCCGCGCGCGTGCCGCCCCCCCCCCCGTGCTGTTGCTGGGGCCGCTTCTCAGCTGAGAAGCGGCCCTGGGGTTTCCCCGCGCGCGCGCGCGCGCCGCCCGCCCCCCCGCGCTGTTGCTGGGGCCACTTCTCAGCTGAGAAGCGGCCCTGGGGTTTCCCCGCGCGCGCGCGCGCGCCGCCCGCCCCCCCGCGCTGTTGCTGGGGCCGCTTCTCAGCTGAGAAGCGGCCCTGGGGTTTCCCCGCGCGCGCGCGTGCCGCCCGCCCCCCCGCGCTGTTGCTGGGGCCGCTTCTCAGCTGAGAAGCGGCCCTGGGGTTTCCCCGCGCGCGCGCGCGCGCCGCCCGCCCCCCCGCGCTGTTGCTGGGGCCGCTTCTCAGCTGAGAAGCGGCCCTGGGGTTTCCCCGCGCGCGCGCGCGCCGCCCGCCCCCCCGCGCTGTTGCTGGGGCCGCTTCTCAGCTGAGAAGCGGCCCTGGGGTTTCCCCGCGCTCGCGCGCGTGCCGCCCGCCCCCCGCGCTGTTGCTGGGGCCGCTTCTCAGCTGAGAAGCGGCCCTGGGGTTTCCCCGCGCGTGTGCCGCCCACCCGCCCACGCCGTTGCTCGCGCCTTACCGGGGCAAGAGGGGGAAGACCCAGGGAAGCCTCTGCCCGGCGGGGAAACTCCACCATCTACGCATGCGTGGAAGGGCACGCATGCGCAGATGGTGGAGTTTACTTCCGGGTTGAAAACTCGCGATATAGCGTTTAGCGAAGATCGAGATCGCGAAACTCGAGGGACCACTGTATTCTATTTTTACCTTGTCTTGTAAGCCCCCCCGAGTCCGCAAAGAGAAGGGCGGCCTATAAATCTAATCAATAATAATAATAAATAATAATTTGGGGCAAAATCAGCCCAATAGTGAAAATGGGTTTGCTGAAACAATTGCAGCAAAAATGACCATAAATTGCGATCTCATGGTGATTCACATTACAACTGGCACAATTTATGACAAAAACTGTAGATTCATTTATCGTTGCAACTTGAGGACTGCCTGTGTTTCTCCAAAAATAAGACCGAGTCTTATATTAATTTTTGCTCCAAAAGATGTGCTAGGGCTCATAGGTAATGTTGCATTTTTCAGGGAAATTCTGTACTAAATGAATGCGTCTGGCTGACAATCTTAACTGGGGTTTATTTTGGGGGGTAGGGCTTATAATAAAAGCATCCTGAAAAATCATGCTAGGACTTATTGTCCGGTTGGGTCTTATTTTCGGGAAAACATGGTACCTGTACCGGCAACTGATTGGGATGTCCAGTGGAGTCTTTTGTCATTGCCCATTTTCCTCCTTTAAACCTAGGTGTATCTTTTTATTAGTTATTTTTTATTATTTTCAAATATTTTACACTTTAAACAACAAAAATGGGTCCCATGACAGGGACTACATTACCCAGAGTGCAATCTCCGACTAGATATCTCCAGAATATCTCCGGGACCGCCTTCTGCCGCACGAATCCCAGCGACAAGTTAGATCCCACAGAGTTGGCCCTCTCTGGGTCCCGTCGACTAAACAATGTCGTTTGGCGGGACCCAGGGGAAGAGCCTTCTCTGTGGTGGCCCCGACCCTGCTCCCCCCAGAGGTCAGAATTGTCCCCATCTGCCGGCATGTGAGCTGTTGCCCTAGTCTGGTGCACCAGTTGCAGCCCTATTTGGACCGGGAGTCACTGCTCACAGTCACTCATGCCCTCATCACCTCGAGGCTCGACTACTGTAATGCTCTCTACATGGGGCTATCTTTGAAAAGTGTTCGGAAACTTCAGATCGTGCAGAATGCAGCTGCGAGAGCAATCATGGGCTTCCCCAAATATGTCTCACCGACACTCCGCAGTCTGCATTGGTTGCCAATCAGTTTCCGGTCACAATTCAAAGTGTTGGTTATGACCTATAAAGCCCTTCATGGCACCGGACCAGATTATGTCAGGGGCCGCCTTCTGCTGCACGAATCCCAGCGACCAGTTAGGTCCCACAGAATGTCGTTTGATGGGACCCAGGGGAAGAGCCTTCTCTGTGGCGGCCCCGGCCCTCTGGAACCAACTCCCCCCAGAGATTAGAATTGCCCCCACCCTCCTTGCCTTTCGTAAGCTTCTTAAAACCCACCTCTGCCGTCAGGCATGGGGGAATTGAGATTCTTTCCCCCTTACGCCTTTACAATTTATGCATGGTATGCTTTGTATGTATGTTTGGTTTTATAATAAGGGTTTTTAATTGTTTTACTATTGGATTGTCACATGTTGTTTTATCACTGTTGTTAGCCGCCCCGAGTCTCAGCTCCAAGGTGCATGCATGTACATGCAAGCCAGCTGATTTTTAGCTCACATAGAAGCTCTGTGAGTTCGTGTTCAGCTTCCAGAGGGCTTCCGGAAGAGGGCATTTTTGCCCTTCTCAGGCTCCAGGGAAGCCTACCGAGTCCACTGGAAGCGTAAATGGGCCATTCCTGGACTCCAGAGGGGATCCAGGGAGGGGGGGGAGGGAGGCCGTTTTTGCCTTCTCCAGGCATCGGGCCAGAATATCCCTGGGACCGCTTTCTGCCGCACGAATCCCAGCGACCGATTAGGTCCCACAGAGTTGCCCTTCTCCGGGTCCCGTCAACTAAACAATGCTGTTTGGCGGGACTCAGGGGAAGAGCCTTCTCTGTGGTGGCCCCAACCCTCTGGAACCAGCTCCCCCCAGAGATTAGAACTGGCCCCACCCTCCTCGCCTTTCGTAAACTCCTTAAAACCCACCTTTGCCGTCAGGCATGGGGGAATTGAAACATCTCCCCCGGGCCTATACAGTTTATGAATGGTATGCTTGCGTGTATGTTTGCTTTTAATAATGGGGTTTTTAGTGTTTCTTTTAAATTATTAAATTTGTTATATATTGTTTATTATTGCTGTGAGCCGCCCCGAGTCTATGGAGAGGGGCGGTATACAAATCCAATCAAGAAAGAAAGAAAGAAAGAAAGAAAGAAAGAAAGAAAGAAAGAAAGAAAGAAAGAAAGAAAGAAAGAAAGAAAGAAAGAAAGAAAGAAATGGGTGTGGGCACTCGTGCATATGCGATAGCACGTGTGTGCACATTTTCGGCACCTGGGGGGAAAATGGTTCGCCATCCCTGCTAATCTCTCAGCATATTTTTCTTATTTGGTTTAGATTCTGGAACGGACTTTGGAACCAGACAGTTCCGATGAGGAGCCCCCTCCGGTGTATTCTCCTCCTTCCTACGATATGCATATATACGACCGAAAGTACATGGAGACTCCTCCAGTACCACCACCCAGGTATGTAGACATTAAGATCCAGATTCCCAGAGCTGGTGGGTCCAGCAACCTCAAGAAGTCTAGCACGATTACAAAGGAAATGGTGCTATTAGTTAAAAGGAACGAGATGGGAGAATTTAGAGAAATAAAAGAAGCGGCGATAGAAAGCGCTCAGCCGGTAATAGTCTTGGGTTGGAAGGATGCAACAAAAAGGACAATACAAAATTGGTACCGATATATGGTGGATCATATTCAATTTGAGATTATGGGCAAGAGGATGAACTCGGCCAATGAAACTGATTTGCGGGAACTGATGGGACGATGGGACAAGAGGATATATGGTTAGTAGAATTCAAGACCAAGCTACAAGGAATAAATTGGAAGCACTTTGTAATATGTAAATAGAAATACAGTAATACCTTGTCTTACAAACTTAATTGCTTCCGGGAGGAGGTTGGTAAGGTGAAAAGTTCGTAAGACGAAACAATGTTTCCCATAGGAATCAATGGAAAACCGATTAATGCGTGCAAGCCCAAAATTTACCCCCTTTTCAAGCCAAAGCTCAGTTTTTGCGCTGGTGGGATTCTTTCTTTCTTTCTTTATCTTTATCTTTATTTAGATTTGTATGCCGCCCCTCTCCGCAGACTCGGGGCGGCTCACAACAAGTGGAAAAAACAGTTTATAACAAATCTAAATTTCTACTAAAAACATTTTAAAAAACCCATTTTCTAAACACGCATACATACACACATACCATTCATAAATTGTATATGCCCGGGGGAGATGTCTCAGTTCCCCCATGCCTGACGACACAGGTGGGTCTTAAGAAGTTTATGAAAGGCAAGGAGAGTAGGGGCAGTTCTAATCTCCGGGGGGAGTTGGTTCCAGAGGGCCGGGGCCACCACAGAGAAGGCTCTTCCCCTGGGGCCCGCCAACCGACATTGTTTAGTTGACGGGACCGGTGAAGGCCAACTCTGTGGGACCTAATCGGTCCCTGGGATTCGTGCGGCAGCAAGCGGTCTCGGAGATATTCTGGTCCAGTGCCATGAAGGGCTTTAAAGGTCATAACCAACACTTTGAATTGTGACCGGAAGTTGATCGGCAACCAATGCAGACTGCGGAGTGTTGGTGAAACATGGGCTTACCTAGGTAGGCCCATGACTGCTCTCGCAGCTGCATTCTGCACGATCTGAAGTTTCCGAACACTTTTCAAAGGTAGCCCCATGTAGAGAGCATTACAGTAGATTCCCTTGAAGTTCCCCTCCATGGGAAACCCCACCTCTGTACTTCCGAGTTTTTGTGATGCTGTAGGGAAATCCCAGGAGGGGAATCCCAGGGTCACAAAAACGGGCGCTCCGCTTGCAACGGAAGTCCGGAGGTGGGGTTTCCCAGCGAGGGAAGCCTCAGTGAAATCGCACCATTGCAAAAACACAGAAGTCCTCGAAACCCGACCTCCACTCTGTGCTAAAAGGTTCACCATTACTGGTATAGGTGCTCCGGCTGGCACTGGAATTCCTCCAACATCTCGTCTCATCTCGTCTCAGTTGATGAGAATTTGGGGAATTGTAGTCTACACACCTGGAAGTTGCGAAGGGAAGTGAAATTATATTATTGTACTTTGCCTTTTCCCCTCTCCAAGCAGAACTGATATCCAAAATTCCAGCGGTTCCCAAGCACAAAGACGATATAGGGACTGGAACCCACCATTATTAGGAAATCTTCCAGATGACTTTCTCCGCATCTTACCACAGCAAATGGATGTGGTGCAGGTGGGAAGTGAAAATTTCTGTATTTTTAAATTTTAATTTCATTGTCATCGTATCTAATTTTGCATGTTCCATATTTCGTTTTAAATAAAGAAGACTCGGGGTATTATTAAAATTCGGAATGTGTTTAATGATTGATTAGAATGAAGGGGAAAAATTAGAGGACAATAATAAATTAACAATATATATAAGGGTGTTAATAGCTGATTGATTAATGGATTTGGTATATTGGTGCACAATTGGAGACAATATTTGTATTAGTTGACTTATTTAAGGAAAGGCATTACTAAGGTGAACAAATTTAAAATAGGGGAACGTAGAAGGTTTATAACTATAGTAGTTAACCTGTTGATATGAATTGCTGTAAGAGAATCCTAAGGGGTATACAGTGTTCCCTCGATTTTCGCGGGTTCGAACTTCGCGAATAGCCTATACCACGGTTTTTCAAAAAATATTAATTAAAAAATACTTTGCGGTTTTTTTCCTTTACCACTGTTTTCCCCACCCGATGACATCATATGTCATCGCCAAACTAATAATTTTTGCAAATAAATAACAAAAAAATAATTATTGTTAATAAATAATTATGTTTATAAATATCAGGATCACTAAGTGTCTTATTCAATGGTGAGTACCAGTAATAATGGTGAGTAAATGGTTGCTAAGGGAATGGGAAATGGTAATTTAGGGGTTTAAAGTGTTAAAGGAAGGCTTGTGATACTGTCCATAGCCAAAAATGGTGTATTTACTTCCGCATCTCTACTTCGCGGAAATTCGACTTTCACGGGCGGTCTCAGAACGCATCCCCCGCAGAAATCGAGGGAACACTGTATTGTACAAATGTGATGGTATTCTTTAATACGAGTATGTCGTTCTTTTTTTGTTTGTATGTGTTATTTTTCATTTTTGTTTTCTTTTTTCCTTGTATGTATTTTGTTCATTCTACTGTTTTTAATGTACAGTATATAACGTAATAAAAATTATTTAAAAAAACTAAAATTAAAAAAGAAAATTTCTGTATTTAGAGTGTGTAACATATTTCCAGTGGGTAATACGTTGGGCTGTAATATCCAATTGTAATCTGCTACAGTTCTGCAGCAAGGCTGAACTTTTTTTTAAAAAAAATGCTTAATCTCTTTCTAGAGCACCCAAAACTGTCATCAAAGCACACAGGGTTCTGGGAACCAGAGGGCTCAGGGGTCTTTGGATCAGGAGAAGAAATGGAAGCAGTATTTGGAAGACGAACGGATTGCTCTGTTCCTCCAGAATGAAGAATTCATGAAGGAGCTTCAGAGAAACCGAGATTTCCTCCTGGCCCTTGAAAGAGGTAACAGGTTTTTCAGGAATCAAAGTATGAAAAATAATTAACCTTTAGTTAATAAATAATTAAACAAAAATAATTAACAAATTCCTTGTGCGTCCAATCACACTTTTGGCCAATAAAGAATTCTCTTCTCTTCTCTCTTCTCTTCTCTCTTCTCTTCTCTTCTCTCCTCTCTTCTCTCCTCTCTTCTCTTCTCTCTTCTCTTCTCTCTTCTATTCTCTCTTCTCTTCTCTTTTCTCTCTTCTCTCTTCTCCCTTCTCTTCTCCCTTCTCTTCTCTTCTCTCTTCTCTTCTCTCTTCTCCCTTCTCTCTTCTCTCTCCTCTCCTCTCCTCTCTACTCCAGTGTTTCCCAACCTTGGCCACTTGAGGATATTTGGACTTCCAACTCCCAGAATTCCCCAGCCAGTGAATGCTGGCTGGGGAATTCTGGGAGTTGAAGTCCAAATATCTTCAAGTGGCCAAGGTTGGGAAACACTGCTCTACTCTACTCTACTCTACTCTACTCTACTCTACTCTACTCTACTCTACTCTACTCTACTCTACTCTACTCTACTCTACTCTACTATACTATACTATACTATACTATACTATACTCTTTCCTCTCCAACCAGCATGTGATAGTTTTGATTTTGCCAATGTGATCCTGACGAAGATGTCAGGGCACATTGACCAGCTGGAAGATTCCCAAAGATATTGTTCCCACCCACCCTGAATTTTATGTGCAGATAGGTAGTCCTTGAGTTACAGCCATAATGGAAACTGCTCAACCTCAAGTGTGCTTTGGGTGCTCAGTAACCAGGCCACATTTACAACTGTGTGTAGCATCCAATGTTCATGTGGCACCATTTATGGTGATACTGATCGTACAATTACAGTATTGAACATAGTAAGCTGATCCATTTCTCCCCCTTAACATATCTTCTAATAAGAACATAATAATAATATAAAGCATAATAATCCTAATAACAATCATCACATTATTTATTTCTTTATCTTAATGTATTTTATACCCTTCACTGATCTCCTTCTTTTATTTCCAACTTAAATTCTTGATCACATTGCTTTACTGTCAACTACAGTGTCCTTTCTCTAGAACAGTGTTTCCCAACCGTGGCAACTTGAAGCTATTTGGACTTCAACTCCCAGAATTCCCCAGCCAGCATCTGCTGGCTGGGGAATTCTGGGAGTTGAAGTCCAGATATCTTCAAGCTGCCAAGGTTGGGAAACACTGATCTAGAAAGTTAACTTGGCAAGTTCTTTTCAAACATTTGTTTTTCTGGGCTGTCCTCTAGATCGGTTGAAGTATGAATCGAAGAAATCCAGAACGAACAGTGCTGCCCTCAGTTCCGATCCTGCTTTGTCCTCAATATTATCAGGTAAGTGTGTTAGGCTGTATGTATCTTTGTTACCAAGGGTATTGTTAGTTTTGTGTCTGATGTTTGTCCATCATGTTTGAAGAGGATCTTGACAACTAACAGGTTGTGGGCTGTCCACAGTGTGTCTCTGCAGGTGACTGGTAAGGCCTACATGGGCACGAAATGTTGGGTAGATATGCGTGGGCACCATTGCTGCAACATTTGCAGCTTTGTGGAGTCCTCGCTTCTCTTCTTCTGTCTTCAAATGTAAACGGACCAAAGGAAATGGAGCCCCTCCCTTATGAAACCAGGTTGCAACGCCTTGGTCTCTTCAGCCTTGAAAGACGGCGTTTAACGGGTGACTTGATTGAAGTGTATAAAATCATGCATGGGATAGAAAAGGTGGATAGAGAAAAATTATTTTCTCCATCACACAATACTAGGACAAGGGGGCACTCCTTAAAGCACTTGGGTAAGAAAGTGAGGACAAATAATGTGAAATATTTCTTCACCCAGAGGGTCATTGGTTTATGGAATTTGCTTCCAGAAGAGGTTGTGACAGCTGTCAGCCGGGATAGCTTCAAGGCAGGACTAGACAGATTCATGGATGCCAAGTGTATCGGTGGTTAATGAAACGGATGTCCATGTGCTGCCTCTATGTTGGTTGAGGCAGGCAGGATTCCCTTGGGTACCGTTTTTGGGGGGTCAAGGGAAAGGGAGGGTTTTGCCTTCTTTTTCTGCTCAATATCCCCCTGGACAATTGGCGGGCCACTGTGTGACACAAAATGTTGGACTCGATGGGCTTTGGCCCGATTCAGCATGGCTCTTCTTATGTTCTTAATGTCTGGCAGCCTTGGTGGATCAAAGCAAGTTGTTCCTTCAACTCCCAGAATATCCCAGCCGGTTATTTGAGGATGATCTATACCAGGGGTGTCAAACCCATGGCCCACGGACCAGATGTGTCATGTGGCCATGCCCACGCCCAGTTTAGTGAAGGGGGAAAAAGTCACGATACTTCACGTAACGATGTGAGTTTGACACTCCTGATCTATACTAAATTTCTCCTTTTTCCCAATTTTCCCCCCAATATTAAATATGATTGACAAATCCAATAGATAAATAAATGATAGATAAATAGGTAGGTAGATAGGTAGGTAGGTAGATAGATAGATAGATAGGTAGATAGATAGATCGATCGATCGATCGATAGATAGATAGATAGATAGATAGATAGATAGATAGATAGATAGATAGATATCATGGTGCAACACACTAAAAATTCTGTTTTGGAAGAAAGTGTTCATTTTTAAAAATCCTATCTATGTTGGCTAATAATTAATGACTTGCATTAAGGTTAACCATCCCTTAACATTTATCACTAAAAAAGTATCAATAGCCAGTTGTCACTCCATCTCATAAGTGCTAATTATACAGTAAGTTGATCACAAAATAAAAGGTTTTGATTTTTCTTGTATCAAGGCAACAATTTAACCATGTTCCTGTTAATACAAAAATACCCTATCATTTCCTGTTCCATCTGCTTCATAAAAATATTTCTTTCGGCAAAGTTTTTTTTTTCCAAGGAGCCCTTCAAAATATATTTGATTTTTTTTTTTTGGCCAAATGGAAAATATTTCATAAGACCATGATTTGAAACTGTAATACATTTTGCATCGTATTGGTTTTGATTTCAAATGTCAGAATGAACTATCCGGAAATTCCCTAACCAAAAGCAATTGCTGTGCACAGATAAAAGGAAAATATTGCTACATTAGGAAGGTTTACTAACATACCAAATATCCCACTAAATTAAAATCATATTTGGAATTTTGCAAGGTATTATAAATCACAGTGCTTTCCCGCAGTATGAGCTTAAAATGTTCCACTCCAGTGCTTTAATCAAGTGGAAATTAAACGAAATATATTTCTTTCTGGATTTCATCTCCTTCTGTTTTGGCAGTCTGGTTGTCATTTCCTCTTGCAAAAAGTGTTGTCACAATTGGCATACGATTTTCTGTTGCCAAACAAGTGGTTGTTAAAGGCATTGTACCCAATTTTTGACCTTTATTGTCACTGTGGTTAACATAGAAACATAGAAACATAGAAGTCTGACGGCAGAAAAAGACCTCATGGTCCATCTAGTCTGCCCTTATACTATTTCCTGTATTTTATCTTAGGATGGATATATGTTTATCCCAGGCATGTTTAAATTCAGTTACTGTGGATTTATCTACCACGTCTGCTGGAAGTTTGTTCCAAGGATCTACTACTCTTTCAGTAAAATAATATTTTCTCATGTTGCTTTTGATCTTTCCCCCAACTAACTTCAGATTGTGTCCCCTTGTTCTTGTGTTCACTTTCCTATTAAAAACACTTCCCTCCTGAACCTTATTTAACCCTTTGACATATTTAAATGTTTCGATCATGTCCCCCCTTTTCCTTCTGTCCTCCAGACTATACAGATTGAGTTCATTAAGTCTTTCCTGATACGTTTTATGCTTAAGACCTTCCACCATTCTTGTAGCCAGTCTTTGGACCCGTTCAATTTTGTCAATATCTTTTTGTAGGTGAGGTCTCCAGAACTGAACACAGTACTCCAAATGTGGTCTCACCAGCATTCTATATAGCGGGATCATAATCTCCCTCTTCCTGCTTGTTATTCCTCTAGCTATGCAGCCAAGCATCCTACTTGCTTTCCCTACTGCCTGACTGCACTGTTCACCCATTTTGAGACTGTCAGAAATCACTCCCCCTAAATCCTTTTCTTTTGAAGTATTTGCTAACACAGAACTGCCAATACAATTTGGGTTAAGACAGTGAATCACTTCAATTCTTAAGTGAATCCTGTGATCTTTAAGCAAATCTGGCTTTCTCCATTGACTTTGCCTGACTTGGGATGCTGCAACTGCAGATGGTCCTCGACTTACAACAGTTCACTTAGTGACAGTTCGATCTTAAAATGACCCTGGAAGAAGTGACTTATGACCATTTTCCACACTGATGACCGCAACTAGGCCCAAAATTTATGCTGTTAAGTGAGTTTTTGTTGGATTTCTATGTGATTTATGGTTTTAAGTGATCTTCACTTCATCCAGCAGAGTATCTTCATAGCAGAAATGTGCTACAATGTATATTGAGTACATGATACAATGACTTCAATATAAATCTTATGCTTTTATTTCTTCTTTTCTCATTGAACTGGTTTCATATTTACACAAATAAACAACTTGACAGTATAACTACATTTCTCTCTACATCTGCCCTCTTTGATGCAGATTCACCAACAGTTAGCATAGGAATCCCCAAGAATTCTATCTTCCAACTGCCAAAAAACTGATTTACATAACAATATGGAAATTAGCTCTCTCTTAACATTCCATTCCCTTTTCCCATGCTACAGTTTTTCCCTAGTTTATAAACTTTTCTTGCCCCAGTTGTTAAGTGAATCACTGTAAATTGACAAGTTAGTGACAAGGTTGTTAAGTGAATCTGGCTTCCCCCACTGATTTTGCTTGACAAAGAAACCATGACCTTGGGACACAGTAATGGTCATAAATATGAACCGGTTGGAAAGCATTTGAATTTTGATCCCATCACCATGGAGCTACAACAAAGGTCATAATAAATCATCCACGGGCATGGGGTGAGGTATCATCAATATGCCGATGATACCCACTTATACATCTCCACCCCATGTCCAGTCAACGAAGCGATGGAAGTGATGTGCTGGTGCCTGGAGGCTGTTGGGACCTGGATGGGTGTCAACAAACTCAAACTCAACCCAGACAAGACGGAGTGGCTGTGGGTCTTGCCTTCCAAGGACAATTCCATCTGTCCGTCCATTACCCTGGGGGGAGAATCATTGACCCCCTCAGAGAGGGTTCGCAATTTGGGCGTCCTCCTCGATCCACAGCTCACATTAGAGAAACATCTTTCAGCTGTGGCGAGGGGGGCGTTCGCCCAGGTTCGCCTGGTGCACCAGTTGCGGCCCTATTTGGACCGGGAGTCACTGCACACAGTCACTCATGCCCTCGTCACCTCGAGGGTCTTCTCCGGGTCCCGTCAACTAAACAATGCCGCTTGGCGGGACCCAGGGGAAGAGCCTTCTCTGTGGCGGCCCCGGCCTTCTGGAACCAACTCCCCCCAGAGATTAGAATTGCCCCCGCCCTCCTTGCCTTTCATAAGCTACTTAAAACCCACCTCTGCCGCCAAGCATGGGGGAACTGAGATACTCTTTCCTCCTAGGTCGTTACAATTTTATGCATGGTATGTCTGTATGTCTGTTTGGTTTTTATTATAATAGGTTTTTAATTGTTTTTAGTATTGGATTATTATTACATGCTGTCTTATTATTGTTGTTAGCCGCCCCGAGTCTTCGGAGAGGGGCGGCATACAAATCCAATAAATAATAATAATAATAATAATAATAATAATAATAATAATAAATAATAAATGAGAAAAATGTTCATGAACCTGGTTTCCCCATTGAGAAACCCGTTGCCAAGAGTCTGAATTGTGACATGTGACCATGCAGAGGCAACAATAGTCATAAGTGTGAAACACAGTCATAAGTCACCTTTTCCAGTGTCATCATAACCCTGAATGATCGCTAAATCAACATAAGTCATGGACTACTTGTAAGCATAAAAGTAATATATAAGGAGAAAAAAAATCCTTTTCTTTAGACAGAAGCTTAAATGGGTAAGACATTTTAGTTCCCACATGACAGAAAATAATTTTTGACTGTTATAAAAATTTCCCAAAACCTGATAAAAAATATTGAAGGGTTCCCTCAAGGAATATTTTTACAGCATTAAATATCTCTCTCAAGTTGCTGAAATACCTTAATGCTATCTGGGAAGTGTTACTAGTATTGTTTTTTTAAATTTTCACATTCAGTTATTGAGATAGGCATTTCTGAAAAAAAACAGAGAAACAGAGAAAAAGAAAAAACGACATTGAGGGAAAAGAAAAGGAGCAAAAATTTTCAGCTGCCTCCAGCACAGTATTTAAAGTTGTGGAGGTTTAGAGACAACGCTCTATAATACTGTTCATAGAAGGCTAAGAATCTGGAAGGAAAAGGTGCCTTCTTGATTCCTAGCCAGAATAGCCAAGGGTTCGGAAGGATGGGACTTGAAACATAGAAACAGAAGTCTGACGGCAGAAAAAGACCTCATGGTCCATCTAGTCTGCCCTTATACTATCTTTTGTATTTTATTATTTTATTTTATTTATTTATTATTTAGATTTGTATGCCTCCCCTCTCCGCAGACTCGGGGCGGCTCACAACAGAATAAAACAATTTATAACAAATTCAAATATAATTTAAGATATTTAAAAAACCCCGGTTTGATTTTAAAAACCCCATTTACTAAACAAACATACATACAAACATACCATGCATAAATTGTATATGCCCGGGGGAGATGTCTCAGTTCCCCCATGCCTGACGACAAAGGTGGGTTTTAAGGAGCTTACGAAAGGCAAGGAGAGGAGGGCAGTTCTAATCTCTGGGGGGAGTTGGTTCCAGAGAGTCGGGGCCACCACAGAGAAGGCTCTTCCCCTGGGGCCCGCCAACCGACATTGTTTAGTTGACGGGACCTGGAGAAGGCCCACTCTGTGGGACCTAATCGGTCGCTGGGATTTCCTGTATTTTATCTTAGGATAGATCTATGTTTATCCCAGGCATGTTTAAATTCAGTTACTGTGGATTTATCTACCACGTCTGCTGGAAGTTTGTTCCAAGGATCTACTGCTCTTTCAGTAAAATAATATTTTCTCATGTTGCTTTTGATCTTTCCCCCAACTAACTTCAGATTGTGTTCTTGTGTTCACTTTCCTATTAAAAACACTTCCCTCCTGAACCTTATTTAACCCTTTGACATATTTAAATGTTTCGATCATGTCCCCCCTTTTTCTTCTGTCCTCCAGACTATACAGATTGAGTTCATTAAGTCTTTCCTGATACGTTTTATGCTTAAGACCTTCCACCATTCTTGTAGCCCGTCTTTGGACCCGTTCAATTTTGTCAATATCTTTTTGTAGGTGAGGTCTCCACAACTGAACACAGTGTTCCAAATGTGGTCTCTCCAGCGCTCTATATAAGGGGATCACAATCTCCCTCTTCCTGCTTGTTATACCTCTAGATATGCAGCCAAGCATCCTACTTGCTTTTCCTACCGCCCGACCACACTGCTCACCCATTTTGAGACTGTCAGAAATCACTACCCAGAAAATCCCAGGTTGTCCAGTGGGATAGAAAAAGTGCTCAAAATCTTTCTCCTGGCTTTTTTCTGCTTCCTATTGACCTTAAATATGCTTTGTCTTGCCTTGCAGATGAGGTCACTCGCTCCTTAACCAGTGTGCCCAGCGGGGCTATCTCCGACGATGCCTTATTCAGGGACAAGTTAAAACACATGGGAAAATGTGAGTTGTATGATGGCACATTGCTGGGCCCAAGCCAACAGTGATGCATATTTCCTGCCATTGTCTCTCCGAGTTTGCGGAGAGGGGCGGCATATAAATCCAATAAATCTAATCTAATCTAATATGTATTATACATTTTTTGCCCGGCATAATTTAGCAAGAGGTCAGGACGATGCTGTTGGGACTGTCAGAATGAGCGTAATTAAAGTCCGTTTGAACCTTAAATCATCCTGGAGGTGATGGATTGAGAGAGCAGACATTGGTTTTCAAAGCAAGATTTATTTTTATTATAAAAATAGAAAAGTAAATATGTCACGAGGGACAAATGAAAAATACATCTTCACATGATGGCTGCTAAGACAGGAATGAATAGCAAATATGGAGAGAAGGATAAAGACGGATGTGAGATATAATGACGTGGCAGGATTTTACATCATAGTAGGAGGACCTAATAAAACACACACACAGTTAACTATTCAATTACTAAATGTCTCTGAGTGTCTCTGGGGCTGTCAATATTCAGTGTGACACCCCCTTCTTTGGCAGTCATCAGGGACATTGGTTCACATAAGGCACATTTTCTTGGATAGGTATTCGTGTTGGTCAGCTGCGGAGAGGGGCGGCATATAAATCCAATAAATAAATTAATGAAGGAAGGAAGGAAGGAAGAAAGAAAGAAAGAAAGAAAGAAAGAATTAATAGCAGGGGACTCCAAATTTGGCAATCTTTACGATTTGTGTCCCAAAGGTGCTTTTAAAAAAGGCAGGTGGACTTCCTTGTTTCCCCACCCTCTTGAAAACGTTTTGTTTCTCATTCAAGAAGTTTCTTCAGTCCTCATCTTTCTTGGATGAGAAGTGAAACGTTTTCAAGGACAAAGAACGAAGAAAGTCCAGTTGGCTTTGCAAAAAACACGTTTGGCACAGCCATGACCTAGATCAGTGTTTCCCAACCTTGGCAACTTGAAGATATCTGGACTTCAACTCCCAGAATTCCCCAGCCAGCATTCGCTGGCTGGGGAATTCTGGGAGTTGAAGTCCAAATATCTTCAAGTTGCCAAGGTTGGAAAACACTGACCTAGATAGAGAATCTGCATAAGGCCACACTTGGAATACTGCATCTATTCTTGATTGCCACGATGAAAAAGAGATGTTGAGACTCTAGAAAGATGGCAGAGAAGAACATGTTTTGGTTTTACTTTTGTTTTGTTATGTTTTGTTTTAATCGCCTGGTATACCCAAATATGAGAGGGGGCTTCCTTTCTGCCATGCAGAACACGGCCGCGAGAGCCATCGTGGGGCTTCCCAAATTTCCCCACGTTTCTACAACACTCCGTGGCCTGCATTGGCTGCCAATCAGTTTCTGGTCACAATTCAAAGTGTTGGTTATAACCTTTAAAGCCCTACATGGCATTGGACCAGAATATCTCCGAAACCGCCTGCTACTGCACGAATCCCAGCGACCGATAAGGTCCCACAGAGTTGGCCTTCTCCGGGTCCCGTTGACTAAACAGTGTCATTTGGCGGGCCCCAGGGGAAGAGCCTTCTCTGTGGCGGCCCCGGCCCTCTGGAATCAACTCCCCCCGGAGATTAGAACTGCCCCCACCCTCCTTGTCTTTCATAAACTACTCAAGACCCACCTATACCACCAGGCATGGGGGAGTTGAGACACCTTTCCCCCAGGCTTTTTTATATTTTATGCTTGGTATGTATGTGTTGTTTGGTTTTTAAATATGATAGGGTTTTATATGCTTCTTTTTAATATTAGATTTATTTCGCTATAATATTGTTTTTTATTACTGTTGTGAGCTGCCCCGAGTTTTCGGAGAGGGGCGGCATACAAATCTAATAAATTGAATTGAATTCAAATTGAATTCTTGGCCCCTTCAGGAGCCATCCAAGGCAGTTAATTTTTATAGCTGACAAACTATATTCTGTATGTGTAACATATTTTTACTGATAATGAAAATGAAAGGAGACTAGTATAGATCTATTTCAAGCTATTCTGCTTTCATCAGCTAGCCATACCCTTACCGGGATATGAGCCCAGACAGTTTGCCCGTAAGGCAGTAGCTTTAACCACTAGGCCCAGGTTCTTCTCCTTTCTCAGCTTGTACCAGGGAAAAGTTTTGGTTTGTTTTTGTTTTTTTTGTCAAATCAACCTGGTACTGTATACCCAAATGTGAGAGGGAGAATACTGCTTCCTTTTGTATATATGTAATCTTTATTAATTTTTCCATTAAAAAAACAACACACAAATATATATACAGAAAAAAGGGGGGGGAAAGGAAAAAAAGAAACATATAACAAACTAACAATAACATAGCAACAAATACAGCCTATTACTATCATTTTCTTAACTATTGACATTTGTTATTGTTATAAATTTATTATTTCCTATGAATTGAGTCACCTATTTCAATATCAGTGTTTATTTCATTTATATTACAAAATTCAGGATCTTGAAGGAACTGTAGCTTTTACAGACTAAACAATGTCGTCTGGCGGGACCCAGGGGAAGAGCCTTCTCTGTGGCGGCTCCGACCCTCTGGAACCAGCTCCCCCTGAGATTAGGATTGCCCCCACCCTCCTTGCCTTTCGCAAACTTCGTAAAACCCACCTCTGCCGTCAGGCATGGGGGAACTGAAACATCTCCCCCTTGCCCATGTTGTTTTGGTATTAGATTGATTGTATGCGTGTTTTGTTTATTTGTTTTAATACTCTGGGGTTGTTTTTTTATGAATTTTAGCTTAAAATTGTCATTGGATTGGTGGGTATTGGATTGTCATTATGTATTGTTTTTGTCTTGCTGTGAGCCGCCCCGAGTTTTCGGAGAGGGGCGGCATATAAATCCAATAAATCTAATCTAATCTGATCTACCTTCATCAAGTTATGTTTTGGTTTGTTTGTTTGTTTGTTTGTTTGTTCGTTCGTTCGTTCGTTCGTTCGTTCATTCATTCATTCATTCATTCCATTTTTGTATGCCGCCCTTCTCCTTAGACTCAGGGTGGCTTACAACATGTTAGCAATAGCACTTTTTAACAGCGCCAGCATATTGTCCCCACAATCTGGGTCCTCATTTTACCCACCCCAGAAGGATGGAGACCTTATGCCTCTCACCTTGGCATCATGAAGCCCATACCTGAGTATAAGAATGTTTGGGGCTCAAAGTGCCACCGTTTTTCTTTTCAGCTACACGCAAGAAGTTGTTTGAACTTGCCAGAGCTTTTTCCGAAAAGACCAAAATGAGGAAGTCAAAAAGAAAACAGCTTTTGAAGCATCAAGTGTATCCTTTCCTGGTTGTATGAAGTCACCTTCTGTTGGTCTCTCAAACTGGTGATTCTCCCCTGCTGTTCTCTCTTCATGAATGAAATCCTCAGTCCAGGCCTTGATGGAGTGTAAAGACACTCCAATCCCAGTGTAAAAAGAGGTTTATTCTAGTGTGGACTTCCAGCACGTTTTTCTCTTGTCATTCTGGCCATTGCTGAGCCCTTCATGGCACTGGACCAGATTATCTCCGGGACTGCCTTCTGCTGCATGAATCCCAGCAACCAGTTAGGTCCCAAAGAGTGGGTCTTCTCCAGGTCCTGTCAACTAAACAATGTCGCTTGGCGGGACCCAGGGGAAGAGCCTTCTCTGTGGCGGCCCCAGCCCTCTGGAACCAACTCCCCCCAGAGATTAGAATTGCCCCCACCCTCCTTGCCTTTCGTAAGCTTTTTAAAACCCACCTCTGCCACCAGGCATGTGGGAACTGAGATACTCTTTCCCCCTAGGCCTTTACAATTTTATGCATGGCATGTCTGTATGTATGTTTGGTTTTATAATAAGGGTTTTTAACTGTTTTAATATTGGATTGTTATATGCTGTTTTTATTACTGTTGTTAACCGCCCCGAGTCTACGGAGAGGGGCGGCATTCAAATCCAATAAATAAATAAATTCTGGGAAATATAGTCCATAAATTATGAACAGGAATTTGAAGGCAGGATTCTTTGCCTTTCCCCATCAGCTGTTTAGCTATTGTGTTGTGGTGGCATTCAGCAATTTGGCTGATTTTCTTGTCTCTCCTCCTGCTCCAAATGGGACCAGGGATAGGACAGGACAGAACAGAACAGAACAGAATAGAATAGAATTCTTTATTGGCCAAGTACACAACAGATACAAACATAATGTAAACAGCTCTAAACTCCACTGCAGGAAATACAACTTTAATAACCGAGTAGTTGATGCATGGAGCTCACTACCAGACTCTGTAGTATCATCTCCTAACCCCCAAAACTTTACCCTTAGACTATCCACTGTTGACCTCTTCCCGATTCCTAAGAGGTCAGTGAGGGGTGTGCATAAGTGCATCAGAGTGCCTTCCGTCCCTTGTACTAATGTTTCTCTTTTACTAGTATCGTCTATAAATATTATTATATCTTTGTATACCACCAATATGTACTTGACAAAACAAACAAATAAATAAAAATAAATAAGTGTGATTGGACACCCAAGGAATTTGTCTTTGGTGCATATGCTCTCGGTGTTCATAAAAGAAAAGATACATTTGTCAAGAATCATGAAGTACAATACTCAATGATTGTCATAGGGGTGAAATAAGCAACCAGGAAACAATCAATATTAATATAAATCGTAAGGATACAAGCAACGCATTACAGTCTTACAGTCATAAGTTGGAGGAGATGGGTGATAGGAACAATGAAAACACTAATAGCAATAGTAATGCAGTCTTAGTGAATAATTTGACAGTAGTGAGGGAATTATTTGTTTAGCAGAGTGATGGCATTCGGGGAAAAACTGTTCTTGTGTCTAGCTGTCTTGGTGTGCACTGCTCTGTAGCATTGTTTTGAGGGAAGGAGTTGAAACAATTTATGTCCAGGATGCAAGGGGTCAGTAAATATTTTTACCACCCTCTTTTTGACTCGTGCAGTATACAGATCCTCAGTGGAAGGCAGGTTGGCAGCAATTGCTTTTTCCGCAGTTCTGATTCTCCTCTGAAGTCTGTGTCTGTCTTGTTGGGTTGCAGAACCGAACCAGACAGTTATAGAGGTGCAGATGACAGACTCAATGATTCCTCTGTAGAACTGTATAGAATAGAATAGAATAGAACAGAATAGAATTTTTATTGGCCAAGTGTGATTGGACACACAAGGAATTTGTCTTGGTGCATATGCTCTCAGTGTACATAAAATAAAATATACATTTGTCAAGAATCATGTGGTACGACACTTAATGATTGTCATAGGGGTCAAATAAGCAACGAAGAAGCAATTTTAATAAAAATCTTAGGATATAAGCAACAAGTTACAGTCATACAGTCAACATGGGAGGAAATGGGTGATAGGAATGATGAGAAAAACTAGTAGAAATAGAAGTGCAGATTTAGTAGAAAGTCTGACAGTGTAGAGGGAATTATTTGTTTAGTAGAGTGATGGCGTTCGGAAAAAAACTGTTCTTGTGTCTAGTTGTCTTGGTGTGCAGTGCTCTGTAGCGACGTTTTGAGGGTAGGAGTTGAAACAATTTGTGTCCAGGATATGAGGGGTCAGTAAATATTTTGCCCGCCCTCTTTTTGATTTGTGCAGTATACAGGTCCTCAATGGAAGCAGGTTGGCAGCAATTGTTTTTTCTGCAGTTCTGATTCTCCTCTGAAGTCTGTGTCGGTCCTGTTGGGTTGCAGCACCAAACCAGACAGTTATAGAGGTGCAGATGACAGACTCAATGATTCCTCTGTAGAACTGTATCAGCAGCTCCTTGGGCAGTATGAGCTTCCTGAGTTGGCGCACAAAGAACATTCTTTGTTGTGCTTTTTTGATGACGTTTTCGATTGGTTGAGTGTTTTAAAATTTCCATCTGATGTATGCTTTGGATTATGTTCTCTTTAACCCCAGTCCAGGATGGGGACTGCAGCTTCAACAGCAAACCTTCTTGATGATGTTGAAGGACATTCTTGTGGTAAGATCCAGATCTTAATATGCTGCCTTTTCATGCCTTTGAAATTTATTTGTTTATTATTCCATTTATTAATTTAATTTATATTGCTATACAGTGTTCCCTCGATTTTCGTGGGTTCAAACTTAGCGAAATGTCTATACCACGGTTTTTCAAAAATATTAATTAAAAAATACTTTGCGTGTTTTTCCCCTATACCACGGGTTTTCCCGCCCGATGACGTCATATGTCATCGCCAAACTTTCGTCCGCCTTTAATAAATATTTTTTAAATAAAGTTTAATAAATAAACATGGTGAGTAATAATCTAAATGGTTGCTAAGGGAATGGAAAATTGCAATTTAGGGGTTTAAAGTGTTAAGCGAAGGCTTGTGATACTGTTCATAGCCAAAAATAATGTATTTACTTCCGCATCTCTACTTCGCGGAAATTCGACTTTCGCGGGCGGTCTCGGAACACATCCCCCGCGAAAATCGAGGGAACACTGTATGCCGCCCACCTCCCTATGGACTCTTGACACCAAACTCTAGTCCAGTTGCAAAGTTGGGCCATTACAGATCTGCATTTTTCAACCATCTCCTGCCTCTGTATTTTCAGAGGAGGACTGCCAAATAAGAAGAAAATTACCTGCAGCAGAAGAGCCATCAAAAGATGTACAATAAGGTATGCTTGTTTTTGTTCCAACGATCAGAAATTCATTTGCTAGGTACTCTGAGCAGAAATAGTCAAGGCCATTGCTGTTTACAAAGACCAAGCAGCATTCAAAAAAATGTCCTTATCTTTAATAATATATTCTTTTAATTTAAAGTTAAAACAGGGACAGCTATAATTAATAGAAATAGGTGGTGTTGCTAGCTAGTTAGTAGGAATGGGGAAGATTTTGAAACAGATGGTCTTAAGCAAGCTTTTGCCCTGAATTTATATTTATACAATTCTTGGTTGTATAAACAGAGGCTAGAATCAAAATCCTGTGAAGTATTAGTACTGCTTTATAAATCCCTACCTGGAATACTGCAATCAGTTTTGGTCACCATACTACAAAAAAAAAAAGATGCTGAGACTTTGGAAAAAGTACAAAGAAGAGCAACTAAGATGATTAAATGCTGGAGAGTAAACATTTGAAGAACAGGTTGCAGGTTTTGGGTCTGGCTAATCTAGAGAAAAGAAGGACTAGCAGGGACATGTTAATAGTTTCCCAGTGTTTGAGGGGCTGCCACAACTTAATTTCCAAAGCACCAGAAAGCAAGACAAGAAACAATGGATAGAAACTAATCATAGAGCGAAGAAACCTGGAATTAAGGAGAAACCCCCTAACAGTGAGGACAATTGACTAGTGGGGAGTTGATTCCAGAGGGTCGGGGCCACCACAGAGAAGTCCCCGCCAGTCAACATTGTTTGGCCGACAGGACCCTACGGAGACCAACTCTGTGGGACCTCACCGGTCACTGGGATTCGTGCGGCAGAAGGCAGTCTGGGAGATAGTCTGGTCCTATGCCATGTAGGGCTTTATAGGTCATAACCATGTTTTTAACCTAACAACTGCAAGCCATTCATTTAACAGTTGTGGCAAGAAATGTCATAAAATTGGACAAAAACAACTGTCTCGCTTAGCAATAGAAATTTCAGAAAGGGGGTGGCATACAAATTTAAATAATAATAATAATAATAATAATAATAATAATAATAATAATGCAAAAAGATTGCACAGACTGACTACAAGCATAGACATGATGGTGTGGCACAGATGATCCACTGGAACATGTGCCAGAACTACCATTTATCAGTGGCAAAGAACTGATCATAAGCCCGAAAAAGTGATGGAAAATGAGCAAGCAAAACTACTGTGGGACTTCCGACTTCAGACTGACCGAATTGACAGTGGGGACGGATCACCAGACATTGTGATCGTGGAGAAAAAGAAAATATGGATCATCGACATCGCAATCCCAGGAGACAACAGAATTGAGGAGAAGCAGCTAGAGAAATTAGTGAAATATGAAGGTCTAAAAATCGAGCTGCAACGACTCTGGCATAAGCCCGTGAAAGTGGTCCCAGTGGTACTTGGCACGCTGGACGCAGTGCCAAAGGATCTCAGCGGACATTTGAAAACCATCGGAATTGACCAAATCTCCATCTGTCAATTGCAAAAAGACGCTTTACTGGGATCGGCAAACATAATTCGCCGCTACATCACACAGTCTTAGGTGCTTGAGAAGCGCCCGACAGGTGATGAAATACGAAATCCAGCATAGTGATCTCGTTTGCTGTGTTGTAACTGACATAATAATAATAATTTGTTTTCGTAAGTTGAAGAGTACTTGCAAAGCGCTCAAGCCTTTGCTAATATTCCCATATTTCTCTCTTTTTTCTTTTCTAGATCAAGAGGTGGCAATTGGGGGGTGGGGGGGAGAAGCCAAATAACATGAAGAATCCATGATGGTAAAGAGGGGAGATGGTTTTTACGCTGGTGACTCTATTCTGGGAAGATCCGAGGCTTCTCCAAGTTCAACCACGCGGGAACCTGAAGGCATGTTTTGATTTTTAAAAAATCCGATGACTTAAGAATATGGGGTTTTCCATCTTTTTTTTTTTCAACTCTAAGGAATCCAGCTCTCCACCGCCACCAAAAAAAAGGCGAGAAAGAGAAAAACGGACAACTAACCTAATTTTTTATACACCAATCTTTGAAGCTGGATAACGATTATAATCTGTTATTTCAAATGCAGTTCAGATGTATGAAAGGAAAGCCCCACCCTTGTTCCAATGTGGTTTCTGGCTGGTGTTTTTGAACCGTGACTTTTGAAAGAATGCATATATACCCGTGTCCTTTCATCTGGATAGAGGATGGCCCTCCAGATTTTGCTGTATTGTGGGTGATGATTTTTACTATAATTATATAATTATTGCTGCTAATATCGGTAGAAAAGAAACCTGAATCAACGCTATTTGAGAGTGATGGTCAGAATAATATAATTCCCCCCCACCCACATGAAAAAAGTGTTCCTGCAGATTCCTTCCACAATCAAAAGCTGCTCATGATAGATATTTCGTCTTATTCGGGTGTGGGGAAGGGTCAGAAAAGTCAAAAGGCACCTTCAAACGAGATAAAGACTCAAACTTTTTCAAAATATTTTGTTTAATTGAGTTTTGCAAAACACAGACAATCCAAAACAAGCTACCGTAATCTTTGGAGTATAAGATGCACCTTTCCCTTCCAAAAAGTGGGTGAAAATCTTGGTGCGTCTTATACCCCGAATACAGCCATTTTTGGCCTCCCGAAGCCCAGTCCCAGATTCCAATTTTTGTGAAAAATTGTCTTGATTTTTGCAAAAATGGGGTTTGAAGAGGGTTTGGGTGTCCTTCAGAGTGCTCCTGGGGGCCAGGGAAGACAAAAACTTTTTTTCTTACTTACCTTTTTGAAATCTTGGTGCATTTTATACACCGATGCATCTTATACTCCGAAAAATACAGTAATAAAGAGCAGAAGAAAAACAAGAAAGGTAGGAAGGAAGGAAGGATTGAAGGAAGGAAGGAAGGAAGGAAGGAAGGAAGGAAGGAAGGAAGGAAGGAAGGATTCTGATTTCTTTGTATTCCCTTGCAGCAAAATATAAATATAAAGTTAAATAGCTCCCTGGTTAAAAAAAGACCCTCACTTTTAATTATTATTATTTTTCTAATCTTCATTACCACAAATCATAAGGTGCATTTTTTCCCCTGTTTCATGCAAAAAGTCTATAACAGTTTCCAGTCAATCATAAATGTCGATATTGTTTTTTTCTCTAATTAAAAAGATTAAATTTAACCATCTCCACAAATCATATCATCTTCACCATCATTCCTCTGTTGTAGGTACCATAACGCTGAGCTTTTCCATTTTTCAGCATATAGAATAATCTTGCTAGAGTTGTCATAAATAAAATCAAAGTTCTGGGACTTTTTTTCCCTAATTGACAATAACATATTCATCGTTGGTATATATTTCTAATTCAAATTCAATCTTGCGTTGTTCAAAATCATAAAGCCGCTTCTTCACTTTAAACCTTTCTGTTAATTGTATATACATTAGAAAACCATCGGGAAGCATAGCCTTCTCTTAACTAAATCTTCTCTTTACAATCCCCATAAGAAAATTCTCATACATCATGGAAGGTTCGCCATTCATGTTTATTCAGCATTGTTTCATTTACAAAATGCTTCCGGGTGCTGACAAATCTCAGACTTTTTTTACATGTAAAAAAAGTTGGATTCTGATCTCCTGTTGTTGGGTGCCATGTTGACTTTTTTGACCTCCTGGGACTTTTCTGCTGTCACTGTTCCTATTGTCTCTCGGCCCAAATTTGGAATCCCTCCCATTTGGCTTCTGTGCAACCTCTCTGATAATTTTGTATTCTTTGCATCGCTGAAAAATAGAATCAGGTGGCAAAATATGAATGGTGTGAAAGCTTGCATTCTATATATTGTCCTTTGCCCGTTTCTTTGAATCCAGTGTCTCCCATAATCCTCATGACATATGTCCTTAGTCATGTCCCGCCCTTGCTGACATAGTGTCACAGTGATGTCAAATCCCCGGCCTGCAGGCGGGATGTATCATGCGCTGGCCACACATGCCCCCGTTTTAGCGAAGGGGGGGGAAGTGATACATCAAGTGACAACGTGTTGTCCCAAATTTGACACTCCTGGTTCAGAAACTTGGGGCTACATTTTGTTGGAGAAGGACGGACTACATAAGTCTTCGTTTAATAACCATAACCGATACTGGCAACTAGGTGCTAACCTATGTTTTTGAAATAAGGGAATATACCTTTTTTTTTTTAAAGTGACAATTTCTCTCTAAACTTTTTTATAACGACATAGATAAAAGCACAAGTAATGCACATCAAGGCCTGTTAAATGTAGGCAGCTTTCTAATTGATCCCAGCAGAAAGGTGGAGCCGCGGAGCTGTCGGGCTGGTCAGGAGGCTGGAAAGGAGGTGGGGAATCCCAATAAGGAATTCCATGGGCATGTGTAACTGAAACCTGGCTGGGCCCAGAGGGAGGAGTTCCTCTCTCTGAAATTTGCCCAGCCAGGTTTCAGATATGGCATCAACCTCGACCCCGGGGAAGGGGGGGAGGAGTGGCTATTATAGCCAGGGAGTGCCTTTGCCTGCATAGACTCGGTGCTCCGGAGATTGCGGGTTGCGATTCCCTCCTGGTGAAGTTGGACTTAGGGGTTCAGGTGGGCTTGTTTCTCACGTACCTGCCTCCCAGCTGCGTGGAATTCCCATGGAATTCCCTATTGGGATTCCCCACCTCCTTTCCAACCTCCCGACCGGCCCGACAGCTCTGCGGCTCTTTTGAAAAGCTAACAGCTGGGCAGCGGGGCTTCTCAGCGTCCTCCTGAACCTGAACGCTGACCCCTAACTTTTGCCGAACTTCCGGGTTCGGCGTTCGGGAGAACGCCGAGAAGCCCCCCGGCTATTTCAAAAGGTGACAGCCAGGTGGCGGGGCTTCTCGGGGGCCTCCCGAATGCCGAACCCGGAAAGTTCAGCAAAAGTTTGGGTTTGGCGTTCGGGTTCGGGTTCGGGAGGACGCGGAGAAGCCCCCCGGCTGTTTCAAAAAGCGACAGCCGGGCAGCGGGGCTTCTCGGTGGCCACCCGAACCCGAACTTTTGCCGAACTTCCGGGTTTGGTGTTCGGGCGGCGGGTTCGTAAGACGGAAAAAGTTTGGAAGAGACAAAAAATTTCCGAACCCTGGGATCGTATCTCGGATATGGTGAGGTACCACTCTAATTGGATTCATGCAAACTACTGAGTCAAAACCAGTCAAGTATCTGCTGGGTGAATTATGCCGTGAGCGTATTTTAGGAGAGAATTGGTAATACTTGGAGGGGGATTTGAAAGTTGTTTTGCTGTTTCCATCCCTAGCGATGGCAGGCGATGGTAGCCAAGCTGCCCGCTTCCAGATATTCGTCTGTTTTGATCGTGTGTCTAATGCAGAGGTTTGGGTGTCAGCGAAAGGATTGTGTAAACTTTATACGTTCGGTCATTTGGGGCTTATCTGCTCTTGAAGTTAAAATCCAGCAATGAGGAGAATCCTGATGTTTGTTATAAAAGGGGGGAAAAATTGTGTGCAAATGCAGATTTAGGTAGTCCTTGACTTACGACCACACCTGGGACCAGAATTTCCGTTGCTAAGCAAGGTGATTGTTAACTGAGTTGTGCCTGATTATACAACCTCTTAGAAAGAATTTGTTACAGCTGCATTTTTATATCCTTCATGCAACAGCCCCTCCCAAATTCCCTTTCTGGCCAAAGCGATCCTCGTCCGTCACTCTTTTTTGCCACGGTTGTTAAGCAAATCATTGCAGTTGTTAAGTGAATCCAGCTTCCTCTGGCGGTTTTGTTTTTCGGAAAACCAGCTGGGAAGTTTGCAAAAGGTGATCATGGGCCCCCAGGATGCTGCAGCTATCATGAATACATGCGTCTGAATTTTGATCGTGTAGTCATAAGTGTGAGGACTGTAAGTCAACCTTTCTCACTGCCATTGTAACGTTGAACAGTTGAACAAATGGTTGTAAGTCAAGGACAACCTGTACTTTTCGGGACTTCTCTGCCCAGGTTCCCTAACATTTTAAAAATATCAGTTCATGTATAGTTGGGGCCTCTGCTATAGCTGGACCTGTGGCAGAGGGCTCCTGAGCATGCTAAGAGTTACCTGTATACCCCTCTTTGTTACTAATGCACTTGGCTACACCAAAATGCCCAGCAATAGATGCGAAACATAAAATTTTACTCAAGCTTTTTGTGATTATTTTGTACTCGGAGAGAACGGGATGCGAAGGAAACGAGCTGGCAAATTTCTTCGTTTGTTAGGATGGTTCTGTAAGCTTCCTTGAAGTTTTATAGATACAGTGATACCTCAACTTAAAAACGCCTCGTCATACAAACTTTTTGAGATACAAACCCGGGGTTTAAGATTTCCCCCCCTCTTCTTACAAACTAAATTTTCACCTTACAAACCCACCGCTGCCGCTGGGACGCCCCGCCTCCGGACTTCCGTTGCCAGTGAAGCACCTGTTTTTGCGCTGCTGGGATTCCCCTGAGGCTCCCCTCCATGGGAAACCCCACCTCCGGACTTCCATGTTTTTGTGATGCTGCAGGGGAATCCCAGCAGTGCAAAAACAGGCGCTTCGCTGGCAACGGAAGTCTGGAGGTGGGGTTTCCCATGGTGGGGAGCCTCAGGGGAATCCCAGCAGCACAAAAACGGGCGCTTCGGCTGGCAAAACGGGTGAATTTTGGGCTTGCACGCATTAATCGCTTTTCCATTGATTCCTATGGGAAACATTGTTTCGTCTTACAAACTTTTCACCTTAAGAACCTCGTCCCGGAACCAATTAAGTTTGTAAGACAAGGTATCACTGTACAACATTTAGCTTTGCAATCCATTATGCGACAAGGTTTAATTGGAAGCACAGTTCGGGAGAGACTTGGACAATGCGTACCGTTTCTCTGTTTCGCATATTATTGGGATTTTTCCACCCTCTAAGAGGCTTATAAAAACCAGGCCAAGCCTATATATATCCACGTTGCTCTAAAATACTTGGAGAGTTCTCTTGAGGCTTAAGCTGGTGCTGGGAAATCCGGAATGAATCTTTTTTATGCTTTCCAAGCCAGGATTTATCGTTTTATTATTATTATTATTGCTATTGAAAAACATTATTTGCATTTTGGAAAAAAGGGATTGTTTTTTTACTCTGGGGTTCCATTTTAGCTTCCAGGCTGTTATGAAGGTTGGAGAAAATATTTCATTTTTCATTTCATTTTATTGGATTTGTATGCCGCCCCTCTCCGTAGACTTGGGGCGGCTAACAACAGTGGTAAAAACAACATGCGACAATCCAATACTAAAGTAGCTAAAAACCCTTATTTTAAAACCAATCATACATACAAACATACCATACATAAATTGTAGAAGCCTAGGGGGAAAGAATATCTTAATTCCCCCATGCCTGACGACAGAGGTGGGTTTTAAGAAGCTTACGAAAGGCAAGAAGGGTGGGGGCTATTCTAATCTCTGGGGGGAGTTGGTTCCAGAGGGCCGGGGCTGCCACAGAGAAGGCTCTTCCCCTGGGTCCCGCCAAATGACATTGTTTAGTTAACGGGACCCGGAGAAGGCCCACTCTGTGGGACCTAATTGGTCGCTGGGATTCGTGTGGCAGAAGGCGGTCCCAGAGATAACCTGGCCCGGTGCCATGAAGGGCTTTATAGGTCATAACCAACACTTTGAATTGTGACCGGAAACTGATCGGCAACCAATGCAGACTGGGGAGTGTTGGTGTAACATGGGCATATTTGGGGAAGCCCATGATTGCTCTCGCAGCTGCATTCTGCACGATCTGAAGTTTCCGAACACTTTTCAAAGGTAGCCCCATGTAGAGAGCGTTACAGTAGTCGAGCCTCGAGGTGATGAGGGCATGAGTGACTGTGAGCAGTGAGTCCTGGTCCAGATAGGGCCGCAACTGGTGCACCAGGCGAACCAGGCGAAAATAACTTTGATTGCAAAATAAATTGTGGACAAGAAAGGCAAACCGGGCACCCTCCCTGGACAGGCAATTGATTATTAATACCATGTCAATCCAGGTTCTTAGGTTAGGGTCAGAGGTGAAATGCTCCCGGTTCACTCGCGCCTGTCAGTTGTCGGCGAGCTGGTCGCGAAGGAATCATGATGCTCTGCCCACCTGCTCAGACTCCACCATTTGGTTTCTTTTACTCGCTGTGCCTGTGCAAAGTGTTCCGAGCATGTGCAGAAGGTAAAAGAATGCATATGGCGGTGTCCGGGCAGGTGGGCGGAGCCTCGCGCTTCCTTGGCGATCAGCTCTCCGATGACTGACAGGCAGGAGTGAACTGCCCTGGTTAGGGTACTTAGCCTTTGCCCTCAGAGCAAGCTAGTTATTTGGCCAGAGCTGGAAAGAAAAACATCCATAAAACTCAGAAAGTTCTTGTGTTTACACCATCTTTCTCCTCTGTTACCTTAACTGAAAACACTGGCTAATTTTCTACTTTTACTGCAACCCTGAGGCTTTTCTTGGATGCTTGGGAAGAACCAAATGGCCAGAATTAGATTCTGTGGTTAGATTCATGTGACAGAAATTCCAGAACGGAAGGCAGTCGCCATTTCTCACTCCGGTTTCCCCCAGATTATATCCCCCCACCACACACACACACTGCTCAAAAAAATAAAGGGAAGACTCAAAGAACACATCCTAGATCTGAATGAATGAAATATTCTCATTGAATACTTTGTTCTGTACAAAGTTGAATGTGCACAACGGCGTGTGAAATTAATTGTCAAATCAGTGTTGCTTCCTAAGTGGACAGTTTGATTTCACAGAAGTTTGATTTACTTGGAGTTATATTCTGTTGTTTAAGTGTTCCCTTTATTTTTTTGAGCAGTGTATATATATAACATGTTTTTGTTGATTTTTTTTTTAAATTAAGGGAGACTACGATATTTCAGCCTTATTTTGGCCTCATCAGCTAGCCATACCCACTGGGACTTGAACCTGCAACCTTTGCCTTGTAAGGCAGAGAATTATCCTCTAGGCTACAGTATCCAATCCCTTCAGCTCTGCACCAGGGAAGGGTTACATATTTTTGTGTCGAATCACCCTGGTGTATTGAAGGAACATCACAGCTCCTTATTTGCCTCTCGGCCCAACTCAGGACCATTTCCAAGGCAGCTAATTTTATTGATAGCCCGGGTTTCTTCCCGTGTAGGATTATTAATCCTACACGGGAAGAAACCTGAATATGCCAAGACCGTCATACCCGTACCCGTGAAAATCTACAAAAACAAATATATATTGGATACTGTAGCCTAGAGGATAATTCTCTGCCTTACAAGGCAAAGGTTGCAGGTTCATGTCCCAGTGGGTATGGCTAGCTGATGAGGCCAAAATAAGGCCGAAATAGATCTATCCTAGTCTCCCTTAATTTTCAAATTCAGCAAAAACACACACATACATACACACAGTACATTATATATTATATATATATTATATATATATGGCTATCAAAAATTTTACTACCACACTGTGGGCATGGCTTATGCAGGACACCCTGCATTTTCTTTCAACATCTTTCAGTGCAAATTGGGTGCTCTGGGGTGGAGCTCCATTTTCGCTACCCCACTGCGTTCCCCCCTATCCGGGCAGTAGCCCATCCTTGTGTGTGTGTGTGTGTGTGTGTTTGTTTGTGTATACACACACATATACATACATACATTGCTATGGCAGCCTTTCCTGCATTAGCGAATGGATGCTCTTTTAAGTTTTGCCAAACTGTTTTTACTGCTGTTGCAAAGTTTGGACATATGTTTTGCAAAAACAAAACAAAACAGGATCATGGTCTCTGTGTACAGATTCTCATAAAGTTTCACGCCAGGAGCTATTATTCAGTTTTGGAAGTGGTCTGGAAAAGCACAGTTTGGCTCTGAGCCTTGGGCAATTCCCACTAATGATATCCATGGAATGATTTTGTTAGGATGGTACAGTAAATGCTTTTTGTTCCGTTTCTCATATTCTCCCTCCCCCACCACGTGTTTTCAGGGCTACAAAGACCAGCTCCCAAAAGTTTAGGGTTTCTTCCTCGCCCGCTATCAAATAATGTACAATCCATGACAACAATGTTTGTATTGCTTTCTCTCTCCAGGAAAAAAAATTATCGACAACCGGAAAGTGGGGTGGGGGCAGAATAAAACACGCGAGAGGCGTTTGTGATGTTTGTGAATGTTGGTCTTTTAGGATTTATTTCCATACATGCTTTTTTTCTTAAAAGATGTTTAATATTAATTCGTATAATAAACTCCTGTTGTACTCTCTTAAACTTTCCGCTCTGCGAGGCTCTGCTGTCATTTGTGGGTCGTCCGGCAGTGAATTGAATGCCCCGAAAGCTTATTGATCAAAACCCAACACAGTTCTAGGCTGCATAAACAGAGAGGGACAGAATCAAGATCACATGAAGTGTGAATACCACTTTATAAGGCCTTGGTAAGACCACACTTGGAATACTGCATTCAGTTTTGGTCGCCATGATATAAAAAGATTGTTGAACCTCTAGAACAGTGTTTCCCAACCTTGGCAACTTGAAGATATCTGGACTTCAACTCCCAGAATTCCCCAGCCAGCATTTGCAGAGTGCAGAGAAGAGAAACAAAGATGATTAGAAGATTGACGGCAGAAAAAGACCTCATGGTCCAACTAGTCTGCCCTTATGCTATTTCCTGTATTTTATCTTACAATGGATATATGTTTATCCCAGGCATGTTTAAATTCAGTTACTGTGGATTTACCAACCCCGTCTGTTGGAAGTCTGTTCCAAGCATCTACTACTCTTTCAGTCAAATAATATTTCCTGACGTTGCTTTTGATCTTTCCCCCAACTAACCTCAGATTGTGTCCCCTTGTTCTTGGGTTCACTTTCCTATTGAAAACACTTCTCCCCTGAACCTTATTTAACCCTTTAACATATTTAGATCTTTCGATCATGTCCCCCCTTTCCAAGGGGACACAATCTGAAGTTAGTTGGGGGAAAGATCAAGAGCAACGTGAGAAAATATTATTTTACTGAAAGAGTAGTAGATCCTTGGAACAAACTTCCAGCAGACGTGGTTGGTAAACCCACAGTAACTGAATTTAAACATGCCTGGGATAAACATATAACCATTGTAAGATAAAATAGTATAAGGGCAGACTAGATGGACCATGAGGTCTTTTTCTGCCGTCAGTCTTCTATGTTTCTATGTTCTATGATTAGGTGACTGGAGACTAAACTTATAAACAATAGTTGCTGGACTTGGGTATGTCTAGTTTAATGAAAAGAAGGACTACGGGTGACATGATAGCAGTGTTCCAGTATCTCAGGGGTTGCCACAAGAAGAGAGGGTCAGACTATTCTCCAAAGCACCTGAGGATAGTACAAGAAACCAAGGATGGAAATTAAACAAGGAAAGAATCAACCTAGAAAATTCCTGACAGAACAATTAATCAGTGGAACAACTTGCCTCCAGAGGTTATGGATGCTCCAACACTGGAGGATTTTAAGAAGAGAACATAAGGACATAAGAAGAGCCATGCTGAATCAGGCCAAAGCCCATCGAGTCCTGCTTTCTGTGTCACACAGGGGCCCACCAATTGTCCAGGGGGATATTGAGCAGAAAGAGAAGGCAAAACCCTCCCTTTCCCTTGACCCCCAACCAATGCAACTCAAGGGAATCCTACCTGCCTCAACCAACATAGAGGCAGCACATGGACATGGATAACCTGAAATGGTATAAGGTTTCCTGCCTAAGCAGGGGGTTGGATTAGAAACATAGAAGACTGACGGCAGAAAAAGACCCCATGGTCCATCTAGTCTGCCCTTATACTATTTCCTGTATTTTATCTTAGGATGGATATATGTTTATCCCAGGCATGTTTAAATTCAGTTACTATGGATTTACCAACCACGTCTGCTGGAAGTTTGTTCCAAGGATCTACTACTCTTTCAGTAAAATAATATTTTCTCATGTTGCTTTTGATCTTTCCCCCAACTAACTTCAGATTGTGTCCCCTTGTTCTTGTGTTCACTTTCCTATTAAAAACACTTCCCTCCTGGACCTTATTTAACCCTTTGACATATTTAAATGTTTCGATCATGTCCCCCCTTTTCCTTCTGTCCTCCAGACTATACAGATTGAGTTCATGAAGTCTTTCCCGATACGTTTTATGCTTAAGACCTCTCTTGGCCCCAAAAAGAAGGCAAGGGCCAGCTACTTCTGAAAAATCTTGTCAAGGAAACTACAAAAACTCAAAAAACACACACACCCCTACACATAGTTTTCTGGAAAGCAGCCAGCAAGTGTTCTGCCTAAATTGGATCCTCCTACAGTCAGCCAGGTTTAGGTTTAGGTTTAGGTTTATTGGATTTATATGCCGCCCCTCTCCGCAAACTCGGGGCGGCTCACAACAATAATAAAAAACAGTACAGTACACAATACCAAATCCAATGCCCAGCCAGAGTCCAAAGCGTGCAATTTCTTTTTAAAGCAAACTGTGTTTGGTTTAGGAAGGAGCGGGAAGCAAAAGGAGATCAGATGTCACACCGTTCCCAAGAGAAAGGCCCAGTCAAAAGTGTGACTGCTGATTTTGGTTCCCCCTGCAGCTTCCGTAAAATGGAGAGTGGATCACAGATGTTGAGACTCTACAAAGAGTGCGGGAAAGAGCAACTAATTAGGGGGGCTAAAACAAAGAATGATTGCAGGAACTGAATGTATCTAGTACAGTGATGACGAACCTATGGCATGGGTGCCACAGGTGGCACGCGGAGCCATTATTATTATTATTATTATTAGTAATTATTTATTATTATTTATTATTAGTAGTAGTAGTATTATTAGTATTATTTATTATTATTATTATTATTATTATTATTATTATTATTATTATTATTATGTCAATACAACACAGCAAATGAGATCTCTATGCTGGATTTCGTATTTCATCACCAGTCGGGCGCTTCCCAAGCACCTAGGACTGCGTGATGTAGCGGCAAATTATGTTTGCCGATCCCAGTAAAGTGGCCTTTTGCAATTGACAGATGGAGATTTGGTCAATTCCGATGGTTTTCAAATATCCGCTGAGATCCTTTGGCACTGCGCCCAGCGTGCCAAGGACCACTGGGACCACTTTCACTGGCTTACGCCAGAGTCGTTGCAGCTCAATTTTTAGATCTTCGTATTTAATTTCTCTAGCTGCTTCTCCTCAATTCTGCTATCTCCTGGGATTGTGATGTCGATGATTTATTATTATTATTATTTATTAGATATTTATTTATTTATTTATTCATTCATTCATTTTTATGCCACCTTTCTCCTTAGACTCAGGGCGGCTTACAACATGTTAGCAATAGCACTTTTTAACAGAGCCAGCCTATTGCCCCCACAACCCAGGTCCTCATTTTACCCACCTCGGAAGGATGGAAGGCTGAGTCAACCTTGAGCCGATGATGAGATTTCAACCGCTGACCTACAAATCTACAGTCAGCTTCAGTGGCCTGCAGTACAGCACTCTACCTGCTGTGCCACCCCGGCTCTGCCCCAGCACGCCACTGTGGCATGCACATAGCTGGGCTTGGGTAGCATAATGCCTGTAATGCAGCATGTGGATAGCTTGAGCTCAGGAGTTTGAGGCTGCAGTTCCAGGTTCGGAACATTAACGTGTTTTGCAAAAATAAATAAATAGATCTCACTGAGGATGGTGAAAAAACAGCCCAATGGGCAAACCGGAAGTTCAGAAAAAAACAGATTGTCCATTGTGCTGTTTTTTGCACACCGGAGCCTTCAGGGAAGCTTCCTGAAGCCCCAGAGTGCAAAAAAACAGCACAACGAGCAAACCAGATATCTGTTTTCTGAACTTTTGGTGTGTCCGTTGTGCTGTCTTTTGCACACCGGAGCCATCGGAGGATCTCCCTGAAGCCACGGAGTGCAAAAAAATAGCCCAAAGGGCAAACCAGAAATCTGTTTTCCGAATATCCGGTTTGCCCGCTGGGCTGTTTTTTTGCACTTTGGGGCTTCAGGGAAGGGTGAAATGGCCTTCCCCAAGACCGAAAATCAGCTGGCTAGTGTGTGCTGGAGCTGATATAGGGCAATGTGTCATGGGCCCTCCAATATGGTTCTGCTTGCCACAGGTTCGCCATCATGGGTGTACAAGCAGAGGGTTGAACAAATTCTAAAGTCCCTTCTTGTGGATGCTGTCAAAGTCCCTAGTGAAGGCAATGTCCTCAAAAGGGGCTAAGTGCAACCCAGCCGTGTGGGGTCACTCACGAACGCGAATCCTAGAAAGAAAAACTGGACACATTCTCTCTCTGGGTGAAGTGACATGGTGTAGAGCCATGTACCCCTTTTTATTTGGGAACATAAGGAAATGGGGGATAGTTACATATACATGTCAAATAACATAACTTCAAACGTATCTTTTGAGTTCTTCCTTTTCCCATAGATATCAAGAAACAATTTCCTAGAAAACTCTTCCCAAGAGCAGATGTTCCTCACACCTAATTTCTCTGAAGTCTTCTGCCTTATCTCACTAATCTTCCTTAATCACTCTGTCCTCCTGTTGTTTGCTTCAGGCAATGTAAATCCCCCCCCCCCTTTGATCCTATAAAAAAATGGAGTGGTGAAAACTTTGTGAGATGTTTATTTGAGCCCTTTTGTTTCCCTGTTGTGATTGCCAGGAATGCAGATTAGGCAGGTTAGTGCCCTTCCTGTCCTGGGTTATAGAATCAGGGTAAGAGTATTTTTATGCTAGAGGTCCAGATATACAATCCTATTCTAACATATTTCATGCTATACTGCAACACCTTCTGACTTTGTTATTCTGATATCAAATACTTCCAGGACTGTAAACTGGGAAAAGGCTACTACCCATCCCTGCTTTAGATTCATTCGAACCACAGGAAATACTAAATACAAAAGGACTGTTCTGAAAGTCCCTCCTCAAAGACGGCTAATGTATGCTTGTTTGTTGTAGTAACCTTGGTGCTGTATGTTAACTGAGATACTGACCTGGCTGGGGAAGAGACAAAGACTGTAGGAAGATACGTTATGCCAGCTGCCATCTGGTGGCTGATTTGAGAAAAACAACATGCCAAGTATAACGTGAGGAACAGCAATTTTGTTATGTTAAATCTGTGACTTGTTTTCAACTAACTTTTGGCCTCTTGATCCAAAAATATCTAGTTTTTGTCCATTTATTTATTTAATTTTGTCAAATACATAGTACATGGTTGTATACAAAAAATAGCAATGTTTATATACATGATATTTATTTTATTTATTCATTTGTCCAATACACAAATACATAGGAAGAAAAATAGACATGTAGTAATATATACAGTATAAGGGTAAAAGTGAACTTAAAGGAGAGGATATATGAAAGAAAGAAAATATATATGATAAGTGAGAGAAAGGGAAGACAATTGGACAGGGGACGAAAGGCACACCAGTGCACTTATGTATGCCCCTTACTGGCCTCTTAGGAACCTGGAGAGGTCAATCATAGAGAGTCTAAGGGAGAAATGTTGGGGGTTAGGGGTTGACACAATTGGTGTTAATAAGAGAGAAACTTAGGACAGGGACGGTAAGCACGCTGGTGCACTTATGCACGCCCCTTACTGACTGATCTCTTAGGTATTGGGTGAGGTCAACAGTGGATAGTCTAAGGGTAAAGGTTTGGGGGTTTGATGATGAAACTACAGAGTCTTGTAGTGAGTTCCAGGCATTAACACCTCAGTTGTTGAAGACATATTTTCTACAGTCGAGTTTGAAGCAATTTACTTTGAATTTGTATATGTTATATGCTCATATATTGTTTTGGTTGAAGCTGAAGTAGTCGTTGACAGGAAGGACATTGTAGCAGATGATTTTATGGGCTATGCTTAGGTCGTGTTTAAGACAACAAAGTTCCAACCACAATGCAAAAAAGTATATTGGGACTCTAGAAAAAGTGCAGAGAACGACAAAGATGATTAGGGGATTGGAGGCTAAAACATATGAAGGACGGTTGCAGGAACTGGGCATGGTTTAATGAAAAGAAGGACCAGGGGAGACATGATAGCAGTCTTCCAGTATCTCAAGGGTTGCCACAAAGAAGGAGTCAACCTATTCTCCAAAGCACCTGAAGGTAGAACAAGAAGCAATAGGTGGAAATTAAACAAAGAGAAAACTAAGGAGAAATTTCCTGACAATCAGAATGGTTGATTAGTGGAACAGCTTGCCTCCAGAACTGGTGAATACCCCAATACTGGAGGTTTTTAAGCAGATGTTGGATAACCATCTGTCTGAAGTAGTGTAGGGTTTCCTGCCTTAATCAGGGGGTTGGACTAGAAGACTTCCAAGATCCCTTCCAACTATTATTATTATTATTATTATTATTATTATTATTATTATTATTATTATTACTGGGAATTATAAATCCAGACATCGTAGTCACCACGGTTGGGAAACGTTTCCTTTATAGTGGAAAAGTGAGCCAAAGAATATTTAATATTCTTAATATTATACACCCTGTATAATATTCTTAAAATACAGCCTGCACATTCAAGCAAACCACGTTTTGGCGTTGCAAATTACATGAATCCAGCCTCTGGTGCTCTATTCCAAATAATAATTAATATGAATATGCATTTCAAGCCCTTTATTCTACAGGTAAGAACTTTAATCGCAGATCAGTTCCGGCCAGAACTCACAAGAGAATGTTAATGGTTTTTCGGTTTTGAATTTTGATTATGAAGCCAATGCTATACTTCCTTCAGCAGCACTCCTTCATCGATTGCTTCTGTCTGCCTTTGTAATCTATATCGCTCCCGTATCGGCTTGCCACTCTCACGCGGGTCTCCGCGGGTCTAGTCTCGCGAGATCTCTTGGCTTCCGTTTCCGTTCCCCGAGGTTGCTAAGGGCCGCTTTGAGTTGCTAAGAGAGGCCTAGTTTAGGCCTCGTTTTAAGACGCGATGGCGGGGAGCCGGTTGGAGAAGTTGGGAACAATCTTTACCCGGTGGGTCTTTGGATTTCCTTCCCCCCCCTCCTGCATTTTGGATTAAGGCTGGTGAAAAGCGACGATCGTAAGATGGATACTAGGAAGCACAAAAACGGCGAAATGAAAGCGTGGCTGCTTTGGGGCATTTCATTAAAAAAAAAAATCTTGGAAATTTATGATAAATGCGCTCGCTATAAAAATACAATGTTTGGATGGAAAAAGCCCCGGGAATCCCTGGAAGGCACAAAGAATTGCGGTTCTCTTAGAGCAGGACGGGGCTATTTGCAAGCCCTGCCACTTTCGCCTATTCCTAATTAGGAAATTATTTTCTACTTAGGAAATATCCTTACGTTGTAACCCGCCCTTTAGTGAAAAGGATCCGTTTTATACTTTTGTTTACTGTATTAAATTAATTATGGATGCCTATTCTTTTCTGAGTGGGTGGCTTTACAAAATTTAATAAATCCATAAGATACCAATAAAAACCATAAAATATCAAGTGGTAATTTGACTAAGATATAAATGTATATTTGTATGTACATTAACATATACAGTACAGGATAGCAATGTATATAAATGTATTAGTCAAATTATTCGTCCTATGTCTGTCTGTCTATCACTGTCTATCTATTCATCCATCCACCTATCTATCCATATGTTTTGTTTTATTTTATTAAACGCATTATTTATTATTATTATTAATAATAAATATATTATTAATGTATGTATTAATAATAATATACATTATTTTATTATTATTTATTAGATTTCTATGCCGCCCTTCTCCTGTGACCCAGGGCGGCTTACAACAAAACAAGTACAATATGTGAGAAATCTAACATTTAAAATACTAAAAAACATCTAATCTAAAAACATGTAAAAACTAAGAGATATCTCATTCTAAACCCCGATTCATTTAAAACCAATCATTCATGTTTCATACTAACATACTTTTATCAGTTCAATCATAGGCCAGGGTAGATATTAAAATTCAACGACCCAAGGCCTGTCAGTAAAGGTGTGTTTTTAAGGCTTTACAAAAAATTATTATAATGTGTTATAAAAATACATTATTAAATGCATTACCTTAAGTCTTTAAAACTCATCTCTGCCCACAGGCCTGGGGCCATTGAGCAATAGTATTCTGCTCCACCCATACTGTACATATATGAGTGTAAATGGAATGAATGTGAATGATTGTTTTTATATTTGGGGTTTTAGATAAATTTAGATTAGTTTTAATTAATTGGGTTTCTTATATGTCTCTTTGTATTGCTCCTCCTTTGTGAGTCTTCTGAAAAGGGCGGCATAGAAATCCAAATAATAAATAAATAAAATAAATAAAGTTTCTTTTGCAATGGGCATTCATAATGTATTTAATAAACACATAAAATATTAATTTTCCTACTAGTATTGATTAATTTGATAGTAATGTTCCCACCCCCTTTTTTTCTCTCTCCATACACATTGTCTTCCTGTTCTTTCCTTGCAGGGTGCAAAACTTGTTACGCTCTGGGGCAATGAAAGAATCTCAGAAACCCATCTGGTATGATGTTTACGAGGCTTTCCCTCCTCTGCGGGAGCCCACGTATCGCAATATTCGCCCATTATACGGAAAGATAGCAGATACAGTGCCACCCATACTGTACCCGGAGGATCAGATCAGAGCGTAAGAGTCTCCCCTTTCTTTTTCCACTTTGTTTCCCCGCTCCTCCCATTTATTTACAAGTTGTCCTTGCTTACTTAACTGCTTGTTCAGCGCTATTCAAAGTTCCAAACAGCACTTATTTATTTCAGGTGGCATACGTTTTTCAGGGAGATCTACAGAGTAGCCATTACAGCTTAATTACTAGTTTGTTCGGTTTCGTGCCTGTGCCCTTATCCATGGTGCACCTCAGGAGTAGTTTGCATTGGACCAGAATATCTCCGGGACCGCCTTCTGCCGCACGAATCCCAGCGACCGGTTAGGTCCCGCAGAGTTGGCCTTCTCCGGGTCTCGTCAACTAAGCAATGTCGTTTGGCGGGACCCAGGAGAAGAACTTTCTTTGTGGCGGCCCCGACCCTCTGGAACCAGCTTCCCCCAGATATCAGAGTTGCCCCCACCCTCCTTGCCTTTCGCAAGCTCCTTAAAACCCACCTCTGTCGCCAGGCATGGGGGAATTGAAATTTCCCTTCCCCCTAGGCTTATAAAATTTATACATAGTATGCTTGTATGTATGAGTGGTTCTTTAAATTGGGGTTTTTAAAATTATTTTTAATATTAGATTTGTTTACATTGTCTTTTTATATTGTTGTTAGTCGCCCCGAGTCTTCGGAGAGGGGCGGCATACAAATCTAATAAATAAATAAATAAATAAATAAATTGGGTTGATGGTATCTTCTGGGCTTCTTCTGCCAATCTCACCTCGTGTCTGGATAGGTCCACCTCCTGCTCCCATTCTCCTCTCACAACTAGCCTTTCCCATCACAGTGGTATTTATTGATCTACTTGCAATAATGTTTTCAAACTGCTGGGTGGGCAGGACAGGAGCTGGAGGTGAACGATGGTCACTCACCCCAACCTGTGGTGCTACTAGGGCTTGAACCACCAGAGTGCCAACCATTTCTGGCCAGCAGATCCAGCGTCCTTAAGCCCTTGCACTATTGCACCTCCCACAAACAGCACTAAAAAAGATTTAGTATTGATCCTCGAAGGTGCTGTCATTGCAGCGTCCCTCGCAGTGACATGACCTCAGTTTAGGCGCTTGGCAACCAATATGCATTTAGGACAATTAGTGTCCTGTAGTCACATGATCACCATTTGTGACCTTCACAACTAGCTTTTGACAAGCAAATTCCAAAGGGAAAGTGGTAGGAAATTGCAAGTTGTGGTCCCTGCATGAATTGCTAACAACTACAGCCAGAGCTATCATTGCAACTCAGATACAGTCACATGACATTTCACTTTATGAACTTGCTGCTTAGTGATGGAGTTGTCAGTCTCTATTGTAGCCAGTAAATGAGGACTGCTTATATTTATTCAATTTATATAGTCCTTCCTCTCATGTGCAATTCTAGGCAACTTGCAGTAAAATGGAATATTTGTAACTCCAGGTTGAACTTAAAGTCTGTAGAGATTCTCAGTCATTCAGGTCATGGTTGTCCCAAAGGTGCTTTTTCAGGAGGCAACTGGACTTTCCTGTTTTTTCTTTGAAGACGTTTCGCTTCTCATCCAAGAAGCTTCTTCAGCTTTGACAGGATTCCACTCTCCACTATTATGTCAGAGCTGAAGAAGCTTCTTGGATGAGAAGCAAAACGTCTTCAAAGAAAAAACAGGAAAGTCCACTTGCCTCCTGAAAAAGCACCTGTGGGTCAAGGTTGAACTGTGGTGCTTAGTAGTCCTCTGACCTTGCTTGGTTGTTTGCATGCAGACATTTTGTTAATCATCAGAGACTACCAAGAACTCCATAGATCAGTGATGGCGAACCTATGGCACGGGTGCCAGAGGTGGCATGCAGAGCCATATCTGCTGGCATGCGAGCCGTTGTCCTAGCTCAGCTCTAAGGTGCATGTGTGGGCCAGGCAGCATATTTTTGGCTTGCACAGAGGCTCTGGAAGGGAATTTTTGGCTTCCACGGAGCCTCCAGGGGGATGGAGGAGGGCGTTTTTACCTTCCACCCTGGCTCCAGCGAAGCCTTTGGAGCCTAGGGAGGGCAAAACACGACCCTATCGTACCCACCAGAAGTTGGAAAACAGGTAGTTTCCGGCCTCCAGAGGGCCTCTATGGGGTGGAGAAAATTGTTCTTGCCCCCCCCAGGCATTGAATTATGGGTTTGGGCACTCGCACATGCGCGATAGCGCTCATGCACGCTTTTTCAGCACCCAAGGAAAAACAGGTTCGCCATCACTGCCATAGATAAAATACAAGAAGTATCTAATATGCCACTAAAAACCTAGAGTAGCTGAGTGTTCTGCTGGGCTCTCTGGTAGAATCCTCCCAAAAATTCACAGGTACAAATTTCAGACACACACACGTTTGAAAATTCAAAACAATGTTCTTTATAATGAAAATTCACTTAAACTAAGCCCTCTTTTGGTATAGCAAAGAGCACTCGTCTCCAAACAAACTGGTAATTTATACAAGTCCCTTATCAGTCCTGTGATACTTAGCTTGCAGCTGTGAGGCAATTCACAGTCCTTCTTTCACAAAGTAAAACACACTTTACTCTGGTTTAGTTTCAAAGCAGGGAAAAAGCAGCACACAAAAAGTCAAAGTCAGTAAAGCAGTCATGAAACACAACGATCAGATAATCCTCCACAATGGCCAAACCCACAGGCTGCTATTTTTTGCAGGCTCACTAATTACCACAGCCTCACCCAACCACAGGTGGCCTCATTTTCTTTGATAATAATCTCAGTTGTTGTTGCCTATGCATCGCTCTCCGCATGCGTGGCTGTATCATGAACTCTTGTTCTGAATCCAAGGAGGAGCTAGATAATTGATCTCCTGAGCTGTCTGCCACACTCTCCTCCTCCCTGTCACTCATGTCTTCTTGGTCAGAGGAGCCTTTATCATCGGATTCCACCGGGGGCAAAACAGGCCTGCAGCATGTGGATGTCTCCCCCACACCCACAGTGCTTGGGGCAGGAGCTGGGCCAGAGCTAACCACAACAGCTGAGTATTATAAAATGTCCATCAACGGAGCTAAAAGATGGCTTATGTCGCACACTTAGGGGCCTCGACTTGCTTGGAATAGATAGTGGTACTTTTCTCCCCAAATTTGCCAACTACAGATTTGTATGCATATTTGCAATGTTTATCTATATCTTCATTACATAATGCTAGCCAACTTTAAAAAAAGGTGCTTAATTTTATTATTATTACCATACATTTTTATGCAACCTTTTAAAAGTATAATTGGTGAATTCAAGGTGGAGAGCATCCTGTCTCCTATTTTCCCCACAACAACTTTTTGTGGTGGGTCAGTCTGATCACACCAAACTGGCATTTTTATACTCCTAATTCATCCAGCCTGCATTTTGTAAATTATTGCTGATAGCAAGTGATTAGAATTTTGAATGACAATTGAGACAATTGAGATTTGATTGAGACATCAATTCTTGGAAGCTTACTGAGCAAATTTGACAATCATTACTTCTCATTGTCACTGTTTCACAGGTGTTAACAGTATGATTATAGATGTTTTAATCCCTTTCTTACAATCCTTGGGGCTTTTATACAGTATATATAAGGCAGGATAAGCATGTTGTAAGCAACAGCTTTTCAGATCTAAGGCATCGTTCCTTCCCCCTCCTTGCAATTTGAAGTGGTAGGGATGTTATCGTGGAACTTATTGCATACAAACTTTGTCCCTTGTTATGATGGCTTGGCGAATACCACAGGAAACGACAAAAGCAGTTTTCGAGATATGACCATCAACTGGTTGTATGTTGTGACAGTTGTAAAATGGGTCAGTTCTGTGACTCTCTCAATTTCATGACTATTTAAGCAGTAGTCATTAAGCAAATGCCATGGTTGTTAAGAGAAACTGGTTTGTTATGGGCACAGTTGTCTGAAAATTGGAAGTTAGTGCTGGTTTTCAGCAAAATCATTGTAAAACTTGATCAGGGGACATTGTGAATTTGGCTGTGTTGCTGTCCTGGTTCTGCCCCTGTGAAGAACTTAACACCCACAACATAACTTTGAACAGTGGTACGTTGAGGACTGCTTGTATTTTGTAAGGTGTGCTTCGGAGTATACGATACACCGGAGTATAAGAAACCCCTTAGTTTTGGGGGAGGAAAATAGGGGGAGGGAATTCTGTATATCAGGTATTCATCTGACATTCTAGTGTTGGCTTCAATGCATTAGTTCACGAGTTTGAGTGCACAAGCACACTTTTTTATCCCCTGATTAGGTATAAAAAACAACTTCTAAAGGACCGCTGATTGTAGGAGAGAAAAGCAATGAGAAAGGCAGGTGGCTAGTGCCTCCTTAGGGCTGAAAAACAGCTTCTAAAGCACAGCCAGTAGTCAGAGGGAGCAGACTAAGCAAGCATGTTAGCGCCTCATTAGGGCTGAAAAAAATCTTTGAAAAAACTACATTCAGTGCATAAGAGGCACCCAAATTTTCAGCCCCTTCTAGGGAAGAAAAGGTGCATCTTATACTCTGAAAAATATGGTACTAAATGACAGTGCATAATTACTCAATAATTTCTGGGGGTGGCGGAATCAAAGTAAATATAAATAAAAAGTTTGACAGGCATCTTTAAACAACCTCTTTAAAAAAAGAAAAAAGATACTGAAACTCCTTGCTATTTTAAATAATAAGGTAGCATCACCATCTCCTGCTGGAAAAATGATAGTTTCACCAACCCTGAATTAGATGAAGATTTCAAGTGAATAATACAATTTGTAAGAAGCCTGTTCATTTCTCAAGGTGGGAGAGGAAATACAGCATTATTAAATCTGAATAGTAGGTATTAGCCACTCAGTGACATGTATTTGAGCTGGATACCATATAAATTTACCTAGTAAGTAAATACTAACATAGCAACATTCTTCGTCTACATGGAGATAAGTCCTAAATTGAAATTTCTTATCTAATTCATTAGGAAATTTTATGAAACCTATGGAAGTGGTTTGGGTATGTTTGACCTAACAAGATCAAATTATAAATCTTCCTGTCAGAGGTAAGTGAACAAACTCTCCCCTAAGGATTTATTTTTATTCCTAATTTATGGACTGGAAATTACAATATTCCCTCTTGGAATTCCAGGTTTGTTGAGAAATATAATGAACTGAAGAAGAAGCAGGAAGACATGGATGAAGACTTACTGTTTGCCGAAACAGGGAAAGCGCTTTTGGCCGAGGGCATGGTTTTATCACGAAAGATCAGAAAAGTAAGTATTACATCCAGAAGCCAACACCATTTCTTGGTATCACATTGGACTGTACAGAGTGCAACTGTTGTAAACCTGGCATAATGATTCAATCACAGATACAGTAACCATGTTTTAGTAGAAGTCTTTTAAATCTTTTGAAAATGAAGAAGAGGTGCAGTGGCTCCCTGGCTCAATGATGCTGGAGATTATTTTTGCTTCTGTGGTTTGAGTCCTAGCACTGCCTGGTAGGGTTGTCTGGATATATAGAGCTATGCAGCAGGAGTGGACAAGATGTCAGAATTTATAGTATGGAAATTTAGAAACCAGTGCAGAGAAATAACAAAGACATTTTTGTAGAAAACAGTAGTAAACAGTTTTTACTCTTCAGTGCACTTAAAATATCTTCTGTCTTAGTCTTCTATTTACAGCTTTAACTATATGCAGTAAAGCTTACTTACATGTAGATACTAAACCAATCCAGGTTTCTCCGTATCAACACTACAGCTCTAACTCAATAATTAACTTGCGCTCAAAATTGCTCCAGCCAACATAAACAGCCAACAATAATTGTAAAGTTGCTTTGCATTTTATAATGCTCTGGCCCAATCAGATTGTAGCTTACACCCTACAACTGAGCATTCATTACTGTTTAACATGCTTACATCCTTCTTTTACCTTATATGGTAACATAATGAAATATCACCAGGGTTGAACTACTTTGACAAGGGTGAGCTCCTGTGACTCACCTCAGGTCTTGACCACCTGTCGGTTTGAAAGCATGTGACATAGAAACATAGAAGACTGACGGCAGAAAAAGACCTCATGGTCCATCTAGTCTGCCCTTATACTATTTCCTGTGTTTTATCTTAGGATGGATATATGTTTATCCCAGGCATGTTTAAATTCAGTTACTGTGGATTTACCAACCACGTCTGCTGGAAGTTTGTTCCAAGGATCTACTACTCTTTCAGTGAAATAATATTTCCTCACATTGCTTTTGATCATTCCCCCAACTAACTTCAGATTGTGTCCCCTTGTTCTTGTGTTCACTTTCCTATTAAAAACACTTCCCTCCTGAACCTTATTTAACCCTTTAACATATTTAAATGTTTCGATCATGACCCCCCTTCTCCTTCTGTCCTCCAGACTATACAGATTGAGTTCATGAAGTCTTTCCTGATACGTTTTATGCTTAAGACCTTCCACCATTCTTGTAGCCCGTCTTTGGACCCGTTCAATTTTGTCAATATCAATTGACCCGTTCAATTTTGACATGTGGTAGATATGTAGGTGTCACTTTGTTGAGGAGACAAGCCAGTGCTTTATGAGGACGGTTAGACTCATGCAGGCAGCAAGCCTTCCGGGTTGCAAAGTCTGTTTGCCAGAAAGATTTGGAGGAGGGAGAGGGCGCCAGATGACGCCATAGGAAAGCAGCTCATCTTTCTTTGTGGTGCAGAACTAGTGCGCCCCCTTGTGGCGCACCTTGGAAAGCGGTGCGAGCACACCAGGGCTAGCAGTCTTAGGCAGCCAAATTACTCTGCATTAGCATTGTAGCCTCCTGGCTTATGTAACATTCCCATATGCTAAATAACCAAAAACCTTGAAAACCTGAGGTTTACTGGAAGGAGTAGAAGGGGTTAAATTTTGGAGGTTCAGCAGAGAAGACCTCGTGCCCGTTTGAATTGATCCATGACATAAGGTGGTATTTTCAGCCGAGCTTCATTAATCTGCAAAAGGGTTATACCAAAGTCGTTATTGGATAAGGGACAGATCCAGATTAATTTATCTTCCAGAATAAGCAAATCCTTAAAATCCTTAATTAAAAAAAGAAGAAGGGGATACCGTCATTTTGCAAAGCAAATCACTAGTCTCTAGCATTGCTTTCAGTATTGGGAATGCCCTGGACCCCATAACACAAAGACTCCAAAAAAAAGGAACATTGAGGGAGGATTGAATGAGAAAGGATGATGGCATGTTGAATTAATCAGTGTATTATTTCCTCCATTAATAAGTGCCTAGGATTGGTATGCTTATTTTAGGAGTTATACATCAAATTGATTGTTTTGGAGACATGCTATGCACCTGTCATTTTGTTAATTTTGTCCCATGTTGTGCAGTTGGGTCCGACTGTTTGCGACCTGATGGACCACAGCATGCCAGGCCCCTATCCCCCACTTTCTCACAGAGTTTGCCCAAATTCATGCTTGTTGCATCAGTGACATCCTGAACCATCTCATCTCCTGCCATCTCCTTCTCCTTTTGCCTTCAATCATCCTGAATTGCCGATGCAACTTTTTTTGCCTGACATTTGCCTTTCCCAACTGTTTCCTTCTATTCAAGTCTAGGTGCAGCAATTTTGGAGGGATAGATTGAAAGAGCTGTTAGTCTATTACTGTCAGTCACAGAGCAAAGCCAGCCAGGGAGTTTTGAGAGTTGAAATCCACATGTCTTAAAAGTCGCCAAGGTTGAGAATGCTGCATTAGACCAACAGCTCTCTGCCTGCTGTTGCTTTCTTTATCAAATAGAGATTCCGCCGGTGAATCCCCACAAAGGCACGTACCACAAATAAGTCCAATTCCAGAGCAGTGTAAGATTACAAGGTTGGCTTTCAGAAGGAGGAAGAACCAAGGCTCTGAGGTTGATCCTTGTCGGCCTGTAGACACAAGAGTCAGGTAGAGCAGGGGTCTCCAACCTTGGTAACTTTAAGACTTATGGACTTTAGGAGTTGAAGTCATAAAGTCGTTGTGGCCTGCCAGCACCCTGATAGCGGATCCCGTTCAAGAGGAGACGGACTTGGTGATGTGCCAGTGGCCTGTGCAACTGTCACCCGAGTTAGATAGTGAGGTGGCTGGCAAGACTCGGTGCCAGAGGCAGAGGTTCAACTAAGGCCTTTGGAACCTCTAGCACAGTGATGGTGAACTTATGGCAGGGGTCGACAAAGTTGTTCAGAATCTAGGAGCCAGCCAAAAAATTTAGGAGCCAGAATTTTTTTTAAGCAAACTTGGTTTTTTGCCGAGTCTCCACCTGACATCTCTCTTCCTCCCTTTCGCTCTATTTCTCTCTCCCTCCCTCTTTCTCTCTCTTCCTTCCTTTCTCTCTCCATCCCTCTTTCTTTCTCTCTTCCTTCCTTCCTCTCTTTCTGTCTCCTCCTTCCTCTCTCATCTCTTTCCTTCCTCTCCCTCCCTTTCTCTCTTTCCTTTCTCTCCCTTTCTGTCTATCCTTTCTATCTCTCACCCCTTCTCCCTCTTTCATTCCCTTTCTCTCCCTCCCTTTCTCTCTCATTCCTTTCTCTCCCTCTTTCCTTCCTATCTCTCTTTCTTTTTCTCCCTCCTTCATATCTTCTTTCTCTCCCCCTTCCTCCCTCTTTCCTTTCTCCCCCTCCCTTTCTCTTCCTTTTTCTCTATCCTTTCTACTTCTTACTCTTTCTTTCTCTCCCTCCTTCATTCAATTTTCTCTCCCTCCCTTTCTCTCCCTTTCTCTCTCTTTCCTTTCTCTCCCTCCCTTTCTCTTCCTTTTTCTCTATCCTTTCTACTTCTTACTCTTTCTTTCTCTCCCTCCTTCATTCAATTTTCTCCCCCCCCTTTCTCTCTCTTTCCTTTCTCTCCCTCCCTTTCTCTTCCTTTTTCTCTATCCTTTCTACTTCTTACTCTTTCTTTCTCTCCCTCCTTCATTCAATTTTCTCTCCCCCCTTCCTCCCTCTTTCCTTTCTCCCCCTCCCTTTCTCTTCCTTTTTCTCTATCCTTTCTGCTTCTTACTCTTTCTTTCTCTCCCTCCTTCATTCAATTTTCTCTCCCCCCCTTTCTCTCTCTTTCCTTTCTCTCCCTCCCTTTCTCTTCCTTTTTCTCTATCCTTTCTACTTCTTACTCTTTCTTTCTCTCCCTCCTTCATTCAATTTTCTCTCCCCCCCTTTCTCTCTCTTTCCTTTCTCTCCCTCCCTTTCTCTTCCTTTTTCTCTATCCTTTCTACTTCTTACTCTTTCTTTCTCTCCCTCCTTCATTCAATTTTCTCTCCCCCCCTTCCTCCCTCTTTCCTTTCTCCCCCTCCCTTTCTCTTCCTTTTTCTCTATCCTTTCTGCTTCTTACTCTTTCTTTCTCTCCCTCCTTCATTCAATTTTCTCTCCCTCCCTTACTCTCTCTTTCCTTTCTCTCCCTCCCTTGTTCTCCCCTGGGGCTGCCTGTGCCTGCCCTGCACCACCCAACACGGACAGACAGCCCCCGGTCGTCGGTTCGTCGCCCCCCCACCCCCCCACGGAGGGAGATCAGGCTGGCGAGGGCGGTAGAACTACGTCACCAGCCACTGGAGGGAGATCGGGCTGGCGGGGGGCGGCGAATCCACCTCCCCAGCCGCGCGGAGGGAAATCCGGTAGGCGGGCGGGTGGCCGCGACTCCCTGCGCGCCCCTGGAAAAGCGTACAGGGAACGGTGCCCGGGGCCGCTTTAGCCGCCCCCCGCTCCCCCCGCCATCTCCCCGCGACTGCCTGTGCCGCTGCAGCCGCGCCCCCCCCCCCGCTCCCACCGCCAGTGCCCTCCCGCCGGGCCCCAAAGGACACTTGCCGATGACGACAGGGAACCTTCAGCTGGGCGGGCGCTGCCGTGCCGGTGCCTCCGACCTCCCGGTTCCTGCTCGATGCCGCGGTTTCTGGCGCTCTCCTGCTGGGCCCCAAAGACGGAAGGCGGGAAAAAGGCGCGAAGAATGGAGCTCTCCTTCCTGCCTGCCTTCTTTGGGACCCAGCAGGAGAGCGCCAGAAACCGCGGCATCGGGCAGGAGCGGAGAGGTCAGAGGCACCGCAGCGCCCTGCCCAGGCGGCACACCGGTTGGGAAACGCTGACATACAGTACAGCAGGCAACATTTTCTAGGCGCCAGACAACATTTTCTAGGCGCCACTGGCGACCAGGCGCCTGGGTTTGTCGAACCTTGACTTATGGCATGGGTGCCACAGGCGGCACGCAGAGCCATATCTGCTGGCACATAAGCCATTGCCCTAGCTCAACTCCCAACATGCATGAGACCTCGGAGTCTTGGTGGACAATCAACTAAACATGAGCCAACAATGTGCAGCAGCAGCTAAAAAAGCCAACACAATCCTAAGCTGCATCAACAGGGGAATACACTCCAAGACCAGGGAAGTCTTAATACCACTCTACTACGCCCTGGTCTGACCACACCTGGAGTACTGTATTCAGTTCTGGTCACCACACTTCAAAAGAGACATTGAAACTCTGGAGAAGGTGCAAAAAAGAGCAACCAAGATGATTAAGGGATTGGAAACCAGGACTTACGAAGAGAGACTGCGGGAACTGGGCATGGATAGCCTAGAGAAAAGGAGGGCCAGAGCGGACATGATAGCAGTCTACAAGTATATGAGGGGATATCACAGAGAGGAGGGGATCACTTTATTCTTCAGGGCACCAGGGCACCAGAGGGCCGGACGAGGAACAATGGCTGGAAACTGACCAAGGAGAGATTCAAAATGGAGATAAGGAGGAACTTCCTGACGGTCAGAGTGATCAACCAATGGAACAACCTACCAGCGGACGTTGTGAACTCCAACACTCTGGACATTTTTAAGAGAAGATTGAACTGCCACTTGACTGGTGTACTATAGGGTTCCTGCTTGGGCAGGGGGTTGAACTCGATGGCCTTTATGGTCCCTTTCAACTCTAACAATAAATAAATAAATAAATGAATGAATGAAATGTATGTATGTATGTATGTATGTATGTATGTATGTATGTATGTATGTATGTTGAGGCTCTGGGAGGGCGTTTTTGGCTTCCAGAGAGCCTCCAGGAGGATGGGAGAGGGCATTTCTACCCTTCCCCAGCTCCAAGGAAGCCTTTGAGCCTGGGGAGGGCAAAACACAAGTCTACTGGGCCCACCAGAAGTTGGGAAACAGGCCATTTCCGGCCTCCAGAGGGCCTCTTGGGGGCAGGAAAAACTATTTTCGCCCTCCCCAGGCTTTGAATTATAGGTGTGGGCACCCAGGCATGCACGATTGCATGCGCCCAGGCTCTTTCGGCATCCGAGGAAAAAAAGTTTGCCATCACTGCTCTAGAACCTCTTCGCAGTAATGAGGAAGAAGAGGCTTCTTCTCTTCTTAATACAAGCACACACAGAGCTGCCAAGAGGCAGGAATGGTTACTCCAGAGGAGGTCTCCTTGGGAGTAGGACTTGGAGCTCATTGGCCACTCACTCCTATAGTCTACTTATGGACAACAGGCAGCTGGAAGGCTACAGAAAACAACGTTTTAGAATCGTGAATGCCTTGTGTCTAGAAAACCTCTACTCTGTTTTTCTGTTTAGAAACATAGAAGACTGACGGCAGAAAAAGACCCCATGGTCCATCTAGTCTGCCCTTATACTATTTCCTGTGTTTTATCTTAGGATGGATATATGTTTATCCCAGGCATGTTTAAATTCAGTTACTGTGGATTTACCAACCATGTCTGCTGGAAGTTTGTTCCAAGGATCTACAACTCTTTCAGTGAAATAATATTTCCTCACGTTGCTTCTGATCTTTCCCCCAACTAACTTCGGATTGTGTCCCCTTGTTCTTGTGTTCACTTTCCTATTAAAAACACTTCCCTCCTGAACCTTATTTAACCCTTCAACATATTTAAATGTTTCGATCATGTCCCCCCTTTTCCTTCTGTCCTCCAGACTATACAGATTGAGTTCATTAAGTCTTTCCTGATATGTTTTATGCTTAAGACCTTCCACCATTCTTGTAGCCCGTCTTTGGACCCGTTCAATTTTGTCAATATCTTTTTGTAGGTGAGGTCTCCAGAACTGAACACAGTATTCCAAATGTGGTCTCACCAGCGCTTTATATAAGGGGATCACAATCTCCCTCTTCCTGCTTGTTATACCCCTAGCTATGCAGCCAAGCATCCTACTTGCTTTTCCTACTGCCTGTTTCAGATTGCTTATTGAGGAAGAATTCTAGGCATTTTTCCATGCCTTTGAAACTTCGTGAGATAACAAGAAATAATTGCATTGCTCTGATTTAGGACTTTCTGAACTTATGCCAGCTGTTAATGATGAATAATTAGCAGCTGAGTTGGTTGTAAGGAATGATTGTTTTTAGATTTGTGTGTGTGTGCCTCCACTATTAAGCCAGTTATTAAGTTTGTCCAAACTCTGTTTGCTATGTTCACAACTGGAGCAGAACAGTTGGAGACGCCTGAGCTATAGCAAGTTGACTTCTTGTGAACAGCTGTGTCCAGTTCAGTCCCCCATGGGAACAGTTCTGGGTCAGGAGACCTGATCTCAATTTGCTAAAACCATCTATCCTACACTGCTTATAGGGATAGAGTCAGTGATGGGCTACCAAGATTTTTACTGCCCCACTCTGGGCGTGGCTTACTTTGTGGGTGTGGATTGATGGTCATGTGACAGAGTAGGAGTGTCTTGCCGGCCAGGTGACCAGGTGGGAGTGGCTTACCGTCCAAGATAATAAGTGCTTGGATTCTTTTCCAGTTGATTAAGTCTGTGTTTCCCAACCTTGGCAACTTGAAGATATTTGGACTTCAACTCCCAGAATTCCCCAGGCAGCGAATGCTGGCTGGGGAATTCTGGGAGTTAAAGTCCAAATATCTTCAAGTTGCCAAGGTTGGGAAACACTGGATTAAGTCACATTATTTGAACAAAATAAAGCCACAAAAAGGACAAATGATAGACAGCATTATTTGTTGAGGAGCACAGTAACACTTTAAGCTTTTGTACTGAACCCACAAGGTTCAATATGATAACAGATTAGGCAAGTAGCTCAATTTTCTTTAATTGCTATAAAAGTTCAGTTCTAGGTAATGATTAAAATGATTCAAGCGTTTATGGGTAAAAACATACTATTTATTTCCTATTTTAAAAGTAATTAAGGATCATGCTAAGGTACTAGAGAATGGAGGACAATAAAAAAACTATTAAGTATAATGGTTTCCTTGGGAACCATTTGTTGAGGGTCAAGGGAAAGGGAGGGTTTTGCCTTCTCTTTCTACTCAAGATCCCCATATACAATTGGTAGGCCACTGTGTGACCCAGAATGCTGGACTCGATGGGCTTTGGCCCGTTTCAGCATGGCTCGTCTTACGTTCTTATGTAAGTATTCAATAAATAGTGCATAAACTTACTACCCCCACTGTGTGTCCCTCCCATCCCGTGGGGGGCAGCAGTCCATTATTATTATTATTATTATTATTATTATTATTATTATTATTATTTATTAGATTTGTATGCCGCCCCTCTCCATAGACTTGATAAACTTAATAAACATTAAACAGACTCGATAAACATTACTGGATAGAGTTGTGCCTTTGCCTGCCAACCAAATTATGAGATAAACACACCTGCTGTTTGCTCTCAGAACACCAGCCACAGGCAGCCCACAACTTACAACAGTTCGTTTACTGACCAAAGTGACAATAGCACAGAAAAAAGTGACCAGTGGCCGTTTTTCACACTTACAACTGCTGCAACTTGCCCACGGTCACATGATCAAAAATCAGATGCTTGGTAATTGACTCATATTTATGACGATTGCAGTGTCCCAGGTTCATGTGCTCTGCTTGTGCAACCTCCTGACAAAGCAAAGCCAGTAGGGGAATCAGATTCACTTTACCTGCCGTCTTAACTAGTTTAACAACTGCAGCCTTTCACTTAATCACTGGGGCAAGAAAGATCGTAAAATGAGGCAAGACTCACTTAACAAATGTTTCGCTTAGTAAGAGGACTGTTGTACTCAGTTGTGAGCGTAAATCAAGGGCTACCTGTATTGCCCTTGCCACCTGTGACATCGACATCTTATTGTTGTTGCTTCTGATTTGACTCCCTTTGTGTGTAGACGAGAGGATGATCATTGGATGGTTTGTGTTCTGTCTGGCCTGATCAATTACTAGGAATAATGACCCATTCACACCATGATTCAAAAGCAATGTTTCCCTCTTAAGTTTATCAAACAAAGTTCTGAAATACAAGAGTTAAAGCAATGGAATGTGATCTTGCTTGCATCTCCCTCATTAGCCGGAGATAACGATGGCCCTGTCTGGGACTCTCACCAGAAGATAGTCCTGTATCTCCCATTAATTGTCTCTTCTCCAAGAAACTCCAAAGGAACAGACACAGCTCGCTGTTTCCAAGCTATGGCATCCATGCTGAACGTTGTCTTTCCATACACCCTTTCCCCATCAGCCTATCTATATAGGCCAGGGTGTGACCAAATGTCCCATAGAGATATTTAATTCCTAGACCCCCTTCTAGACAGATAATAATAATAATAATAATAATAATAATAATAATAATAATAATATTATTATATTGGATTTGTATGCCGCCCCTCTCCGTAGACTCGGGGAGGCTAACAACAACAACAAACACAACATGTACAATCCAATAATAAAAAACAACTAAAAACCCCTATTATAAAACCAAACATACACACAAACATACCATGCATAACTTGTAATGGCCTAGGGGGAAGAGCTATCTCAACTCCCCCATGCCTGGCGGTATAAATGAGTCTTGAGTAGTTTATGAAAGACAGGGAGGGTGGGGGAAGTTCTAATCTCCGGGGGGAGTTGGTTCCAGAGGGCCGGGGCCACCACAGAGAAGGCTCTTCCCCTGGGGCCCGCCAAACGACATTGTTTAGTCGACGGGACCCGGAGAAGGCCAACTCTGTGGGACCTTATCGGTCGCTGGGATTCGTGCGGTAGCAGGCGGTTCCGGAGGTAATCTGGTCCATTGCCATGTAGGGCTTTAAAGGTCATGACCAGGGCTTTAAAGGTCATGACCAACACTTTGAATTGTGACCGGAAACTGATCGGCAGCCAATGCAAGCCACGGAGTGTTGAAGAAACGTGGGCGAATCTTGGAAGCCCCACGATGGCTCTCTCGATATTCATGTCTGGCTCTCATTCTTCTGACTCTCGCGTCTAATATAGGGTCCTCAATGTCCCCATTGTCCTCTGACTTAGACAATACCCTAACTGGGGAGGGGGGTGTTCTACAATCTCTGGTGGTTCCTCAGTCTCCAATTCCTCTTCACTCTCACTCTCAGACTCAGATGGCAAGAAGACTGGCCTGCGATGCCAGTCCTCGAAATCCGTGACCAGCTGAGCCGGATGTTGGCCACTCACAACAGTTTGATGGGTTAACGGGAACCTGATCGGGAACTAAAGCTGTGTTTCTTTGACCTGGAAAGATTCATTTTCTGGCTACACTTTTGCACCACTAGCCTTTATCTCTGCTTTTATCCAATAGGTTGCTCCGATGCCTCCATCAATCGAACCTGCATTAGAGCTTCAAGAGATATTTCAGCAAGAGGAGGTCAGCACAGAAAACCCAGAGCCAAGCCCAGAGCCCAGCAAAAACCCAAAGGAAGAATCCTCCTAAATAACTCTGCAATTCTGTTTAAACCAGTTTCTATTTGACTGTATGACCTTTTGTCAGAAAGACTCAAGGTTCTGATTTTTCCCCCTTGTCAGAAATGCTGAACGTACCATAGAAAGGTTACAAGGACTATCTTATGGCCTGCTTCGGCAAGCCAGGTTCCCTAAAGCGCAGGTTTCAGCGAACGATGGATTTGATGATTAAAATTGTTCTCTGGAAACGTTCCTGCAGTGGATGTTCTAGTTTTCCTTTAAAGCAGAGATGAATTCCCTGTGTAATAATCCAAATGCTAAGTTCCATTTATCCTTCTCTGGGCCTGACCTGTGAGAAGCTGAGGATAGGATTATACAAAGGATCCGTGGTAGGACATTAGACGGGATCCCCCCGGTGCTAGGGGATGGAGATTGTGCATTTCTCCTGGTTTGTTTTTTAAAAAAAATCTTTATTAAATATATACGTTAAAAATAAAACAGACGTGAATATACAGTGTTCCCTCGATTTTCGCGGGGGATGCGTTCCGAGAGCGCCCACGAAAGTCGAATTTCCGCGAAGTAGAGATGCGGAAGTAAATACACCATTTTTGTCTATGAACAGTATCACAAGCCTTCCCTTAACACTTTAAACCCCTAAATTACCTTTTCCCATTCCCTTAACAACCATTTACTCACCATTATTACTGGTACTCACCATTGAATAAGACACTTAGTGATTCTGATATTTATAAACAATAATTTTTTTGTTATTTGCAAAAATTATTAGTTTGGCGATGATGTATGACGTCATCGGGCGGGAAAAACCGTGGTATAGAAAAAACCCACGAAGTATTTTTTAATTAATATTTTTTTAAAAACCGTGGTATAGGCTATTCGTGAAGTTTGAACCCGCGAAAATCGAGGGAACACTGTACTGCTCAAAAAAATAAAGGGAGCACTTAAACAACACAATATAACTCCAAGTAAATCAAAGTTCTGTGAAATCAAACTGTCCACTTAGGAAGCAACACTGAGTGACAATCAATTTCACATGTGGTTGTGCACATTCAACTTTGTACAGTATTCAATGAGAATATTTCATCCGTTCAGATCTAGGATGTGTTCTTTGTTGCCTTTATTTTTTTTGAGCAGTACATGGCATATCAGTCATGTATGTTGTACTACGACAGAAATAGAAGAAAAGAAAAAAGAAAGGGAGAAGATAGGAAAGATATAATAGAAAGAGGAGGTTAGGGAAAAGAAAAAAGAAAAGGGGTTTGAGAAAGAAGTGAGAAGGACGTGGTAGGGCGTTAGATGGGATCCCCCCGGTGCTAGGACAATGTTTCCCAACCTTGGCAACTTGAAGATATTTGGACTTCAACTCCCAGAATCCCGAAGGACTCAGGGCGGCTTACAACATACAGGTAATAATAAATAAATAAATAAATAAATAAATACAAAAAAGATACAGCAATAAAAAAGTTGAATATAAACTCTAAAAAACGAACCCCAGTAAAACCCATTTATATAAAAACCAATCAAATCTTATGCATGCACACCATTCATAAAATAAGATTTGGCCATGAAAGATGGACAATTCATGGCCCCCAGGCTGCCGCCAAAGCCAGGTCTTTGTGGCCTTGCGGAAAGCCAGTAGGGTGGGAACAGTATGGACATCGGGGTGGTGGTGGTTGGTTCCATAGAGCCAGGGCTGTCACAGAGAAGGCCCTTCCCCCGCGGTCCCACCAACCTACATTGTTTAGTTGACGGGACCTGGAGGAGACCAACTCCGTGAGCTCTTACTGGTCCCTGGGAGGTATGCGGCAGGAGATGGCCCCATAAATAGTCTGGCCCTGAGCCATGCAGAGCTTCATAGGTAATAACCAACACCTTGAATTGTGCCCGGAGACTAATAGAAAGCCAGTGCAGCTTGCGGGGCAAAGGTGTTGTATGGTTGTACCGAGCAGAAGCTACGTAGGATTACGTTTACAACTCTTGAAGCCTTCTTGGCTATGTCGTTGCAGTGGGCTTTGGCACTTAAGTCTTTTGTTATTAGTATACCGAGGTTTTTAACCAAGTGGGGGTTATCTGTGATAATTTGATTATTCAGTTCATATTTGGAGTTCAGATTCTTTTTTCCAATAACTTATTGGACCCAAATCAGCATGGCTTTACTGAAGGCAAATCATGTCAGACTAATCTCATTGATTTCTTTGACTATGTCACAAAGGTGTTGGATGAAGGTGATGCCGTGGATATTGCCTATCTGGACTTCAGCAAAGCCTTTGATACGGTTCCACATAAAGAGCTGATAGATAAATTAGTGAAGATTGGACTTAATCCCTGGATAGTTCAGTGGATTTTAAGCTGGCTGAAGCGTAGACATCAGAGAGTTATTGTTAATGGTGAGTATTCTGAGCAGAGACAGGTTACAAGCGGTGTGCCACAAGGGTCTGTTCTGGGTCCTATTCTTTTTAATATGTTTGTGAGTGACGGGAAGGTTTGATAGGGAAGGTTTGCCTATTTGCTGATGACTCTAAAGTGTGCAATAGGGTTGATATTCCTGGAGGCATCTGTAATATGGTAAATGATTTAGCTTTACTAGATAAATGGTCAAAGCAATGGAAACTGCAATTTAATGTTTCCAAATGTAAAATAATGCACTTGGGGAAAAGGAATCCTCAATCTGAGTATTGCATTGGCAGTTCTGTGTTAGCAAAAACTTCAGAAGAGAAGGATTTAGGGGTAGTGATTTCTGACAGTCTCAAAATGGGTGAGCAGTGTGGTTGGGCAGTAGGAAAAGCAAGTAGGATGCTTGGCTGCATAGCTAGAGGTATAACAAGCAGGAAGAGGGAAATTGTGATCCCCTTATATAGAGCGCTGGTGAGACCACATTTGGAATACTGTGTTCAGTTCTGGGGACCTCACCTACAAAAAGATATTGACAATATTGAACGGGTCCAAAGACGGGCTACAAGAATGGTGGAAGATCTTAAGCATAAAACGTATCAGGAAAGACTTAATGAACTCAATCTGTATAGTCTGGAGGACATGATCGAAACATTTAAATATGTTACAGGGTTAAATAAGGTCCGGGAGGGAAGTGTTTTTAATAGGAAAGTGAACACAAGAACAAGGGGACACAATCTGAAGTTAGTTGGGGGAAAGATCAAAAGCAACACGAGAAAATATTATTTTACTGAAAGAGTAGTAGATCCTTGGAACAAACTTCCAGCAGACGTGGTAGATAAATCCACAGTAACTGAATTTAAACATGCCTGGGATAAACATATATCCATCCTAAGATAAAATACAGGAAATAGTATAAGGGCAGACTAGAGGGACCATGAGGTCTTTTTCTGCCTTCAGACTTCTATGTGTCTATGTTTCTATGAATACATCCAGAACCGCCCTCTACCGCACGAATCCCAGCGGCCGATAAGGTCCCACAGAGTTGGCCTTCTCCGGGTCCCGTCGACTAAACAATGTCGTTTGGCGGGCCCCAGGGGAAGAGCCTTCTCTGTGGCGGCCCCGGCCCTCTGGAACCAACTCCCCCCAGAGATTAGAACGGCCCCCACCCTCCTTGTCTTTCGCAAATTACTTAAGACCCACCTTTGTCACCAGGCATGGGGGAGTTAAGTTATCCTTTCCCCCTAGGCTACTACAAGTTATGCATGGTATGTTTGTGTGTATGTTTGGTTTTTTTTTATAATAAGGGTTTTTTAGTTGTTTTTATTAATTGGGTTGTTCATGTTTTTTACCAATGTTGTTGGCTGCCCCGAGTCTGCGGAGAGGGGCGGCATACAAATCCAATAAATAATAATAATAATAATAATAATAATAATAACAACAACAACAACAACAACAACAACAATAATAATAGTAATAATAATAATAATAATAATAATAATAATAATACCACCTTGAATTGTGCCCGGAGACTAATAACCGAGTGGGGGTTATGTGTGATAATTTGATTATTCAGTTCGTACTTGGAGTTCAGATTCGTTTTCCCAATGTGTAGGACAGAGCATTTGCTGGTTGAGATTTGGAGTTGCCATGTGTTAAAAGATGCAGAGTCCCAGGGAAATTTCCCCTTTTGCTAAAGAATGAAAGACAGTCCGGAAAGAAGCGCCTCGTGTTTAATTCATGCTCATGGTAGGGGCTTTGTCATTCAGTGCGACCTTCCATTGCTGAAGTATTTTAATTAAAAGGTTGTAAGCAAAACCACCCCGAAGGCTGACCTATTTACTTATTTATCAAGCATTTTCCTTCCAGCAGTTAGCAAAAGGTCACCCCGGTTTCTTGCCTGGTTCAAAGTTACCATTCGGTGTGTGTTTTTTTTAAACACTCTACCTTTTGAGATCCGAAGCAAAAATAATAATTGAAAAAAATGCAGTCTAACCTTGAGTGGCGTGTGCGTGGGTGTAAAACGATCCCTGCCAATCAGGACACTGACTTGCAGGACAAAGAGTCTGCCAAACACACCGGAGACACACAAAAAAAGAGTTTCTTATAAAGGCCCGCTTCCACAAAAGCTAAGCAACCGGGTAGTGATTATGGCCAATAATGAGATATTGATTGTTCTGCAAATGTCACTGCTGGGAAGGGCAGAAATCCCAAGGATCGAAAGATGCTGTTTCTGCTTTGTCCACTAGATGGCTGTGTAGGGTTTCAAATGATGGATGGACGGGTCCTTTTTTTTCCTTCCCTCCTTCAAGATTTCAAGATTCTTTAGAATTCCAGTTCTTAACAGTTCTTTCAATGATACAGCTGCCCACTTCAATGACCTTCAATGAGAAGTTTTTGAAGGAGAAACCTATCATTGTAGTCATTGTAGTGTAAATGGTTGGAGAATAGAAACATAGAAACATAGAAGATTGACGGCAGAAAAAGACCTCATGGTCCATCTAGTCTGCCCTTATACTACTTCCTGGAGAATGGAGAATACAGGTAGCAATAAAACTTAGACTTATATACCCCATTTCCCCAAAAATAAGTCACCCCTGAAAGTAAGACATAGGAGAGGTTTCATAGAATTGCCTAATACAGTGGTACCTCATCTTACGAACGCCTTTTCTAACGAACTTTTTGAGATACGAACCGGGTGTTTAAGATTTGTTTGCCTCTTCTGAACTATTTTCATCTTACGAACCCAAGCCGCTGCTGCTGGGATGAAGGGGTGTCTTTTCCCCCCCTTTTTTGAAGAAAGAAAAGGGAGGGGCGGCTTGGAGGGGGAAAGAATTTGCATTAACAAAAGTAGGAGAACAGTGTGCTTGCAGAGGCACTGAAAGGGTGTCTTTTGAAGAAAGAAAAGGGAGGGGCGGCTTGGTAGGGGAAAGACTTTGCAGAGAACAGCGTGCTTGCAGAGGCACTGAAAGGGTGTCTTTTGAAGAAAGAAAAGGGAGGGGCGGCTTGGAGGGGGAAAGAATTTGCATTAACAAAAGTAGGAGAACAGTGTGCTTGCAGAGGCACTGAAAGGGTGTCTTTTGAAGAAAGAAAAGGGAGGGGTGCCCCCCTTGCCTTTCTTCCTTCCCACTCACCCTTTAGCCTAGCCTTGCTTCTTCCACCCGCCCCCTTTAGCTGCTCCTCCCTGCCCTCTGTTCGCCTCCCTTCTAAAGTTTGGGATTTTCCTGAAGAATTTGCACGCATTATTTGCTTTTACATTGATTCCTATGGGAAACATTGTTTCGTCTTACAAACTTTTCACCTTACGAACCTCCTCCTGGAACCAATTAAGTTCGTATCATGAGATACCACTGTATAAGGCATCCCCCGAAAGTAAGACATAGGAGACGTTTTGTTTTGCAGCATTCCCAAACAGGACAAATATAACATATATTTGAAGAAAGTATAATTGTTGTACATGGAAATAATGTTACAGTAGTAGTAAGAAATTCTTGATAGGATTCACAGTTTGTCAGGTTAGACTGGTTTGTGATGACACCTACTGTACAGTATATAATAAATGTTCATTTTTTTTGTTCAGCAATAAATGTGAATTTTTCTTCATTGAAAAAAAATAAGATATCCCCCAATAATAAGATGTAGCATATCTTTGGAAGCAAAAATTAATATAAGACGCTGTCTTATTTTGGGGGAAACGGTATCGCTTTACAGTTCTTTACAGCCAGTGTAGGCTGCAAAATTTTTTACTACCACGCTGTGGGTGTGGCTTGTTTTGTGGGTGTGGTTTGACAGCCATGTGATCAGGTGGGAGTGACCTGATGATCATGTGACTGGGCATGGCTTAAAGTCACATGACTGGTTTAAAGGTGGCCAACTTGACGTCACTTACGTCAAGGGTTTGGGTTAGGGTGCCTGGCCTCTCTTCACCTCAAAGAGATACAATTTCCTTATCTATTTATTATTACTGAACATCCAAAATATACTATTTAATTCATTTTTTTGACTTTTTTTATTTGGGGGGGATTTTTTTCCTGTGTTTTTTTCCCTTCTGTCTTCAACTTACAAGCACAATCGGGACCGGAACTAGGCAAACAAATAAATACATTTCCATTGCTAAACAAGGCAGTTATTAAGCGAGTGATGACTGTTTTTGGGAACCTTTTTGCAAACACTAAGTTTTATGCTTAAGACCTTCCACCATTTTTGTAGCCCGTCTTTGGACCCGTTCAATTTTATCTATATCTTTTTGTAGGTGAGGTCTCCAGAACTGGACACAGTATTCCAAATGGGGTCTCACCAGCGCTCTATACAGCGGACAATATATTTTGGTACTGTGTATGTGCACTGCGGCCACGTGGCACGGGAGGAAGCGAATCCACAGCAAAGTATGCTACAACCCACCCTCGGATTGTACGCTCAATTCAAACTCTGCACGAAGGTGCCTGTTCATGAGTTGTGTGGAAACTCCCCCCCCCCCCACCTCCGGATCTCATTGCAATTCTAGTCTGCTGCTTAGCTGGATAATGAGATCCTTCATCGGAAGAACTAAGTAAAAACAACAAGCCCTCCCTCGGGACTTGTAATAGGAAGCAAAGCTAATATAGTATGTAATAAGAAGGACTATCTAATATTGCACCAAACAAGGAGCTGAAATAGCCTTCTCCTGTTGGTGTGATTGTGAGCGGTGCACGAGCGCGCGTGTGTCTGGCTGTCTTAATTCACTTAAATCAGATCCTCTTAAAAATTTCACGTTTCGGATGGGAAGGAAGCGTTACTCTCCTTTGAGGGCTGACGGAGATATTTGTAATTCAGAGGGCAAGGCTTGCAAACGATCAGGGACAAGATTTCTCTCCGGCTGGAGACTTGTACCCCATTAAGGGGTCAGCCTGATGACCTCTGTGGCTAAAAGGGTTTTGGTCTCCATGTTGGAGAAGGTGAGAGGGCAAAGCTTCCTTGACTCTCTTCTTGGTCTTTTGGAAAGGTTCATTCGGGCACATCACGAAACAAGCCTGTTAGCAAACTGGTGCCAAAAGGTGATTTCATTTTTCATTTCTCCCTTTGATTGGGAAAAAATATACATATTTTGCATTTCAGAACAGAATGCTCAAATGCATTTAATAATAATAATAACAATAGAGTTGGAAGGGACGTTGGAGGTCTTCTAGTCCAACCCCCTGCTTAGGCAGGAAACCCTACACTACTTCAGACAGATGTTTATCCAACATCTTCTTAAAAACTTCCAGTGTTGGAGCATTCACAACTTCTGGTAGCAAGCTGTTGCACTGATTAATTGTTCTAACTATCAGGAAATTTCTCTGTAGTTCTAAGTTGTTTCTCTCCTTGTTCAGCTTCCACCCATTGCTTCTTGTTCTATCCTCGGGTGCTTTGGAGAATAGGTTGACTCCCTCTTCTTTGTGGCAACCCCTGAGATAATTGGAACACTGCTATCATGTCTCCCCTGGTCCTTCTTTCCATTAAACTAGACATACCCAGTTCCTGCAACCGTTCTTCATATGTTTTAGCCTCCAGTCCCCTAATCATCTTTGTTGCTCTTCTCTGCACTCTTTCTAGAGTCTCAACATCCTTTTTTGGATTGTGGCGACCAAAACTGAATGCAGTAGTCCAAGTGTGGCCTTACCAAGGCCTTATAAAGTGGTATTAACATTTCATGTGATCTTGATGCTATCCCTCTGTTAATTCAGCCTAGAACTGTGTTGGCTTTTTTGGCAGCTGTTGTACACTGCTGTCTCATATTTAAATGGTCGTGCACCAGGACTCCAAGGTCCGTCTCACAGTTACTACTACTGAGCAATGTACCACATATACTGTACCTGTACATGGGAGAGCCTTCTCTATTTATTTATTCATTCATTCATTCATTCGATTGAGTGATATATGTATGTATGTATGTATGTATGTATGTATGTATGTATGTATGTATGTATGTAGATAGATAGATAGATAGATAGATAGATAGATAGATAGATAGATAGATAGATAGATAGATTTATAAGCCGCCCAACTCCTTCTGGACTCTGGGCAGTGTACAACAATATAAAAACAATTAAAACCCCTAAGAATAAAACCATTCATTTCTTCTTGGACGGAGGTAGACGGTATTGCTCAGCAGCCCCAGGCCTCTCGGCAGAGCCATGTTTTCACGGCTTTCTGGAAGGCCAGGAGGATGGGGGCGGCACAGATTTCCGGGGGCAGTTGGTTCCAGAATGTCGGAGCCACCACAAAGAAGGCTCTCCCCTGCGGCCCCGCCAACTGACACTGTTAAAGCAGGGGAAATTTTCCTAGAAAAGGAGGGAGAGAGAAAGGGAGGGAGAGAGGGAGAGAGAAAGAGAGAGATATAGAATGGGAGGGAGGCAGGGAGAGAGAAAGAGTGAGAGGGAGGGAAGGAGAGAGAGAAAGAGAAAGGGGGAAGGAAGAGAGAGAGAAAGAGAGAGAAAAGAAGAGGAAGGAAAGGAGAGAAACAGCAAGAGGGAGGGAAGGAAGGAGAGAGAGAGAAAAGAGGAAGGAAGGAAGAGAGAGAAAGCAAGAGGAAGGAAGGAAGAGAGAGAAAGAAAGGGATGGCAAGAGAGAGAGAGAAAGAAAAGAAGGAAGGAAGAGAGAGAAAGAGGGAGGAAGAGAGAGAAAAAGAAAGAAGGTTTTTTTTTGCTCCATATAGACCAAATCAAGAACACCCCCCCCCCAATGTGTCCCTCTTTAACAATATAAAAATCTGGTCACTTTATTGTAGTAGTAAGTTGAGGACTAACTGTTCTTAGAAGAAAGCCCTATTTAAACAAAGCCTTGCCTTAGATAACTATCAAAAAATCAAGCAGTTTTTTTTTAAAGCCAGTTGATTGTGTTAAATTCAAGGATTTATAAATGCAGGCAAATACACTACAATTATAGAGTCCTGGTTAATATCCTGGGAATTTATAACACATGCGAAAACATTTGTTAAAAAATATTTATATTCTCTTTTCAAAACGTTTCCCAGAAGGGGAAAAAGTACGTATGTTGAAAGTGAAATAGTATGATTACTTAAAATATAATCCCTGTTGATCAGATCAGCAGGAAATAAGCAATAAAAGTGGACATTAGAGATAACAAATATGATTTAAGATTACTGACTGCCGAAGTGGGCCCCAGATAAGCGGGAAGGGTTGGAAGAAAGTTGGAATTAAACTCCCCTGGAACACTTAAAAAAATATATTTGGAAATGTTCATGGGACATACCGTTCTATAATTTCCTTCATGTTTCATTTTCAATGAAATGTTTCAGAGGGGGGAAAAAGACAAGAAGATAGAAGAGAAAGGTAAAAAAGGAAGAAAAGGATAGAGTATAAAGAATAAGATGCAAATAAGAAATTTCCTGCATCGCATGGCCAAAGTTAAGCGAGACGCAGTTTTGTGATTATTATTATTATTATTATTATTATTATTATTATTATTATTATTATCATCATCATCATCATCATCATCATCATCATCATCATCATTATTATTATTTGCTTTCCAGTATGTCTGTTGTCATTTATTTATTTATCTCCATAGACTCGGGGCGGCTCACAATACAATAAAACAGTTCATGACAAATCTAATAATTTACAATTTAAAATATTTAAAAACCCCCATTATTAAGCAGACATACATACAAACAAACATACCATACATAAATTATATAGGCCCAGTCATCCATTAATTAAACCCCCCAATAATATTAAAAATAGATTAAATTAGTAGTAATTAAAAAACACTAATAAATATATCACAAGATATAAATATAAAATAGAAAGTAGAAAAAATTCATAATAAAGTGCTAAAATATAGGAAATAAATAGGTCATGCACTCCAAAACATGTTTCTGGGTCAACATTGCTGTCCAAAAAATAAGCAAGAACCTTTTCCAGCACCGCAGCTCAAACCTGAGTCGATTTTAATAATAATAATAACAGAGTTGGAAGGGACCTTGAAGGTCTTCTAGTCCAACCCCCTTCTAAGGTAGGAAACCCTGCACTACTTGAGACAGATGGTTATCCAACATCTGCTTAAAAATGTCCAGTGTCGGGGCATTCACAACTTCTGGAGGCAAGCTCTTCCACTGATCAACCATCCTGACTGTCAGGAAATTTCTCCTTAGTTCTAAGTTACTTCTCTCCTTGTTTAGTTTCCAGCCATTGCTTCTTGTTCTACCCTCAGCCTCAGATGCTTTGGAGAATAATTTGACAGCCGCTTCTTTGTGGCAACACCTGAGATATCGGAACACTGCTATCATGTCTCCCCTGGTCCTTCTTACATGGCATTGGACCAGAATATCTCCGGAACCGCCTTCTACCGCATGAATCCCAGCGGCCGATAAGGTCCCACAGAGTTGGCCTTCTCTGGGTCCCATCGACCAAACAATGTCATTTGGCGGGCCCCAGGGGAAGAGCCTTCTCTGTGGTGGCCCCGGCCCTCTGGAATCAACTCCCCCCGGAGAATAGAACAGCCCCCACCCTCCTTGTCTTTCGCAAGTTACTCAAGACCCACCTATATCTCCAGGCATGGGGGAACTAAGACATCTCCCCCAGGCTTATTATATTTCACGTTTGGTGTGTATGTGTTGTATGGTTTTTAATTGTTGGGGTTTTAATATATTTTATTGTTAGATTTGTCCCATTGTTATACTGTTTTTATTGCTGTTGTGAGCCGCCCCGAGTCTTCGGAGAGGGGCGGCATACAAATCTAATAAATTACTATTATTATTATTATTTCCATTAAACTAGCCATGCCCAGTTCCTGCAACCGTTCTTCATATGTTTTAGCCTCCAGTCTCCTAATCATCTTTGTTGCTCTTCTCTGCACTTTTTCTAGAGTCTCAACATCCTTTTTGCATCGTGGTGACCAAAACTGAATGCAATATTCCAAGTGTGGCCTTACCAAAGACTTATAATGTGGTATTAACACTTAATGTGATCTGATTCTGTCCCTCTGTTAATGCAGCCTAGAACTGGGTTGGCTTTTTTGGCAGCTGCTGCACACGGCTGGCTTTTGCTGGTTTTTCTTCCTGTCTGATTTTTGTAAGGTCCAACTTTCCCAGCCCACAAACCCACTCTGGGTGAGGGGTTGGTGGTGGCTCTCCGGGCATGGCTGGACCTGCCTGATTTCCACAAACCCCTCCCCCCTCCCACGAAAGGGACTTGAAGCTCATTCTGCTGTATGCTAATGCTATTATCCTCCTGAAATTAAATATCAGGCTCCAACCTATAATGTTTCACAGGGTGGAATTGGGGTTATATCTTCTTGGATAGCGCCACCTTCCATTTCCGTCGTGGCATTTAATTATGATGGGTATGTTAGTGCCCACCGGAGCATAACAAATTGTCATTATGTTTTTCTGCTGAGTCTAATTTAATTGGCAAGTTGTCACAAAAGCAATTATCCGTCGTTTATGTTGTTGCCGTAACCACATCTTGGAGCACCTGTGGTCTGCAAGGGAAGCCGCCTTCTCCAAGCCCATCGGCCTTGGTTTGGCTTCCGTCCTCCCCCAAAATGGCTGACAAGGGTCTTTCCCCTGGGAGTTTCTCCTTTTCATTTCTGAAGGTGGCTTCTTGCTTCTCTTGTTGCCTTTTTCCTGGGTCAGGGAATTGGGAGGGAAGGGGAAACCTTTGACCTTAAAAGCCTTCAGTGATGGAGCAACCACAAGACAAGTCGTTCCAGAGAGAGAGAGGGAGGGAGGAAGGAAGGAAGGGATATAGAGAAAAAGGGAAGGGAGAGAAGGAAAAAAGAGGAAGGAGACAGAGGGAGAGAAGAAGGAAGAAAAAGGAGGGAGGGAGGAAAAAGAGATAGAGTAGAATGAAAGGAGTAAGGAAACAGAACAAGAAAGAAGGAAGGAAGGAAGGAAGGGCAGAGGAGAGGGAGGGAGAAAGGAAGAAAGGAGAAAAAGGAAGGAAGGAGAAGAAGGAAGGAAGGAGCGGAAGAAGAAAGGGTGGAAAAAGGAAGGGAGGAAGGAAGATAGGAGAAAAAGGAAATGAAGAAGGAGAAAAAGAAAGGAAGGGAGGAAGAAGGAAGGAGAAAAAGGAAGGCAGGAAGGAGAAAAAAGGAACGAAGGAAGGAAGAAAAGGAAGGAGAAAAAGGAAGAAAGGAGAAAAAGGAAGCAAAGAAGAGGGAAGAAGAAAGGAAGGAGAAAAAGGAAGGCAGGAAGGAGAAAAAAGGAAGGAAGGAAGGAGAAAAAAGGAAGAAAGGAGAAAAAGGAAGAAAAGAAGGGAGTGAGGAAGAAAGGAAGGAGAAAAAAGGAAGGAAGGAAGAAAGAAAAGGAAGGAGAAAAAGGAAGAAAGGAGAAAAAGGAAGCTAAGAAGAGAGGGAAGAAGAAAGGAAGGAGAAAAAGGAAGGGAGGGAGGAAAGAAAGAAGGAACTCCTCCTTCACTTTCTTGCTCTGTATCCAATTACCTAAAGTCAAAAACAAACACGGCATAGCTACCATCAAGCCAAACCTCTGAGAACATATCCAGGGAAGCCCTGAGAGGTGCTTTTGTGCCATCCACTGTGTTATATTTAAGGGGAAACAATTCTGCCCTTCAGAAGTTTTAGTGGAGCAAACCTCTGGAAGAAGGTTGGAAGAAGCCGGGCCAACTCCTCCTCCCCATAGCTGCTGGAGGAGATGCTCCTCCTTGATTGTAAACGGCTCGGACTGAGATTAAAGCTAATCTTTCCCCTCTTCAGACGTTGCCACGGCCTGATTGCCGCTGATTCCCTCTTCCTGAGAGGCCTCGACTCTCGCTCGATGCAAATAAGTCCCCCTATTTTGCTTTCGGGCCTCAAGAAAAGGTTTCCAAAATTGATTAAATGGGGGGGGGGAGGGAGGGAAGAGTCCTCAAGCCAAAAGTTTGTTTTCTCCTGACTTCAAGGACTCAGCCCTTGTACATTTCTGAGCAGAATAGAAGAGGGGTACCTGGGCTGTTTTCCCCACTTCCCAATCTATTCTGTGGAAAAAAACAGGAGACGACGAGTTCTAGTTCTGCCTTAGGAATGGAGCCAGCTGGGTGACCTTGAGCCTGTCATTTTCTGTCATCCCAATGAAGAAGAAGAAGACAAGGGCAAACCACTTCTGAAAGGCCTTGACAAAAATACTGACAGGAAAACAATCCCTTCCTTCCTTCTTTCCTTCTTTCCTTCTTTCCTTCTTTCCTTCTTTCCTTCTTTCCTTCCTTCCTTCCTTCCTTCCTTCCTTACTTACTTAATTTTTATGTCTCTTCCCTCCCTCTCTTTCTTCCTCCCTTCCTTTTTGTCTCCTCCCTTGCTTCTTTCCTTCTTCCTTCTTCCTTTTCCTGTCGCCTCCCTCCATTCCTTCTTTCCTTCTCCTTCCTTCTTCCTTTTCCTCTCCTCTCTTCCTCCCTCAATTCTTTTCCTTCTTGTCTTCCTTTTCCTGTGTCCCCTCTTCCTCCCTCCGTTCCTTCTTTCCTTCTTATCTTTCTTTTCCTTTCTCCTCTCTCCTTCTCTTCCCCCTCCATTCCTTCTTTCCTTCCTTTTCCTGTCTCTTCCCTCCCTCCAATCACTCTTGGCCAATAAAGAATTATATTATATTGTATCCCCCTTTCATTCCCCATTCCATTCCCCCAACTAACCTCAGACTGTGCCCCCTTGTTCTTGTGTTCACTTTCCTATTAAAAACACTTCCCTCCTGGACCTTATTTAACCCTTTAACATATTTAAATGTTTCAATCATGTCCCCCCTTTTCCTTCTGTCCTCCAGACTATACAGACAGAGTTCATTAAGTCTTTCCTGATACGTTTTATGCTTAAGACCTTCCACCATTCTTGTAGCCCGTCTTTGGACCTGTTCAATTTGATCAATATCTTTTTGTAAGTGAGGTCTCCAGAACTGAACACAGTACTCCAAATGTGGTCTCACCAGCGCTCTATATAGCGGGATCATAATCTCCCTCTTCCTGCTTGTTATACCTCTAGCTATGCAGCCAAGCATCCTACTTGCTTTCCCTACCGCCTGACTGCACTGAATGGGTGTGTCCTATTATGCATGCACGAGTGCCCACATCCATAATTCAATGCCTGGGGTGGGTGAAAACAGCTTCCCCAGCCCCCCTGGAGGCCCTCGGGAGGCTGGAAATGGCCTGATTCCCAACTTCTTGTGAGTCCAGTAGGCATGTGTTTTATTGATTTGATTTGATTTGATTTGATTTGTATGCTGTCCCTCTTTGAAGACTCGGGGTGGCTAACAGCAATAACAAGACAGCATACAATAATAATCCAATACTAAGAACAATTAAAAACCCATTATTATAAAAACCAAACATACATACAGACATACCATGCATAAAATTGTAAGGGCCTAGGGGGAAAGAGTATCTCAGTTCCCCCATGCCTGGCGGCAGAGGTGGGTTTTAAGTAGCTTACGAAAGGCAAGGAGGGTGGGGGCAATTCTAATCTCAGGGGGGGAGTTGGTTCCAGAGGGCCGGGGCCACCACAGCGAAGGCTCTTCCCCTGGGTCCCGTCAAGTGACATTGTTGAGTTGACGGGACCTGGAGAAGACCCACTCTGTGGGACCTAACTGGTTGCTGGGATTCGTGCAGCAGAAGGCAGTCCCTGAGATAATCTGGTCCGGTGCCATGAAGGGCTTTATAGGTCATAACCAACACTTTGAATTGTGACCGGAAACTGATCGGCAACCAATGCAGACTGCGGAGTGTTTGTGAGACATGGACATATTTGGGAAAGCCCTCTCCAAGCTCCATAGGCATCCCTGGAGCCAAGGGAGGGTAAAAATGCCCTCCCCCCAGGAGGCTCCGTGGCAGCCAAAAACGCCCTCCCAGAGCCTCTGTATTAACCAAAAACCAGATGGCTGGCACACACATGCACCTTGGAGCTGAGCTAGGACAACAGCTCGCGCGCCAGCAGATATGGCTCCGTGTGCCACCTGTGGCATCTGTGCCATAGGTTCGCCATCACTGGCATATCCAATAACTTAGATGAATCTATCTGCCTCAGAGTTTTATTTGCTGTGGGTGTGTTACTGCAGGGGTGGGCAGCAGATAGGATGGGATGGAACACAGCTGTGTACCCAGCTCCCCCCATCCTCTTCCTTCTCCTTGGAAAGCGGCAGGGAGACCAGCACCGGCAGGAGTTGCAGGGGGGCCCTTTTCCTCCCCCCCTCTTTTCTCAACAGCTGATTGGCACCTGTTCGCCTAGCTACCCAGCCTGAGGCAGGGGGCGACCCAGGAAGGAGAGCGCGGGAAACGCGAAGCAAATTGTCACCCCAGAGAGCGACACTGGTCGAGGACTTAACAGTTCACTTGAACAACAATGAGCGTCCAAGCCACTCCCACCTGGTCACATGGCAGGCAAGCCACTCCTACCAGTCACATGACCATCAAGCCACACACACAAAATAAGCCACACCCACAGTGTGGCAGTAAAAATTTTGGCTGCCCGTTACTGGTTACATGGAGCCATATTTTTTTCCTTTTCCATGCCCCCTTCTTTTAAGAAATTGTACTTCTTATTTATTATTATTATTATTATTATTATTATTATTATTATTATTATTATTATTTAGATTTGTATGCCACCCCTCTCCGAAGACTCGAGGCAGCTAACAACAATATAAAAAGACAATGTAAACAAATCTAATATTAAAAACAATCTAAAAAACCCCAATTTAAAGAACCACTCATACATACAAACATACCATGTATAAATTCTATAAGCCTAGGGGGAAGGGACATTTCAATTCCCCCATGCCTGACGACAGAGGTGGGTTTTAAGGAGCTTGCGAAAGGCAAGGAGGGTGGGGGCAACTCTGATATCTGGGGGGAGCTGGTTCCAGAGGGTCGGGGCCGCCACAGAGAAGGCTCTTCTCCTGGGTCCTGCTAAACGACATTGCTTAGTCGACGGGACCCGGAGAAGGCCAACTCTGTGGGACCTAACTGGTCGCTGGGATTCATGTGGCAGGAGGCGGTCCCGGAGATATTCTGGTCCGGTGCCATGAAGGGCTTTATAGGTCATAACCAACACTTTGAATTGTGACCGGAAATTGATCGGCAACCAATGGAGACTGCGGAGTGTTGGTGAAACATGGGCATGCCTTGGGAAGCCCATGATAGTTCTCGCAGGTGCATTTTGCACGATTTGAAGTTTCTGAACACTTTTCAAAGGTAGCCCCATGTAGAGAGCGTTACAGTAGTCGAACCTCGAGGTGATGAGGGCATGAGTGAATCCCGGTCCAAATAAGGCCTCAACTGGTGCACCAGGCGAACCTGGGCAAACGCCCCCCTTGCCACAGCTGAAAGATGTTTCTCTAATGTGAGCTGTGGATCGAGGAGGACGCCCAAGTTGCGGACCCTCTCTGAGGGGGTCAATAATGATTACTAATGATCGTGCAGCAAATAAGAGCGGTGGGGTGGGGGAAACCCCTTAGTTTTCCGCTTTCTCTCGTGACTTCAGATGTGATTAGTTTTTAAACTGAGTGAGATGCCTAAGATGACTATTTATTTATCAGGCACGCATTTGGGCTGATAGGATTCTGAAATGCAGGCAGCAGGCAAGGAGACCAAATCAGGGTAATTCATTCTTCTTCCTTTAGCTCTCAGCCCTCCTGCTGTACCACCGGCACTGAGCCATCCCTGCAGCGAAGCTTAATTGTCTCATCTGTGGCAGGGGGCGGAATGGGTTGGGGGGCTTATTTCCTATCCTTCTTTTTAATTCAGGGAGGAACTTGTATTGGAGCTTAAAATGTTTGGGTATTGGCTAGCCAAAGTTGCTGACCCTCAGCCTCCAGACTTAGACTGTTGTGTAATGATGCCCCCTGCTTGGAGTTGCTTATTCAGAAAGTTTAATTGATGGGAAAGTAGAAGTTCTGGATAGTTAGAATTGCTGAGCTGGTCCTCTTGTCTCCAGAAACATCTCAGGTGAGAAAAGAGAGCACTTTAAGTGTTAAGTCCACTGCAACAACATCGCCAAGAAGGCTTTAAGAGTTGTTAATCTAATCGTACGTAGCTTCCGCTCTGGCAATCTCACACTACTTACCAGAGCTTATAAAACATTCGCCAGAGCCATCCTAGAATATAGCTCATCTGTTTGGAACCCATACCACATTTCTGACATTAATACCCTCGAAAATGTCCACAGATACTTCACCAGAAGAGCCCTTCCCTCCTCTACCCGTAACAGAACACCCTACGAAACTAGACTTACAATCCTGGGTCTAGAAAGCTTAGAACTAAGATGCCTCAAACATGATCTAAGTATTAGAAACATAGAAGTCTGACGGCAGAAAAAGACCTCATGGTCCATCTAGTCTGCCCTTATACTATTTTCTGTATTTTATCTTAGGATGGATATATGTTTATCCCAGGCATGTTTAAATTCAGTTACTGTGGATTTATCTACCACGTCTGCTGGAAGTTTGTTCCAAGGATCTACTACTCTTTCAGTAAAATAATATTTTCTCATGTTGCTTTTGATCTTACCCCCAACTAACTTCAGATTGTGTCCCCTTGTTCTTGTGTTCACTTTCCTATTAAAAACACTTCCCTCCTGGACCTTATTTAACCCTTTAATATATTTAAATGTTTCGATCATGTCCCCCCTTTTCCTTCTGTACTCCAGACTATACAGATTGAGTTCATGAAGTCTTTCCTGATACGTTTTATGCTTAAGACCTTCCACCATTCTTGTAGCCCGTCTTTGGACCTGTTCAATTTTGTCAATATCTTTTTGTAGGTGAGGTCTCCAGAACTGAACACAGTATTCCAAATGTGGTCTCACCAGCATTCTATATAGCGGGATCATAATCTCTACCTCTAGCTATGCAGCCAAGCATCCTTCTTGCTTTCCCTACCGCCTGACTGCACTGTTCACCCATTTTGAGACTGTCAGTAATCACTACCCCTAAATCCTTTTCTTTTGAAGTATTTGCTAACACAGAACTGCCAATACAATACTCAGATTGAGGATTCCTTTTCCCCAAGTTCATTATTTACATTTGGAAACATTAAACTGCAGTTTCCATTGCTTTGACCATTTATCTAGTATTGCCCACAAGATCATATGCTGTAACGTCCTGCCTGTCAAAGACTACTTCAGCTTCAACCGCAGCAACACAAGAGCCCACAACAGATACAAGCTTAATATTAACCGCTCCAAACCTGACTGTAAAAAATACGACTTTAGTAATCGAGCTGTTGAAGCGTGGAATTCACTACCGGACTCTGTAGTATTATCCCCTAACCCCCAACACTTTACCCTTAGACTATCCACGGTTGACCTCACCAAGTTCCCAAGAGGTCAGTAAGGGGTGTACATAATAAGTGCACCAGAGTGCCTACCGTCCCCTATCCTATTGTCTCTACTATGTCTCCTATATCTTCTCTTCTATACTATATCTTTTTCTGCTATTCTCTCATAGTTATATTTCACTTCTTTATTTTCTCCTCTATTCCCTCTTTAATACATTCTACCTGATTATATCCTCTATAAGCCTCATTGTGTATTATTGTGTGTTGGACAAAATAGAAACATAGAAACATAGAAGTCTGACGGCAGAAAAAGACCTCATGGTCCATCTAGTCTGCCGTTATACTATTTTCTGTATTTTATCTTAGGATGGATATATGTTTATCCCAGGCATGTTTAAATTCAGTTACTGTGGATTTATCTACCACGTCTGCTGGAAGTTTGTTCCAAGCATCTACTACTCTTTCAGTAAAATAATATTTTCTCATGTTGCTTTTGATCTTTCCCCCAACTAACTTCAGATTGTGTCCCCTTGTTCTTGTGTTCACTTTCCTATTAAAAACACTTTATTTTATTTATTTATTTATTTAAATAAATAAATAAAATAAATACATAACTGTTGTGAGTGGTCCTTGACCAACTCTGGTAATGATAGATTGATGAGGGAGATGAGCCAGGACTATCTTGGTACACTTGGCCAGTGGTTTTGCCAGCTGATGCAGAGAGTGAGAATGAGGGAGAGATAGACCTGGATGCACCTGAAAGACCACCAGACAATGACAGTAGGGTCTGACTTAGAGGAGGAGGAAGACTATGAGCCTTTGTTAGATGCCCGCTTTAGAAGAAAAAGACAAGAATACTTGTATGGAAAAAGGAAGTAGTTTGTAGTTTGTTAAGTATTTAAGGGTGGCTGATGGGAAATTTGGGGTGGAGTTTCAACATTTTATAATGGAGTCAGTTGATGTTTGGAGTTTCCAGCCATGTTACGCTAGCCAACTGTTATTCCTCTGCTAAAATCCTTGGAGTAGAATTGCTTTGGAAATTAAATTTCAAACTGACAATATAAATATACCTTATTGTTATGGTTCAGCCTGAGGCTGCTCAGGGACCAGCTGTGTCTCTGCTGGCTCCATGCCCGGAGGAGGATGACAGCGAAGAGGAGGGGGCTGAGCAGTCGTACAGGGGAGGGGACAGCCAGGAATGGGATGAGGATGAACAGCATGAGAGCCCCGGGGGGGGGGGGGCTCTCCCCAGCCAGTAGCTTGGAATCATTAGGGGATGACGCACAAGCTGTCATTGACATGCGACAGAGACGTTCAGAGCAAAGAAAGGAGCAGTTAAAGAAATATTATCACCATTGAATTAGAAACAGCTGGGTTTGGGTGTGGTCCTCATCAGCAGGGTTTAAAAGGCAGGCAAGCCCTTGAAGCCATGTGGAGTGTTATCAATTGGAGTTACGGTGTCCTGCTTTGTTCTCGGCGTCTCTGTTCCTGGTTTGTGGCCCAGCAGTTTGGAAGACCCGTGGGAGGTGTAGGTCTGCTATCTACAGCCTCGGCTTGGCAGCAAGAATCCTGTATTGCTGCATGGACTTTTGCCTTCGTGGATATATCTGAAGATACAGCGTTTTCCTGTTTGTAAGGACATTTTCTGTTACCTGTGTTTTTCTTGAATTTTATAAACTACCTTTGCCTTTTACCGGTGTGTTTGGCTTCTCTTTTTGGGTTGGTATTGGCTTCCGGAGTGACCCAGACAGAACACTTATAAAGAAAATCACTATTGCAGTATGCCCTGGCAAGACTAGCAAAAATTTGTAATACCGTAATCTAAACAGTGAATGTTGGAAGTGTAAAATGCCACATGGCACATACTACCATATATGTTGGACATGTCCAGAAGCAGAAAAATTTTGGGCCTTGGTTAGGAATTGGTTGAAAGAAATTCTAAATTACGAACTAGAACTAAAACTGGAAATATACCTACTAGGTATTTTTAGTGGGCATCATAAAAAGGCAAATTTATATCTTATAACCCTTGTACTTCCAGCGGCAAGATTGAGCTTTGCACAAAATTTTTTAAAAAGAAAATATACCAACAGAACAAATGATATTCAGAAAGATAGTAGAATGCGCAAAAATGAGTAAAATGATGATGGAATTGCTGAATAAACAGGGAAATGATTATTATATTGTATGGGGAAAATTATTGTTCTGTCTGGGTGCCCCCAGACTTCAACACCAACTGGAAAAAGCAGCCAGACACGCTGGTAAAAGCAAAAGCACTTTATAGTTTGAAAAATAAACACAGAGAAAAACCTGTTCTTCCCAACAGGCAGGCTATGAGACTTCACAGCAGAGTCCTGATGGCCAGACAATACAGCAGACTTCTTGCTGGCACACCCACCACTGTAGAGAATAAGACCCACACCTTTTCCCCCCAAGGTTTCAGTATTCAAAGTCACAAACCAGAATTCCAAGACGCCAAAGATCACAGCCAGGTCCCAGGACTCCCAAAGATAATACTCCACAAGCCAGGAAGGGTGGGTCTGCCTTTTCAGCCTTTCCAGAGAGCACCACACCCAAACCCAGCTGTTGCCTCTTTAGTGCTGAAAGTACCTGGCTAATTGTCCCCTTCGTTGTGTTGCTCTTCTCTGCCGGAGATCGATTATTGCTTGTGCATTTTCATCTAAGGAATCCAGGCTGCTTGCTGGGGAGAGCTCTCTCTCGGGGGACTCTGGCTGTCCTCCCTCTCCCTCAGCCTGAGATTCCTCCTCCCCGTCTGCCTGAACCTCCTGTTCCTCATCTTCCCCCTCTGAGCAGGAAGCCGGCAGAGGATCAGCCGTTCCCTGAGGGGCCTCAGACAGAATCACAGCAATTATACAATTGGATAGAGAAAAAAACAGAAATGAAAAAAACAGACAAAATAAAAGAGGACAATGTAGAAAAGGCAATGTAAAAACAACTTTATCTCAAAATGCACAAGTTTCCGTAAATTGCTTGTATGTATTGTATGACGTGTCTACTTTTGTATGTATTTGTTTGTTTTATTGCTTCAAAAAATTCAATTAAAAAAAATCCTAGGAGTTCTAAGTTTGATTGAAGTTTGAACTGCTGGGTGTGCATGTGCAACTGAGGTAATGCAACACAGGGGCTTTGGCCAATTTCTATTTCTACCGCCTGCTACCGCACGAATCCCAGTGACCGATAAGGTCCCACAGAGTTGGCCTTCTCCGGGTCCCGTCGACTAAACAATGTCGTCCGGCGGGACCCAGGGGAAGAGCCTTCTCTGTGGCGGCCCCAACCCTCTGGAATCAACTTCCCCCGGAGATTAGAACTGCCGCACCCTCCTTGTCAAGACCCACCTATACCGCTAGGCATAGGGGATTTGAGACACCTTTCCCCCAGGCTCTTTATATTTTATGTTTGGTATGTATGTGTTGTCTGGTTTTAATATGATAGGGTTTTATATATTTCTTTTTAATATTAGATTTGTTTCATTATAATACTGTTTCTTATCATTGTTGTGAGCCGCCCGAGTCTTCGGAGAGGGGCAGCATACAAATCTAATTAATAATAATAATAATAATAATAATAATAATAATAATAATAATTGTAGCTGAGGGTTAATCCTACCTTTGTTGGATCGTGGATGTGGGTATTTGCTTATGAATAGACCTAGCTATCTCTTTATCTATTAATTTATTAATTGGATTTATATGCCACCCCTCTCTGAGGACTCGGAGCGGCTTATCTCTTTATCTCTAAAATGCTGACATCTGAGGTGGGTTATTAAGAAAGGTGGGGCTGCTTTCTCCATTTCTTTTCCTGGGAAATATAATATTCTGCTTTTTTCATATTTCTCACAATATTTCATTCTTCTAGGAGAGGGTGGGTGTTACCTTTCTACAGTCTCTCCCTTGTTACTTGCTTCGGCCCGTGTCCAAGAGAAGAAAAATGCAGAAAGGATGAGTGAGACGCCCAAGATCAGCATTCCTTTGGCTTGGCTAGGCAAATAACAGAATAACAGAGTTGGAAGGGACCTTAGAGGTCTTCTAGTCCAGCCTTGGGAACTTTAAGCCTGGCGGACTTGAATGGTAATGAATCAATTACAGCAATGATGTTTGTGCTGTTGGAAAGTTTGAAGGAGCAGGTTGGGGGCATTGTTCATAGAATTAATTTGATGGGATATCTTCCTGTTGTTGTTGTTGTTCTTCTTCTTCTTCTTTTTCTTCTCCTCCTCCTCCTCCTCCTTCCTCTTCCTCTTCCTTTTCCTCTTCTTTTTCTCCTTCTCCTTCTCCTCCTCCCCTCCTCGTCCTCCTCTTCCCCACTTCTCGTCCTTGTCCTCGTCCTCCTCCTGTTCTGTCTAGGGGTGACACATCTCGGCAGAACTGTCTGAAGAATCAGATTGCAGTTCTTAAAGCTGTCTTAAGCAGGAATGATCTCTAAGCCACAGAGCCTTCATCCCTCCATTGTTAGAATGTTGTCACTCACACTGCGAGACTCCCCTTATATAATCACAAGGCATGGCCAAGTGTTCTATAGAGTTATTAACTCATAGACCCCTTCCTCCTCAAATACTCTTGTCTGCTAACACTTCTTCTCACTCTTGCGTCTATAAGGCCCCCTTAATCATCCTCTGAGTCACTCAATACCACCTCTGGAGGTGCCACAGTCTCTGGTTGACTTTTAGTCTCCAACTCCTCATCCTCTCCACTCTCAGACTCGGGTGCCAAGAACACTGGCCTCGCATACTAAACACATTAGTCTCTCGATCCTCGAACTCCGTGATCAGCTGAGCAGGACGTAGACCAGTCACAACACCTCCTTCCTTCTTCCTTGTTCTTCCTTCTTCCTCCTTCCTTCTTCCCCCTCCCCTTCCTCCCCCTCCTCTTCTTCCTCTTCCTTTCTCAATTTTGAAATTGGATGAGTTTAAAAATACTAATTATTATTGTTATTATTATTATTAATAATGATAATAATAATAATAATAATAATAATTTATTAGATTTGTATGCCGCTCCTCTCCGAGGACTTAAGAAATAAGTTGGGGAGAAAAACAAAACCCTCAATCCAATTGATATTGTATGGAACTGATGGGTGGTGCAGTGGGTAGAGTGAGGTACTGCAGGCCACTAAAGCTGACTGATAGATCTGTACGTCAGCGGTTCAAATCTCATCACTGGCTCAAGGTTGACTCAGCTTTTCATCCTTCCGAAGTGGGTAAAATGAGGACCCGGATTGTGGAGGCAATATGCTGGCTCTGTTAAAAGGTGCTATTGCTAACATGTTGTAGATAGATAGATAGATAGATAGATAGATAGATAGATAGATAGATAGATAGATAGATAGATAGATAGATAGATAGATAGATAGATGATAAATAGATAGATAGAGTCCCTAATCTGCAGAAGGCAATTTGAGTCGGTTTTTCTAAAGGCTGGAGTAATGTATAATATTAAATCTTGAAACCAGCAAGATGGTGTTTTAAGCATCTGTTCAAAGACTATAATAAAGAGATTTATATTATAGTGAGTTACTGTATTTTGAGCATTCCGTTAAGTACACACGATGTGCTACTTACAGATGAAATGATCAAATCCCCATCCAGGCTTCAGAATAATATTGCTGTGTTTTCCTTTAGCCAGATGGGTACTCAGAACACAAAACACACTCAACGGTTGTGTTGTGGCACAGAACAGGGCACTAGAATAAGTGCTGGCAGGAATGACAGGAGCATGGAATCCTAACACAGAATTCAGAATAAGTGTTTTTCCGAAGCAGGCGCAGCCACAAGGCATTGGAGGAAGTGGCAGCGAGGTAAGTTAGAACCCGTCCCTGTGCTATCCAGAAAGCCTGCACAGGGAGCCACATCAGGGGGACAATAGAGCTTTATTTATGGGTATTCCCATATAACAGCTATGCTCAGGGATGGGCAATTCTACTGGCAGAAATGAATTTGCATGCACAGCTCCAGCTGACCAGCGGCAGTAACCTGCTTACTGGATCCGTGTCCCTCCTGGCTGGTTTCGGCCAGCAGGGAGGTGACACGGAGCTGGGTCCAGGAGATTGTCAATGCTTCTTTGGGGAGGGGGTCCTTCCCAGCTCCCTACAAGGAGGCACTTGTGCGCGCCCTCCTCAAGAAGCCTTCCCTGGACCCAGCTGTACTCAATAACTATCGTCCAGTCTCCAACCTTCCCTTTATGGGGAAGGTTGTTGAGAAGGTGGTGGCGCTCCAGCTCCAGCGGACCTTGGAAGAAGCTGATTATCTAGGCCCTCAACAGTCGGGTTTCAGGTCCTGTTACATTTGTACTTTTGCCCTCCTTGGCATTCAGGGAAAAAACCCCCTGCAATAAAGGGCTAATGCAAATATGGAAGGATTGTGTGAGCGTGTGTGTGCGTGTGAAGGCAGAAGGCAGGGTTGAGGTCCGATGGAGAGTTAGGATCGGGGCGGGATGGAGAGACAGGCAGATTGATTTTAGAAAAAGACCTTTTGCCAAACGGTGTAATCTGTTTTGACAGGTTAATTCTATTGTAGCTGAGCAAGAAAAAAAGATAATTATGGGAGACACAATAGCTGTTGATGTCACCCGAATCTATATTCCCGTATAATGTCATGATAAATAACAATAATTATAATTAATAAGAATATGCACAATAAATCGCGGCAAAGTCGAGAGCAGGCTGGGTATTTTTTCCAGTGAATATTAAATACAATTATTTTCATGTAGATTTGTGCATTGTATGGTGGGGTGCAGGGAGTCCTCGGATTACGACAATTGAGCCCCAAATTTCCATTGCTAAGTGAGACAGCTGTTATGTGAATTTGGTCCTATTTTACGACTTTTCTGCCGCAGTTGTTAAGTGAATCACTGCAATTGTTAAGTTAGCTAACAATGTTGATTACGCGAGTCCAGGACACTGAAACCGTCATGAATACTGGCATAGGACATCAGCTGTCAAGTATCCAAATTTTGATCCCATGAACTTGGGGATACTGCAACGGTCCAGTGTGTGAAAAATGGCCATAACTCACTATTTGCAGTAATGTTGTAACTTCAAACAGTCACTAAATGAACAGTTGTAAGTTGAGGACTACCTGTGGGGGAAACATCCACATTCCACAGGCCTGTTTTGCTCCAGATGGAATCTGCCGACGAAGCCTCCTCTGACCAAGGAAGCGTGAGTGACAGGGAAGAGGGGAGCTTGGCAGACAGCCCAGGAGGAGATCAGTCATCTGTATCTTCCTTGGATTCTGAACAAGAATTAATGACACATCCACGCATGCATAGAGCGATGCATAGGAGACAACAACTGAAGGATTATTACAAGAGAAAATGAGGCCACCTGTGGTTGGGTGGGGCTCCAGTAATTAGTGCTACAGATAAAAAGAACAACGTGCTGGTTTAGCCTTGTGGCAGTTTATCTGATTCATTGTTTTGTCAAGATCGTGGTTTTTGTGCTGTTCAAGATTGTGTGTGGACTCTCTGGACTTTAGAATTGGACTCAATTTCCCAGTTATTGGGTGAGCAATTGGACTGCATTTAACCTGTGCCTTGTGTGTACCAGAAAATCCCTGTTTTTCTGTTTATAAAAGCTTTTGGGTTTTCCTTTTATCGTGTGGTGTGTGTCTTCCTGGACTAATTACCCTGTAATTACGGGCGGTTGAAATACGTCAGCAGAACAACACTATGCCACCAAATAATTTTCCTCTTTAAATTATATATAATGTGCAAAAAGAGTTAAGCTATAATTTATAAACATATGAAGAACAGTTGCAGAAACTGGGTATGTCTAGTTTAATGAAAAGAAGGACCAGTGGAGACATGATAGCAGTCTTGCAATATCTCATGGGTTCCTTAGTTCTAATGGTCAGATCACACTTGGAGTATTGTGTACAGTTCTGGTCACCGCACCTCAAGAAGGATATAATGGAACTGGAAAAGGTGCAAAAAAGGGCAACAGGTATAATCAAGGAAATGGAGCACCTCCCTTATGAAACCAGGTTGCAACGCTTTGGTCTCTTCAGCCTTGAAAGACGGCGTTTAAGGGGTGACTTGATCGAAGTGTATAAAATCATGCATGGGATAGAAAAGGTGGATAGAGGAAAATTCTTTTCTCTATATCACACAATACAGTAATACCTCGTGATACGAACCCCTCGTCATACAAACTTTTCGAGATACGAACCCAGGGTTCAGAAATTTCTTGTCTCTTCTTACGAACTTTTTTCGCCTTACAAACCCGCCAATGATAGGAATAATGAGAACAACTAGTAGAAATAGAAGTGCAGATTGAGTAAAAAGTCTGACAGTGTTGAGGGAATTATTTGTTTAGTAGAGTGACGACATTCGGGAAAAAACTGTTCTTGTGTCTAGTTGTCTTGGTGTGCAGTGCTCTGTAGTGACATTTTGAGGGTAGGAGTTGAAACAGTTTATGTCCAGGATGCGAGGGGTCAGTAAATATAAAGTGAACATAATTGCAAACAGCCGGGGGGGGGGGGGGGGGGGGGGGGGGTTGTGAGCAAAATAAATAATTAATTTTTCATTTCATTTTTCATTTGTTTATGATCAAGCATGTTCACTTTAGTATACCAATGCAATAGGTATTAAAAAAAACACTTACAGTAGCTAAAATCAACTTTTTTCTTAGTCCGAGTCAAATAGACCCGGGAACAGTACAAGTGTATAGTCATTGCACCCAGCAAAAACTGAGCAACCCCCCCAAAAAATACTCACAGAAAAAAACCCTCACATGAGGCAAATTTGTGTAATTTCAAGTTTCAGATATGCAGGGAAAATTTTTAACAGGGTCTCAAACGAGGAACAGCTTTGAAGCTAAACCGTTATTTCTATCCCCCTCTTTCCCCCAAAAACCTTTTAAGTCTGACCACACAAACTTTTATGTCTTCATCCGTGCCTCGGCTTCATTTGTGGTGTTGTGTTTTCTGTTGTTCAACTGACCTCCAACTGAGTTTGGAGGGGGAGGGGGTGAAGAGGCAGGGGTTTTATTAGCGTGCTTTCATTATAAAATGGGTGTGATTTAATTATAAAATGGGTTTGTGGTAAATCGTTGGAGTTGATTGTATTCCCGCTATTCCCTTTCGGTTTGTTTTATGTGAGTCATACAGTTTCGACAATGTGAGTCATACGGTTTATAAATATGATTAGTATATGTACGTGCAGGAGTGGGCAGCAGGCAGGACGGGGTGGAACGCAGTTCCACCGGCGGAAATGAAGATGCTAATGCAGCTCCAGCTGATCGGCGGCTGTCACTTCCTGGATTACTGGTCTCGGGTCGACTCTCCTTTTCCCCCCTGCTCTTGCTGCTGCTGCTGCATCTGAGCTCCTTGCTTTTCCCCTCTTTCCTCCTTCTGGGCCTCGGACGAGCTTCCCTCTCTCCTGCCCGGCTCCCCTCCAGCCTCACACGGACACCTCCCATCTGAGCTGCAAGCAGAAGGCGTGGGTGGAAGCGGGGCTGGCAGCATTTATGTTTATGGCAGCACCCGTTCGCCTAGCGACCCAGCCTGAAGTGGGGGGGGGGCAACCCAGGAAGTAAAGGGCAGGAAATGCAAAGCAAATTGTCACCCCAGTGAGCGACACTGGTAAGGTTGTAAGTCGAGGACTTAACAGTTCACTTGAATGATGAGGATCGTTCAAGCCTCTCCCACCCGATCACATGGCCAGCAAGCCACTCCTACCCAGTCACATAACCATTAAGCCACACCCACAAAATAAGTCGCACCCACAGTGTGGCAGTAAAAAATTTGGCTGCCCATTACTGTGTGTGTGTGTGTGTGTATAACAGTGGAACCACTTGCCCCCAGAAACTGAATTCTCCAACACTGGAGGTTTTAAAGATAATGTTGGATAACCATCTGTCTGAAGTAGTGTAGGGTTTCCTGCCTAAGCAGGGGGTTGGACTACAACAAGATCTCCAAGATCCCTTTCAACTCGGGTGTTGTGGTTGTTATTGTTGCTCTACTCTACTCTACTCTACTCTACTCTACTCTACTCTACTATTTATTTATTCATTCATTCATTCATTTATTTATTTATTTATTGTTAGAGTTGAAAGGGACCATGAAGGCCATCGAGTTCAACCCCCTGCCCAAGCAGGAACCCTATAGTACACCACTCAAGTGGCAGTTCAATCTTCTCTTTAAAATGTCCAGAGTGTTGGAGTTCACAATGTCCGCTGGTAGGTTGTTCCATTGGTTGATCGCTCTACCCTACTCTACTCTACTCTACTCTACTCTACTCTACTCTACTCTACTCTACTCTACTCTATTCTATTCTGAACCAATTTAAAATTAAGGAGAAATATCTTGGCAATGAGAACAATTAATCAGTGGAACAATTTGCCTCCAGAGTTTGTGGGTACTTTAACACTGGAGCTTTTAAAGAAGAGACTGGACAACCATTTGTCTCATGCGATGTAGGGCATGGATGGCAACCTTTTTTTTCTAGGGTGCCCAAAGAGTGTCCGTGCACGCTATCGCGCATGCGTGAGTGCCCACCCCCATAATTCAATGCCTGGGGAGGGTGAAAACGGCTTCCCCCACAATCCCCCACTGAAGGCTGGAAATGGCCTGTGTCCCAACTTCTGGTGGGCCCAGTAGGCTTGTGTTTCTTTCCCTCCCCCCGACTTATAACCATTTATTGAGCAATCATTCGAAGTTACAATGACACTGAAGAAAGTAACATGACCAGTTTCCTCACTTATGATTGTTGCAGTGTCCCCCAGATAATGTGACCAAACTTAAAACAAAACAAAACAATTTTTATCGATTTTTTTACAATATAAACTGTTCTGTCTGGGTGCCCCCAGACTTCAACACCAACTGGAAAAAGCAGCCAGACACGCTGGTAAAAGCAAAAGCACTTTATAGTTTGAAAAATAAACACAGAGAAAAACCTGTTCTTCCGAACAGGCAGGCTATGAGACTTCACAGCAGAGTCCTGATGGCCAGACAATACAGCAGACTTCTTGCTGGCACACCCACCACTGTAGAGAATAAGACCCACACCTTTTCCCCCCAAGGTTTCAGTATTCAAAGTCACAAACCAGAATTCCAAGACGCCAAAGATCACAGCCAGGTCCCAGGACTCCCAAAGATAATACTCCACAAGCCAGGAAGGGTGGGTCTGCCTTTTCAGCCTTTCCAGAGAGCCCCACACCCAAACCCAGCTGTTGCCTTTTTAGTGCTGAAAGTACCTGGCTAATTGTCCCCTTCGTTGTGTTGCTCTTCTCTGCCGGAGATCAATTATTGCTTGTGCATTTTCATCTAAGGAATCCAGGCTGCTTGCTGGGGAGAGCTCCCTCTCGGGGGACTCTGGCTGTCCTCCCTCTCCCTCAGCCTGAGATTCCTCCTCCCCGTCTGCCTGAACCTCCTGTTCCTCATCCTCCCCCAGCAGGAAGCCGGCAGAGGATCAGCCGTTCCCTGAGGGGCCTCAGACGGAATCACAACAATAAACACACACACAACATAAAACAAGTGCTTTGTGAATTGTGCCCACCACCAGACAAACATTCATATCCCACCACCAAATTGGGGGTGTTTCTTGTATAAACCATTTTAACCCAAGAACAAAGTATCTATTTACATGTTATAAAGTGATTCCAATTTGTTTCTTATAGCTTGGTCTCGGATTCTACTTGCTATATATCGTCTTATCTTGTCCCATCGTCCCATCAGTTGTCGCAAATCAGTTTCATTAACCAAATTCATCCTTTTATCCATCATCTCAAATTGAATGGGATCCACCAAGTACCGGTACCAATTTTGCATTGTCCATTTTGTCGCATCCTTCCAACTCAAGACTATTACCACCTGAGTGCTTTCTATTGCTGCTTGTTTTATTTCTCTAAATTCTCCCATTGCATTACTTTTAACTAATACTGCCATTTCCTTAGTAATTATCCATCGTATGGAGTAGGCTTGTGTTTCGTCCTCCCCAGGCTCCAAAGGCTTCCCTGGAGCTGGGGGAGGGTAAAAATTCTGAAAGCAAAGAAGGTGAAGATCATAGGATGTGACCACAAAGAAGACCTCCTCTTCAGTGGTGGGTTTGTACCGGTTTACCCCAGTTCAGACGAACCAATACCGTGTTTCCCCGAAAGTAAGACAGTGTCTTACTTTCTTTTTACCCCCAAAAGCCCCACTACGTCTTACTTTCGGGGTATGTCTTACATTGGAAAAAAATTGAAAGGGTCGCATTCCCGAAGGCATCTCCCCAGAGTCCAGAAGGGCAGCCGCGGGACAGGAGCCTCATGAGCCCTTTTCCAAGTTCAACCTCAGGGCTCCAAGCGGCGTGCAAGCGTGGAGCCACAGACGCGTGTCGGGGAAGCGTGTGTCTGGAGGGGAGGAGCCGCTCTGCGCAGTTGGGCAGCCCCACCTGCCTGCCGGAAAGGAGGCGGGCGAAGGAGGGCGCAGCTCCGGCTGCTCGCCTCGGAGCTGGTCGGCCTCGCTGGCCGCTTGCAGCCGAGCCTCGGCAGGACTCGGTTGCTGGGACGAGCGCCTTCGCTGCAAGCCGCCGCCCGCTCGGCTCGCTTCGGACCAGCGCCGTCCTTCACTTTGCCAAGCCGGGGAAGAGGCGGTGGCGCTGCGGCGAGGCGAAGGCGAGGGGTGCGCGGGGAGCTTGGAAGCGACGTCATCGGGCTCCCCCCCCGGCAATACCCCCGTGTTTCCCCGAAAGTAAGACACATGTCTTACTTTCGGGGTACGGCTTATATTAGCCGATCCCCCTGAAACCCCTGATACGTCTTACAATCGGGGGTGTCTTACTATCGGGGAAACAGGGTAGCAGCGGCGGCGGGAGGTTCCGCCCCTCCCAGACGTCATCACAGAAGAAATATTGCGTGTGTGCGTTTCCATTCCCGAACTGGTAGCAAGGGTAAGTGAAATCCACCCATGCCTTGCTTATTTTAATTTTGCATACTATCACAATGGAGAAGCAGTTTGGTGTAGTGCAGTGATGGAGAACCATTTTTCCTCGGGTGCCGATAGAGCATGCGTGTATGCTATTATGCCTGCCTGAGTGCCCACACCCATAATTCAATGCCTGGGGAGGGCGTAAAGAGCCCCCCAGGGGGCAGAAACAGCCTGTTTCCCAAATTCTGCAGGGCTTGTGTTTCACCTTTCCTAGGCTCCAAATGTGTTTATTTGTTTATTCAGTCCAAAACACAATGAGGTTACAAGGGATATACACATAGTACATCAATCAATGGAAGAATAGAGAAGATGATGTAGGAATAATATAGTAGAAGAAGAGATAGAGATATAGTGATAGAAGAAATATATACAGTATACATATATAGCGATAGAAGAAAAAGATAGAGAGTTATAGAAGAGACAATAGGACAGGGGACGGAAGGCATGCTTTCCTGGAGCTGGGGGAGGGTAAAAATTTATTTATTTATTTATTAGATTTGTATGCCGCCCCTCTCCGAAGATTCGGGGCGGCTAACAACAATAACCACTCATACATACTAGCATACCATGTATAAATTCTATAAGCCTAGGGGGAAGGGAAATTTCAATTCCCCCATGCCTGACGACAGAGGTGGGTTTTAAGGAGCTTGTGAAAGGCAAGGAGGGTGGGGGCAACCCTGATATCTGGGGGGAGCTGGTTCCAGAGGGTCGGGGCCGCCACAGAGAAGGCTCTTCTCCTGGGTCCCGCCAAACGACATTGCTTAGTCGACGGGACCCGGAGAAGGCCAACTCTGTGGGACCTAACCGGTCGCTGGGATTCATGCGGCAGAAGGCGGTCCCGGAGATATTCCAGTCCGATGCCATGAAGGGCTTTATAATGCCCTCCCAGAACCTCAGTGTGAGCCAAAAATCAGCTGGCTGGCACAAACATGCACGCTGGAGCTGAGCTAGGGCAACGGCTCACGTACCAGCAGATATGGCTCCATGTGCCAACTGAGGCACCCATGCCATAGGTTCCCCATCACTGGTGTAGGCTCTCCTGCTTGAGCTGGGAGGTGTGACTAGAAGACTTTCAAAGTTTCTCCCAACTTTGTTACTCTGTTATTTTATTTATGTATTTTATTAGCTTTATAAGTTGCCCATTCCTGACGGACTCAGCGCGGCTGCTATTCCGATTCAAAGACATACAAGGGAAAAAACCCTTTTTTTCTTTCAAGCAAGTCATTGTTTTAGTGCCGATGTACCTTTGAACGGTCGGTAAACGCAATCTTGTCAATCAAAGACTACCTGGATCCACGCCACATTCCCAACCGATGTTTCAAACCTACATCTTAACAAAACCTACATTTTAACAACTCGAATCCTTCGTCCGTATTTCAACCAACTGGCCAGCAGAGGGAGCTCAATCCATATTTTAAACAGGCCGGAATCTCGACGGAATAATACGGTGGGTGTTTGTGGAACGCCGGATAATATGAAAAATGGAAATAACAAGACAACTTTATTCTGCCCCAGCCTTCTTTTTAATATTATTGTTATTAATATTTTCTTGCTCCCCAGCCAGCTGCTGTGGATCGTGATGATATTAGGAATGACAGCTCAGATTTCTTTTCTACTGGTTTGACAAAGACTTATTTCACATTTCTCTAATCCGATGACAGGAAAGGTGTCTTTATATTTGTGACCTCTGCTTGGAAGCTCAAGGAGAAAAAGCAGAAGCAGAGGCTAGGACGACCGAGTGTCACGGAAGGCTTTGGGAAGGAGAATGACATATCTAAGGACAGTGATGGCGAACCTATGGCATGGGTGCCACAGGTCGCACATGCATCCATATCCGCTGGCACATGAGCTGTTGACCTAGCTCAGCTCCAACGTGCATGTGTGTGCCGGCCAGCTGATTATTAGCTCAAACAGAAGCTCTGGGAAGGAGTTTTTGGCTACCAGACAGCCTCCAGAGGGATGGGGGAGGGTATTTTTACCCTTCTCCGGCTCCAGGGAAGCCTTTGGAGTCTGCGGAGGGCAAAATACGAGCCTATTGGGCCCACCAGGAGTTGGGAAACAGGCTGTTTCCAGCCTGCAGACGGCCTCCGGGGGGGGGGCGGGGAAAGCCGTTTTTGCCCTCCCCAGGCATTGAATTATGGGTATGGGCAATCGCACATGCACAACAGCATGTGTGCACACTATTTTGGTGCCCGGGGAGTAAAAGGCTTGCCATCACTGATATAGGGTTTCCTGCCTGAGCAGGAGGATGGACTAGGAGACCTCCAAAGTCCCCTTCAACTGTTCTATTCTATTAGAAACATAGAAGATTAACAGCAGAAAAAGACCTCATGGTCCATCTAGTCTGCCCTTATACCATTTCCTGTATTTTATCTTAGGATGGATATATGTTTATCCCAGGCATGTTTAAATTCAGTTACTGTGGATTTACCAACCACGTCAGCTGGAAGTTTGTTCCAAGGATCTACTACTCTTTCAGTAAAATAATATTTTCTCACGTTGCTTCTAATCTTTCCGCCAACTAACTTCAGATTGTGTCCCCTTGTTCTTGTGTTCACTTTCCTATTAAAAACACTTCCCTCCTGGACCTTATTTAACCCTTTAACATATTTAAATGTTTCAATCATGTCCCCCCTTTTTCTTCTGTTCTCCAGACTATACAGATGGAGTTCATTAAGTCTTTCCTGATAAGTTTTATGCTTAGGACCTTCCACCATTCTTGTAGCCCGTCTTTGGACCCATTCAATTTTGTCAATATCTTTTTGTAGGTGAGGTCTCCAGAACTGAACACAGTACTCCAAATGTGGTCTCACCAGTGCTCTATATAGCGGGATCACAATCTCCCTCTTCCTGCTTGTTATACCTCTAGCTATGCAGCCAAACATTCTACTTGCTATTGTATCCTACTCCTCTCTTCTCTTCTCTTCTATTCTATTCCAATTACTGGTAGAGAGATGCTGGAGTCTTCTTGTTGTTTTGGGGGCTGCTTGATTGTCTCTTTTGTGTAGTCTATAAATGTTATTAATATCTATGTGTCTGTTGATGGGGGATTTGTCAGAGTGCCAGGCTTCTAGAAATTCCCTGGTATTTTGGGACTTGGCCTGGTCCAGGCTGGTCACATTTTCCCAACTGAAACTATGGTTAAATCTGTCACGACATTCCTGAAACTGTGTTCAAGGGCAACGTCTGGATCTTCCCAAAGTGATTGCATTAGTCATCTCCGAGCCAGTCATTTAATGTAAAATTATAGATTCTATTTTAGCATCGCCAAAGAGGAAATGCAGTTTGGGCACAACTGAATTTTCATTAGGTGTTGAATTGAGTACGTGCAATCACAATTGAGCCCAAACTTTCTGTCGCTAAGCGAGACAATCGCTAAGTGAGTTTTGATCCATTTTATGAGTTTGCTTGCCACCGTTGTTAAGGAGAATCACTGCAGCTAAGTTAGTAACACGGCTGTTCCAAAGGTCTCCCCCCCCCCTTCAAAGAAGCAAAAGGGGTTTTGGTTTTTCTTTGAAGACGTTTCGCTTCTTCTCCAAGAAGCTTCTTCAGCTCTGACAGGAAACCTTCAATTCCCCACGATCCAGTCAGAGCCGAATGGTGGGAAATGGAAACCTAATTAACTTTGTTTGTCAGACACTGGCTGGTGTTCTGCCTGGCCCCAGGCCACCCAGAAATGAAGTAAGTAAACGCACAGGCTTGTAAAACTAAAGCAATGGTTGTTCTTTATATTCAGAAGGCTGAGAGCCACGGAATTTCAGAGCAATGTTAGTTTAAGAGTTCAGTAGGTCAGAGGTGAGATTACTCCAGTCAGTGCAGAAGCCTTTCTGGCTTACGTTAACCAAAAATTCCGCAGCCAACACGAAACCACAATTCATCAAACTTTAAACTGAACGATAGACTCCCACACAAATCACTCCAACCCTCCCCTTTTTCAAGGTTGCAGCAGCGTCATTATCACCTGTGACCTATAATTTGTTTCTGCGTTTGCGCAGCTGCTCTTTTCTTCCCAGCATTCTCCCCACCCGAGCATTCAGAATAGGGTTGTTCATTAACTCTTCCCCATCTGATTCAGATGAACCTCTGGCTGGAGAGCTGACTGACTCCATTCCCCTCTCTGTCTCTCCAGTCCCTTCCTGCTCCATTTCTCTCCCTGTCTCTGCTTCTGGTTCACTGTCTGATTCGTCCTCCAGTCAGACTGGTCTTCTGTAAACAGACAGCTCCCACTCCTCTGTGTCAAAATCAGCAGCCAAAGGAGCTGGCCTGAAGTCAACCACAATAGCTGGGAAGGCCACGAATGGGGATCACATGACCCCAGGACCCGCTGTCTACCATCCAGCTCTGATAGATAAGTTAATGAAGATTGGACTTAATCTCTGGATAGTTCAGTGGATTTGCAGCTGACTGAAGCGTAGATATCAGAGGGTTATTGTTAATGGCGAGTATTCTGAGCAGAGCCTGGTTACAAGCTGTGTGCCACAAGGGTCTGTTCTGGATACTATTATTTTTAATATGTTTGTGAGTGACATAGGGGAAGGTTTGGTAGGGAAGGTTTGCCTATTAAAGTGTGCATTAAGCAGGGGTGGGCTGCTGCCCAGACCGGGGGGGGGGGAAGCAGTGGGGCAGCAAAAATGGAGTTCCATCCCAGAGCACCCAATTTGCACTGAAAGTTGAAAGAAAATGCAGGGCATCCAGCATAAGCCACACACCCAGTGTGGTCATAAAAATGTTGGCAGCCCTTCACTGGTAATATTGATATTACTGGAGGCGTCAGTAATATGGCAAATGATTTAGCTTTACTAGAATAAGTGGTCAAAGCAATGGAAACTGCAGTTTAATGTTTCCAAATGTAAAATAATGCACTTGGGCAAAAGGAATCCTCAATCTGAGTATTGTATTGGCAGTCCTGTGTTAGCAAAAATTCAGAAGAGAAGAATTTAGGTGTACTGAACAGTGTGGTCAGGCAGTAGGGAAAGCAAGTGGAATTCTTGACTGCATAGCTAGAGGTATAACAAGCAGAAAGAGGGAGATTGTGATCCCGCTGTATAGAGTGCTGGTGAGACTACATTTGGAATACTGTGTTCAATTCTGGAGACCTCACCTACAAAAAGATATTGATAAAATTGAACGTGCGGTAAAAGGCGGTTCCAGAGGTATTCTGGTCCACTTCAATGTAGGGCTTTAAAGGTCATTAACAACACTTTGAATTGTGACCGGAAACTGATCGGCAGTCAGTGCAGGCCACGGAGTGTTGTAGAAACGTGGGCGAATCTGGGAAGCCCCACGATAGCTCTCGCGGCCACATTCTGCACGATCTGAAGTTTCCGAATTTCTTTCTCAATCCCCCTTTTCTTTTTTCTTTCCCCAAACTTCCCCTTTCTACTATATCTTCTCGCTTTCTGCCTTCTCTCTTTTTTCTATTTCTGTCATAATACAACCTATATGATTGATATGTCATGTATTATATTTATATTTATCTCTATTTCACTTTTACCGTATATATTTAATAAAGATAGTTATTTAGAGAACGAGGAAAAGCGAAGCTGAAACTGGCTGAGAATAGTAATCCCACGATTACCACAATTTTTCTGTTTTTTAATCACACCTCGTACCGCATAGGGGAACTATAACAAGCAAGCAGATTTTGTTTCTGAATGTATCTCGGAGAAGCAGATGGAGAGTTTTATCGGATGGTGATTAAAATATGTTTGTGTTGGGATGGATTACTCTGCAGGAAGCTGAAATGCATAGTGTTATGCGTGGGTTTCACAAATGTGTGTACACATATGCGCATATAAACACCCACAAACACCCACAAACATGCACGTCACACCAGCTGACTTTTTGGAATGTTTTCCTATCCTCTTAATTTCTTGCTTCGCAAAACTTTTTATTCAAGCTAAGAAACATCGTGCGTGTAAACCATGCGTAAAAGCACTCGCGTGTTTGTAGCCTCAGGGGGAGCCAGGGGCTGGTTTTTATTTTTTTTATTCAATATTTAAACATTTCTGGGTTATTTTTAAGAAGAGATTTCCCCGCCCTACCACCTCCATAGTTAAAGATAAAACTATCTTCCCCAAGTGCTAAAATTAGGCTGAGCCACTTAAAAACTCCAGAATAGAATAACGAGTAGAGAGAAATGATAACAGCTGCACGTCCTACACTGTATAGTAAAAGTACTGAAAGATATCTTTCTGATAAAAACTGCTGGATTTAGTTTAGTTAGGTACATTGTTTTGAAGACAAAAAGCATCTCCAATTTGTATCAGTCAGATTGTGTAGATATTTTATGAGTGGTCTTTCCTCTTAAGTTACAAAGTATTGTTATTATTATTGTTGGTCAACAGTCAGTCAGATGTTTGAGGGTGTGGTCCAGTAGTTCTGCGATTGCACCCAAGTCACCTATTACTATTACTATTAATAATAATAATAATAATAATAATAATAATAATAATAATAATAATTTATTAGATTTGTATGCCGCCCCTCTCCGAAGACTCGGGGCGGCTCACAACAATAATAAAAACAGTGTAACATTGAAACAAATCTAATAATAAAAAAGATATATAAAAACCCCAAGATTAAAATCATACAACACATACATATCAAACATTAAATATAAAAGCCTGGGGGAGATGTCTCAGTTCCCCCATGCCTGGCGATATAGGTGGGTCTTGAGTAATTTGCGAAAGACAAGGAGGGTGGGGGCCGTACTAATCCCCAGGGGGAGTTGATTCCAGAGGGCCGGGGCCGCTACAGAGAAGGCTCTTCCCCTGGGGCCCGCCAAACAACATTGTTTGGTTGACGGGACCTGGAGAAGGCCAACTCTGTGGGACCTTATCGGTCGCTGGGATTCGTGCGGTAGAAGGCGGTTCCGGAGGTATTCTGGTTCGATGCCATGTAGGGCTTTAAAGGTCATTACCAACACTTTGAATTGTGACTGGAAACTGATCGGCAGCCAGTGCAGGCCACGGAGTGTTGTAGAAACGTGGGCGAATCTGGGAAACCCCACAATAGCTCTCGCGGCAGCATTCTGCACCATCTGGAGTTTCTGAACACTTTTCAAAGGTAGCCCCATGTAGAGAGTGTTGCAGTAATCGAACCTCGAGATGATGAGGACATGAGTGACTGTGAGCAATGACTCCATGTCCAAGTAGGGCCGCAACTGGTGCACCAGGCGAACCTGGGCAAACGCCCCCCTTGCCACAGCCGAAAGATGGTATTGGTATTTGCTTTCTTTAGTCACAGTTATTCCATTTCTTTTTTGCAGGTTTTTGCATTTTGCATTTTTTATTTTGTATTATTCTGTGTTTTGTATTTTGTATTTTGTATTTCATCTTCTCTTCTCTTACTTCTCGTCTTCCCTTTCCTCATTGAAATGGTTGTTTAATCTCCTCTTTAAAATCTCCAGTGATGCAGCACCCACAACCCTAGAGCAGTGTTTTTCAACCAGTGTGCCATGGCACACTAGTGTGCCGTGAGACATGGTCAGGTGTGCCATGGGGAAATTAAACATGGGTCCCCAAACTACAGCCCGCAGGCCAAATACGGCCCGCGGAGGCCATTTATATGGCCCGCCACCACCCGTCTCCATCCGAACATAAACATTCCCCTCACAATCCCACCAGCTATCAGCGACAGGAAGAGTGGAGGCACAGGGAACACTCACCGACCAATCATCTTCTAGGATTCATCCCAACCACTAGCGATGAACCAATAGCAGGCCGCCTCTCATCCACACCCAGGAAGGTCCCCTCTTGGGCTGCCGTGCACTTGTCATTGTGTGGCCATGGCGAATACTTGTAGCTGCTACTCATCCCCATGGTCCCGATTTCGAGTGTCATTTTGGTGGGTGGTGTGCCCTAGGATTTTGTAAATGTAAAAAAATGCGCCGTGGCTTTAAAAAGGTTGAAAATCACTGTTCTAGAGGGATGTCATTCCATTGAATAACTGTTGTAATTGTCAGGGGATTTCTCCTTGATTGCTTCTCTTCTCAATTAGTTTTCCATCCATGGCTTATTTATTTATTTATTTATTTGTTTGTTTGTTTGTTTGTTTGTTTGTTTGTTTGTCTATTTGTCTGTCTGTCTGTCTGTCTGTCTGTCTGTCTGTCTGTCTGTCTATCTATCTATCTATCTATCTATCTATCATCTACCTACCTACCTACCTACCTACCTACCTACCTACTTATTTATTTATTTTGTCCAATACAAATTGAAAGTTAAGGAGAATAAAAATGTGTAGTAGTAAATATCAGGGAAGGGATAGAAGAAGAGATATGAGAATAGAAAACATCAATGAAGAGTAGCGGAAGGATATATGGATGGGAGAAAAGATATATAAAATATAGGAGAGACAATTGGACAGGGGACGGAAGGCACACTAGTGCACTTATGCACGCTTCTTGTCCTTCATTGGAGAACAGGTTGACCGTCTGTTCCTCGTGGAAGCCCCTCAGAGATTCGAATGCTGCTAACTGGCTCAAGGTGGACTCTGTCTTCCATCCTTCCGAGGTAGGTAAAATGAGGACCCAGATTGTTGGGGGCAGGAGGCTGAGTCCATAAACCTCTCAAAGAGGGCTTTAAAGCACTGTGAAGCCCTATATAAGTCGAACTGTATTGCTAATCTAATCTTTCAAAACAGGTGCCTCCTTGGATGGGCCAAAGCACCAAATTAGGCAGTTCAATGATCTAGCAAAGCTTTGTGTGTTCATCAGTAGATGGCAAAGCTGCTCTTCTCAAGCTGCTGAGACCATGACGAGTCTTCTGCTTCAAAATTTCGCCTTCTGCTTGAATGTCATTCCTGTTATCTCAGCGATCTGTGGATTACCACCAGTTGAGTTTGTCAGCAGAGAGATAAGGTAGTGTTTTGGGTCATGAAGGGGGGAAGAAGAGATAAGGAAGAGGAGAAGAATGCGGGCAGGACTTGATGGAACGATTAAGATAAATGTAGCCACTCAGGAAATTGAAATGAGAAATAAAGATTGCCCAGCAACTGAAATATGAAAAAGTTAAGAGAAGTGACTCATACTTGTGATGGTTCCAAGCCCAGAGTTTTTCCCCCCAACTGGCAGAACCTATGTCAATCTATCAATCAAACCAGGCAGAATATTGCTGAGACTTTGGGAAAAGTGCAGAGAAGAGCAACTATGATGTTTAAAGGCCTGAAGAGTTAAAATATATGAAGAACGGTTGCTCCATATATTTTAGTCTCCAGGCTTCTTAAGTTGCTCTTCTCTGAACTTTTTCTAAAGTCTCAACAATATTCTGGGGATTTGGTCTGGCTTTTTTTCTGGAGAAAAAAAGGGCTAGGGACTGCGAGTCTTCGGAGAAGGGCGGCATACAAATCTAATAAATAATAATAATAATAATAATAATAATAATAATAATAATAATAATCTACTGTTGACCTCTCCTGATTCCTAAGCCTAGAACTAAGACGCCTTAAACAAGATCTAAGTATTGCCCACAAGACCATATGCTGCAACATCCTGCCTGTCGGCGACTACTTCAGCTTCAACCACAACAACACAAGAGCACACAACAGATTTAAACTTGATATTAACCGCTCCAAGCTTGACTGTAAAAAATATGACTTCAGTAACCGACTTGTCGAAGCGTGGAACTCATTACCGGACTCCATAGTGTCATCCCCAAACCCCCAACACTTTACCCTTAGATTATCCATGGTTGACCTATCCAGATTCCTAAGAGGTCAGTAAGGGGCGAGTACAAGTGCACTAGAGTGCCTTCCGTCCCCTGTCCTATTGCTCTCCTGTATCTCCTATAACTTTCTTCTATTCCTATATCTCTTCTTCTATTCTTTCATTGATATGTTCTATTCCTATATCTTCTCTTCTATTCTTTCTTAGATATATTTTACTATGAGTACATCCTCTATAACCTTCATTATGTATTTTACTATGTGTATACCCACTAAAACCCTCATTGTGTATTGGACAAAATCAATAAAATAAATAAAATAAATAAATAAATAAATAAAATAAATAAATAAATAAATAAATAAATAAGTGCATCAGTATGCTTCCCTCCCCTGTCCTAATGTTTCTTTTATTTTTTACTCGTACCATGCATATGAATATTATTATATCTAATGTTTCTTCTTATTTTTTTCCTTATTACTAGTATCATGTATATGAATATTATTATATCTTTACATACCTCAGATACCGTGTTTCCCCGAAAGTAAGACAGTGTCTTACTTTCTTTTTATCCCCAAAAGCCCCACTATGTCTTACTTTCGGGGTATGTCTTATATTGGAAAAAAATTGTCGAATTTTTTGTTTTAACCATAAAATTAACATTTAGACGCGGTGACGTATGGAGGGGGGGCGGCGCGGAAGTGGGCAGGAGGCGGCACTCATTAAGATCAGAGGGAGGTGGCAGACGCGGTGACATATGGAGAGGGGGATGGCGCAGGCGTGGGCAGGAGGCGGCGCTCATTTGGATCAGACGGAGGCGGCAGATGCCGTGACGTATGGAGGGGGGGCGGCGCGGAAGTGGGCAGGAGGCGGCGCTCATTAAGATCAGAGGGAGGTGGCAGATGCGGCGACGTATGGAGAGGGGGACGGTGCGGACGTGGGCAGGAGACGGCGCGCAGCTAGATGAGAGGGAGGCGGCAATACCCCCCGTGTTTCCCCGAAAGTAAGACATATGTCTTACTTTCGGGGTATGGCTTATATTAGCTGACCCCCCTGAAACCCCCGATACGTCTTACAATCGGGGGTGTCTTACTATCGGGGAAACAGGGTATGTACTTAACAAAACAAATAAACAAATAAAAATAAATAAATAAACTTAACAGCTGTGTTATTTAACTTAATGCCTGCAGTGATTCACTTAACAAACGAGGCAGGATAGGTCGTAAAATGGGGCAGTACCATATTTGATTTGATTTGATTTATTAGACCTGTATGCCACCCCTCTCCGGAGACTCGGGATGGCTCACAACAATGATAAAAACAATACATAATGACAAATCTAATAATTAGAGTCTAAAATAACAGTACAGTATTACATTTAAAAGCAAGAAACCCCAAATATATAAAAAGCATAGATACAGTCATATCATGCACAAAACTACATAGGTAGGGGAGATGTCTCAGTTCCCCCACGCTTGATGACAGAGGTGGGTTTTGAGCAGCTTACGAAAGGCGAGGAGGGTGGGGGCAGTCCTCATCTCTGGAGGGAGCTGATTCCAGAGGGTCGGAGCCGCCACAGAGAAGGCTCTTCCCCTGGGTTTCTCCAGACGGCATTGTTTAGTTGACGGGACCCGGAGAAGACAAACTCCGTGGGACCTAACCGGTCGCTGGGATTCGTGCGGCAGAAGGCGGTCTCGCAGGTATCCTAGTCCGGTGCCATGAAGGGCTTTATAGGTGATGACCAACACTTTGAATTGTGATCGGAAACCGATTGGAAACCAATGCAGACTGCGGAGTGTTGGAGTAATATGGGCATATTTGGGAAAGCCCATAATTGCTCTCGCAGCTGCATTCTGCACGATCTGAAGTTTCCGAATATTCTACATCTACATCCGCTAGTTGCTTCTGTCTTTGCTGATCTTTCTGTAATATGAACTTACGTATTATGAATGGCATTGAAGGAACCTCTGAAGATACAGCAGTATATTTACTAGTTCCTCCCTCTGCATGGGATCTAAACAATTAGTTTGAGCAAGGCTGTGAGTTTGGGTGGTCCCAAACTTTTTAATTTTATCCCCCCCCCCCAAGAGGAGATGACATTTTGACTCATAAAAGTATTTGGGGAAAAAGCATTTTTTTGCCATGCAGTGTTGTTTGATTTAAAACCCACTTTGGGTTTCTTAGAGTGCAATGCAATTTTTGCATCTGAGTTACTGCCTATTACACAGCTTTCAAATCAAGGTGGACCGGGAGAATTTGGAGATTTTTGTTTTCCCTAGAGGAAATGGCTGTGGTTTCCTTTTAAAGTCTGGCAGTTTTGGGAGTGTAACGCTGCCTCTGATGAGAAAGAAACTGTCTAATTAGCTGTGAGTTTTGACTGGACAGGCCATGTTCAAAAGCAGTCAACTTGCAAACCTGATTTATTTTGACTTGTAAAGTTTGAACTTGCCTTTAATCTACTTTTTAACCATATGCTTAATTCACATGCTTATATGGTTTTATTATGTCGTTATAAACCACCCAGAGTCACTTAGGTCAGATGGGTAATGTAGAAAATAAATAATTAAAATAAAAATTAACTAAATAAATAAATAAATTCATCCCACTGCACTGACTCCAGTTGAAAGCAAAACACGATGGGTCGATATTTTCTTGCAGCTAGGAACAAGAATTGTTGTTGAGCAAGAATGCCAACATTTTTGGACTATAAGACGTACCTATTGTTTGTTAGTTTGTTAGTTTGTTAGTTTGTTAGTTTGTTAGTTTGTTAGATTGTTAGTTAGTTAGTTAGTTAGTTAGTTTGTTAGTTTATTTATTTATTTATTTACTTACTTACTTACTTACTTACTTACTTACTTACTTACTTACTTACTTACTTACTTACAGTGATACCTTGTTTTATGAACTTAATTGGTTCTGGGACGAGGTTCGTAAGGTAAAAAGTCTGTAAGACGAAACAATGTTTCCCATAGGAATCAATGGAAAACCGATTAATGCATGCAAGTCCAAAATTTACCCCCTTTTCAAGCCAAAGCGCCCGTTTTTGCGCTGGTGGGATTCCCCTGAGGCTCCCCTCCATAGGAAACCCCACCTCCGAACTTCCGTTGCCAGCGAAGCACCCGTTTTTGCGATCCTGGGATTCCCCTCCTGGGATTTCCCTACAGCATCGCAAAAATGCGGAAGTCCAGAGGTGGGGTTTCCCATGGAGGGGAGCCTCAGGAGAATCCCAGGATTGCAAAAACGGGCACTTCGCTTGCAACGGAAGTCCAGAGGCGGGGCATCCCAGCAGGGGCGGCAGGTTCACAAGGCGAAAAAAGTTTGTAAGAAGAGGCAAAAAAATTCTGAAGCCCGGGTTCGTATCTCGAAAAGTTCGTATGACGAGGGGTTCGTATGACGAGGTACCACTGTACTTACTTACTTACTTACTTACTTACTTACTTACTTACTTACTTACTTACTTACTTATTTATTTATAGTTGAAAGGGACCTTGCAGGTCATCAAGTGCAACTCTACACCTCCCCAGCTAGATGGCAGTCCAATCTCCTCTTGAGAGTTGGGGCGTTCACAACCTCCGCTGGCAGGCTGTTCCATTGGTTGATCGCTCTGACCATCAGGAAGTTCTTCCTTATTTTCAGGTTGAATCTCTTCTTGGTCAGTTTCCATCTGTTGCTCCTCATCTGGCCCTTTGGTGCCCCGGAGTGTGAAAAACAGCACAATTGGCAAACCAGAGGTTTGGAAAATGGACTTCTAGTTTGCCCATTGTGCCTTTTTTTCTCACTCTGTGTTGTGGTTAGCTCTGGCCCAGCTCCTGCCCCAAGGACTGTGGATGTGGGGGAGACATCCACATGCTGCAGGCCTGTTTTACCCCCCCCCCCCCAGTGGAATCTGCTGGTGAAGGCTCCTCTGACCAAGAAGACATGAGTGACAGGGAGGAGGAGAGTGTGGCAGACAGCTCAGAAAGAGATCAATTATCTAGCTCCTCCTTGGATTCAGAACAAGAGTTAATGATACAGCCACGCATGCGGAGAGCGATGCATAGGCAGCAACAACTGAGAGATTATTATCAAAGAAAATGAGGCCACCTGTGGTTGGGTGGGGCTGTGGTAATTAGTGAGGCTGCTATAAAGAGCAGCCTGTGGGTTTGGCCATTGTGGAGGATTATCTGATCGTTGTGTTTCGTGACTGCTTTACTGACTTTGACTTTTTGTGTGCTGATTTTTCCCCACTTTGAAACTAAACCAGGGCAAAGTGTGTTTCACTTTGTGAAAGAAGAAGGACTGTGAATTGCCTCACAGCTGCAAGCTAAGTATCTCAGAACTGATAAGGGACTTGTACAAATTACCAGTTTGTTTGGAGACGAGTGCTCTTTGCTATACCAAAAGAGGGCTTGGTTTAAGTGAATGCTGAAGGCTCCAGAGTGCGAAAAATAGCACAATGGGCAAATCAGAAGTCAGCTCTGGTTTTTTTCTGGCCATTTTTTCAGGGAATGGGTGTGGGCACGTTGGCCTGCTAACACACACGCAATTGCTCCATTGGCACGCAAACCATAAAATGTTCACCATCACTGCCCTATACCATTTCAGACAAATGACTGTCCAGTCTCTTCTTAAAAACCTCCGGTGATGGAGCACTCACAACTTCCGGAGGCAAGCTGTTCCCCTGGTTAATTGTCCACACTCTTAGGAGGTTTCTCCTTAATTCCAGGTTTCTTCTTTCCTTGATTAGTTTCCATCCGTTGTTTCCTGTCTTACCTTCAGGTGCTTTGGAAAAAAGCTTGACTCCCTCTTCTTTTTGGCAACCCCTCAAATACTGGAATCCTGCTACATGCCCCCCCCCCGTCCTTCATTTCTCTAAACTAGCTACAGTGGTACCTCGACATACGAGTTTAATTTGTTCCAGACCCGAGCTCGTAAGTTGATCAACTCGCATCTCGAATGAATGCCTTTAGACTTTTTTTGCACCGAGATAACCGGAAGCAACGAGATTCTTACACCACCTAGTGGAAGCTTGGCTCATATCCTGAATTTGAGCTCGGGTGTCGAACAGAAATTTTGCTCGCATCGCAGCTCATAACTTGGAGGTACTACTGTATATCTAAATTCTGCATATGTTTCCGTCTCCAGGCCTTTTAATCATCCTCATTGCTCTTCTCTGCACTTTCCCCAAAGCCTCAACCTCTCTTTTTGTCCTGTGGTAAATCAGTGGTGAAATTCAAACTTTCCCTACTGGTTCTGTAGGCGTGGCTTGGTAAGGGGTCATGTGACTGGGTGGGCATGGCTTTGACGTCAAAGTTCCACCCATGGAATTCCCTATTGGGATTCCCCACCTCCTTTCTAGCCTCCAGATCGACCGAAAATGCCGCTGCCGATCGCAAAAACGGCGCTTCACTGAGCGCCGCCGCCCGGCTGTAACCTTCTGAAACAGCCGGGCGCTTCTCGGTGGCCTCCAGAACCCGAACCCGAACTCAAACTTCCGGATTCGGCATTCGGGAGAACGCCAAAAAGCCCCCCCCGGCTGTTTCAGAAGGTGACAGCTGGGCGGCGGCGCTTCTCGGCGGCCTCCCGAACCCGAAAAGTTCGGGTTCGGGTTCAGGAGAACACCGAGGAGCCCCCCGACTGTTTTAAAAGGTGACAGCTGGGCGGCGGAGCCCAGCGGAGTGCCATTTTGCGATCTGAGGTGGGTTCGTAAGCTGAAAAAAGTTTGTAAGAAGAGGCAAAAAATTTCCAAAACCCGGGTTCGTATCACGAGGGGTTCGTATCACGCGGGGTTCGTATCATGAGGTACCACAGTATGCAACTTTGTAATAAGGTAGCAAATTTATCTTGAGGATCCTGGTAGAAGTGCAGGAGGAACGAGCGGATGATGTAAATGGTGGAAGATTGAAAAAGACCAACCTGCTAAGAGAATCAAGATTTGGATGTTGGTTTTCCGCTTTGATGCTAATGGTAGTAACACTCTGCGAGAGGCTTAACATCTACTTGGAATATTTAATGCCGTAGGACTGGGTGTGAGAACGGCATGCTGCGTTGGTATAAATTTCATCAGTAAAGCATTAACGAGGTTGGACAAAGGAGGACCGATTCCAGAGAGCCATCTGCTGCTAGGGAGATCAGCTGGAGTTTCACACTGTGCCAATTGTGCACAATGTTTGCAAACCTTCCGCAGAACTTCTCATTGTCGCTGTCCTTTGAAAGACATTTTCCCTAATGCTCCCTCGCTCTTCAGTAAGCATCCAGCTTTAACAACGCGGTGTTCGATGCCAAGGCAGGGGCCTATCCTTTTTAAAAATGGGAGAGGAAGACAAAGAGTGGAAGGAATAACACTTCTGATGCACTTGGTCTTGACGCCTTATGTTCTCTATCATTTCTCTCTATCTCTCATATTTTTCCTCAACTATCTTCTGTCTGTCTGTCTATCACCTACCTAATCTATCATCTCTCTCATTTTTCTCTCTATTTCCCACTATCACCTCTCTAATTTATCTTTCTCCCCCTCTCTTATCTATGAACTTTCTCTCTCGATCACCCTCTACAGTAGCTACTATACCTTTCACTCATCTATCTGTCTCTATGTCTATCATCTTTCTCACCTCTCTCTCTCTCTCTTTCTCTTTTTCTCTTTCTCTCTTCTTCCCTCCCTCCCCATCTCTTGGTCTCCATCTCTCTCTTCATCTTTCTCTCTCTCTCCATTTCTCTCTCTCTCCCCATCTCTCTCTCTCTATCATTCCCCCCTCTCTCTTCATCTCTCTCTCTCTTTCTCTTTCTCTTTTTCTCTTTCTCTCTCCTTCCCTCTCTCCCCATCTCTTGGTCTCCATCTCTCTCTTCATCTTTCTCTCTCTCTCCATTTCTCTCTCTCTCCCCGTCTCTCTCTCTCTATCATTCCCCCCTCTCTCTTCATCTCTCTTTCTTTCTCTTTCTCTTTCTCCTTTTCTCTTTCCCTCTCCTTCCCTCCCTCCCCATCTCTTGGTCTCCATCTCTCTCTTCATCTCTCTCTCTCTGTCTTTCTCTTTTTCTCTTTCTTTCTCCTTCCCTCCCTCCCCATCTCTTGGTCTTCATCTCTCTCTTCATCTCTCCATCTCTCTATTTCTCTTTTTCTCTTTCTCTCTCCTTCGCTGGCTGGGGTATTCTGGGAGTTGAAGTCCAAATATCTTCAAGTTGCCAAGGTTGGGAAACACTGGACTAGAGGACCTTCAAGGTCCCTTCCCACTCTGTTATTCTGTAAATCCCCTCCTCTGTCACACTGGGATACACTGCCTCTGTTCATGGAGGTTCTACTTAGCAACCCCCCCTTTAAAAAAAAAATTCAATCTCCAATGGTCAGCCACACGGATTCTGATATTCAATTCCTGCCTGCCAGTTGTGATGCATTTGCAATATCTTCTCCTGCCACCCCTGGATCCAGTTAATGTAATACAAATCAAGCCATCGTAGTTGCGTCTGCTGCTCCAGCTGTAGCGAACCCGAGACATCCTTGCTTCCCGCAAGCTGGGGGCCTAAGTAAGTTATTAGAAATTGAATGCTATTAAGCGGGGCTTGTTTTTCTGCTTGCTTCCATCACATCGCAGGCAATCACCGCGCTAGCCTGTTGGAAGATTGCCTTGTCCGTTCCAATGATCTTTAACTGCCCGTTTTTATGGAAAAGAAATCAGAGACGTTTTTCTCATTGTCCAATTGCATTGTGGGTCGCTTCCCTCCGCCTTGCTTTCCATTCCCAAGACTTTGGGGCAGTCACATCCCATCAGCAGTTTTCTACATCTTGCTTCCTCCTCCCCCTCTTGTCCCCCCACCCTTTTCTGGGCGGGTTAGCGAGAGCTTCAACTTCCAGAAACTTTGCTATGATCGTCAGCTTAGGCCTTATGGAAGACGTTGGGCACTGCGGTGCAGCTTTGGGGGTTTTCTCCCAAATAAAAATGGAGATTTCAGCTTGCTAAGGGTCTTGTAGTAGATCGCCAGGCTGAGTTGGAGGGAAGGGTCAAACGTGTCATCGGTTTCGAGTCCCTTTGGGCCCACAAGAGATCTAAACCCCACCTTGAATTCCATTGAATTATCTCCCACCAATTTGCTTTGACCATTAGTAGTTCAGATTCTTGTAGAGAGATTAAGCTTGCAATAAACCTTTATATCTACTGTACTTTTCGGAGTATAAGATGCACCCTTTTCCTCCCTAAAAGAGGCCGAAAATTCAGGTGCATCTTACACTCTGAATGTAGCTTCCCCCCCCCCCAGCTCTAAGTAGGTGCTAACGATCTTCCCAGCTCTTACATAGAAACATAGAAGACTGACGGCAGAAAAAGACCTCATGGTCCATCTAGTCTGCCCTTATACTATTTTCTGTATTTTATATTAGGATGGATATATGTTTATCCCAGGCATGTTTAAATTCAGTTACTGTGGATTTATCTACCACGTCTGCTGGAAGTTTGTTCCAAGGATCTACTACTCTTTCAGTAAAATAATATTTTCTTATGTTGCTTTTGATCTTTCCCCCAACTAACTTCAGATTGTGTCCCCTTGTTTTTGTGTTCACTTTCCTATTAAAATCACTTCCCTCCTGAACCTTATTTAACCCTTTAACATATTTAAATGTTTCAATCATGTCCCCCCTTTTCCTCCTTCCCCCCCCCAAATCTTTTTATTGTTTTATAGATACATATATCACAATTTGTTTATACAGTTTACAGGTCTTATCCAACTTTTTTACCGGTTACAGTTGTTATATAGATAATATTAACTTAATACTATGCAATGCAAAACATGGTAAAAACATTCAAATGGTATTTTCATTTTTTTTAAGGTTTGTACTGCTATTTTGTATAGAATTATACAAATCTTTTCCTTTGAATCCACTCGTGCCAATTGTTCCACATGCTTTTAGTTTCATTGATTCTGTTTCCCTTAAGTAGGTTTGTCATCTCGTCCATTTCTGCACATGTATATATCTTGTCTATTATTAAATTTACATTGGGAGTCTGTTCGTTCTTCCATGTTTGCGCTATTGCAATTCTTGTAGCTGTGTTTATGTGAGTCAATAAAAAAAGGGTTTGTTTAGAGTATGATTTTTTCCAAATTCCAAGGAGCATCCCCTCCGGTGAGTACTCTATTTCCTCCTTCGTAATTTCCTTTAACCATTTGTAAATTGTTTCCCAAATTTTTTGAATTTTAGAGCAGGACCACCACATATGGAAGAAAGTTCCTTTTTCTTTATTGCATTTCCAGCATACGTTTTGTAGTGCTGGGTAAATTTTGGCAAGTCTTGCCGGTGGTAGATACCACCTGTAAAATAATTTGTAATAGTTTTCTTTATAGGCTGATGATAGGGTGATTTTAGTTATTGTATTCCATGTTTTCTCCCATTCTGCTATATGGATTTCCCTTTGTATATTTTTTTCCCAGGCTACCATTGGATTTTTAATCATCTCTTTTTCTTTCTCCTGTTCTAATAAAATCTGGTACAGTTTGGTTATCTGTTTTTCCACATTTCCTGTTAAGATCTTGTCCAGAGTTTGGGTGGAATTTGCTATACCTGGTGTTTGTTTATCCTTATTATATCTGGATTTTATTTGTATATATGTCCACTCGTCCAACCTATAGTTTTGTAATTCCAATTCTTGTTTAGTTTTAAGTTCTCCATTTGGGTGTAAGATATCTTTATATTTTATGGTCTTGGTTGGGTCTATCAAATTCGGATATACTATGGCTTCCATAGTAGATAGCCATCTAGGAATTTTGTTATAAAATTTTCTTTTAGTCTCATACCAGGTTTTAAGGAGAGATTTTCTTATCATGTGTTTATTAAAGGCAGTTTGTTTTTGTTTATCATCTCTCCATAAATAGGCGTGCCACCCCATCTGTAGATCATGGCCCTCAAGTACCAGTATTCTTTTATTAGTGAGATTAATCCACTCTTTTAGCCATGTTAGGCACGCTGCGGTGTAATACTGTTTCAAATCAGGGAGTCCTAATCCTCCTCTGTTTTTGGTGTCTTGGAGGTATCTGAATTGAATTCTGGGTTTTTTATTTTGCCAAATGAATTTTGAAAAAGTTTTATTAATGTCTTTGAAAAATTTTTGTTCGATATTAATAGGGGCAGTTTGAAAAAGGTAGAGGAATTTGGGTAAAATGTCCATTTTTATCACAGCGATTCTACCTAACATGGATAGTTGCAAATCCTTCCATTTTTCTAAGTTTTTATTAGTTTCTTGTATGAGTTTGTTATAGTTATCTTTTTTGAGAGATGAAATTTTATTTGATAATATTAGTCCTAAGTATTTAATTTTTTTTGTAGTTTGTAGATTTGTAATTTCTTCCAATTTTTTAATTTGTTTTGTAGTCATATTTTTTGTCATAAGCATCGTTTTTTGCTTATTAATTTTTAGTCCTGAGAGTTCCCCACAAATTTCTATTTCTCTAATTAGTTCTGGGCCAGAACTTATAGGATCTTCTAAGAAAAGTACAATATCATCTGCGTATGCCTGTAATTTGTACTCTTCGTCTTTTATCTTAATTCCTTTTATTTCATTATTTAGTCGAATTTTGTTTAGTAGTATTTCCTGGGTTAATATGTATAACAAAGGGGACATTGGGCATCCCTGTCTTACCCCTTTTTCTATTGAAATTAGTTCGGTCATGTCATTATTGATTATCGCTCTGGCTGATTGTGTTGTATAAGTATTTTTAATGATATTTTCGAATTTGGTTCCCAGTTTTAGTTCTCTGATTACAGCTATTAAGTATTGCCAGTTGACGCTATCAAAAGCTTTTTGTGCGTCCAGGAATGCAAGGGCTACTTGTTCTCCTGGATGAGCTTCACAGTATTCTATGATATCTAGAACTGTCCTTGTGCAATTTGAGATTTGTCTATTAGGTAGGAATCTGTTTTGGTCTGGGCTGATTATTTTATTTAATATATTTTTTAATCTTTCTGAGAGAATTGCCATAAAAATCTTGTAATCCGCGTTTAGTAAGGATATTGGTCTGTAGTTTCTTATTTTTTGTTTATCCAGGCCTTCCTTAGGTATCATTGTGATGTATGATTCCCTCCAAGTATTCGGGATTTTAGCTTGTTCCAGGATTTCATTGTAAGTTTCGAATAATTCTTTATTATGTTTATAAAATTCTCCTGGAAGTCCGTCTGGTCCTGGTGTTTTATTATTTTTTTGTTTTTTTAAGGCCAATTGAATTTCCTGTAAAGTTATTTTCATGTTTAAAAGTTGTTTGTCTGGCTCTTCTATCTTTAGTATATTATTCTCATTTATATATTTGGCAATTTTTGTACTTTCTACTGATTCCTCTTTATATAAATTTTGGTAATAATCTTTCACTATTTCTTTTTTCTGCTGTTCATCGTATTGTAATATTCCGTTTTTATCTTCTAAGTGATAGATTAGTTTATCGCTTCTCGCTTTTTAAATTTTTTGCGAAAGCCATCTGCCCGGTTTGTTGGCCAATTCAAAGTGTTTTTGTTTTGAATATTTTATATCTTTGGCAAGTTCTTGTTGTTCTAAAGTGTTTATTTTGTATTTAGCTACTCTTAGTAAGTTTATTGTTTGATTATTTGTGGGGTCTTGTTGGAGGATTTTTTCCAAATTTACTATTCTATTTGTGTGGTAATTGTTTTCTGCTCTTTCTTCCTTTGATTTTTTGGCTGCATATGATATTGTTATTCCTCTCGTGTATGCCTTTAGTGTGTCCCACAGTATTTGTGTTGTAGTGGGTTGTTTCTTATTTTCTTCTAAAAATAATTTTATTTCTCTGTTAATCATCTTTATATATTTCTCATCGTGTAATAAATTTGTGTTCAATGACCATCTCTTATAATCTTTTTTTGTTCCTTGCCAAATTATAGTAATCGGATTATGATCTGCCCACGTGTTAGGTTCTATTTCCAGGGATTTTATTGATTTATGTAATCTTTTGCTTAGCCAAACCATATCTATTCTTGATAGTGAGTTGTGTGGTCCAGAGTGGAAAGTAAATTGTTTGTCTTTTGGATGTCTCAATCTCCACATATCTGTTAAATCTAATTCTTCAGTCATTTTATTAAACGTATTTGGTAATGTTGGTCTTTTCAGTTTACTTTCTTTCCCTGTTTTGTGGTCCATTTTTGGGTCTACAATTCCGTTGTAATCTCCTACCATACAAATGTTTATATAGTTAGTTTCAAGCAAAATTTGATGTATATTTTTATAAAATTGTTTTAACTCTTGATTCGGGGCGTATATGTTCACCAGTAATATTTTTTCCCCTAATATTTCAATTTCCGTCATTGTATATCTTCCTTTGGGATCCGTTTTAATTTCTTTTGGTTTTAGTTCTTTCTTCACATATGTGGCCACTCCCCTTTTTTTCCCATTTTCGTCTAATGAAGCATGAAATTCCCCTAATTTTGTATATTATAAGAATTTCTTATGTGCTAATTTGATATGCACTTCTTGCAAACATATTATCTGTAGTTTCTGGTTTAGGAGTTTGGAAAAGACCTTTTTTCTCTTACAATTGTTATTAAGGCCATTTATATTTATTGAAATCAGTTTGATATCTGAAAGCATTTAGTTAAGTATTCCTCCTAGGGAGGAAAAAAGTTAAAGCAAGAAAGCTAGTTTTGTTTATCTGCTGCCGCTGCCGTTTGTGATCTAGTATTAGCCCCTTCTTCCTTCTCCTTTCCTCTCTCTGTTTCCTCTGGTCCTTGCTTTCTGTCTATTTGTCCGTCTGTTTCTATATCCTCTTCCTTGCTTGATTCTAGTCTATCTCCACTTTCTAATTCGGAGTCTAGGGCAGTTATTCGTTCGTATATCTCTTGTGCTTTTTCCGCATTGTTGACTTTTACTCTCCTTCCTTCTATTTTTACCATCATCCCCTCTGGAGTAATCCATCTAAATGTTATTTCCTTTTTGTTCAGGAGGGAGGCTAAATTTCTATATTCTCTTCTTCGTTCTCTAATCTTTCTGGGAATTTGTTTCAGGATATTTAGCTCTCTACCTTTATATTTCATTTTCCCTTCTCTAGACGCTGTGTATACCCTGTCTCTTGTGATCTTTCTAGCGAATCTTAAATGTATTTCCCTGGGTAATCGGTGTCTTCTCGCATAATTAGTATTAATTCTGAATATTTCATCTAATTCATTTATGACTTCCTCTCTGTTAGTTTGTAATATCCCTGCGATTATTGTTGTCATAATCTCTCCAAGATTTTCATTTTCTGCCTCTACCACATTTTGAAATCTTAAGAAATAGGATGATCTCTCTAATTCCAATTGGATCAATGAATTTTCGAGCTCTCTATGAGTTTCTATGAGTTTTTGATCGACCTGTTCCAATTTTTTTTCATTTTGTTCTGTCCTTTTTTCTACTATCATTATTTTTTCCTCATTTTTTTGTGTTTCCGCTTGTGCGGATTCCAGTCGGTTTTCTAATCTCCGTATATCAGTTTTGAGTTCTATATGATTATTTGTAATCAGTTCCTGCAGTTTCAACATGGTCTCCTGCATTACTGTTAAAGTTTTATTCATGTTTTGCATCAATAATGTACTCTCTTTTTCCTTCTCTACATTTAACATCTCATCTATTTGCCTTTGAGAGGCAGGGGAAGCTGTATTTATTGTTGTTGTGGTTTTTTTACCACCTTTGGGTTGGTAGCTGGCCATCTCTTTTATAATCTGATTTTGCTTTTCTAATATAGTAAATATTCTATTCCAGATCACCATGGGAGATGAAAGAAAAAATGTTTAAGCAGATTAATAATTCTTGCTATATTTCATTCACTAGTTAACTTTTTGTGGTCAGCTTTCTAGTTTATAATTAATTAAATGATTCTACGTTCCTTTGCAAATAACAATGTAAATAACAATGTAAGTATCTTAACTACTATAATGGTATAAACTTATAAACTTATTTTCTATACAATTCAATTCTAATTCTTGTCAATATTTGTAGTTCTAGTTTAATCTATGCTTCTATAGTTTCCTATCTTATTCCTATCTTATTCCAATCTAGAGTAATAAAGATACAAAGAAAAACACTTGAGATACTTTTAAAAATAAAGTAATAAATGAAACAATTGAAAAATGCTTACTTTAACTATTGGTGTCACAATTCTATCTTATCTATGTAGGGTACTAAGAGGGAAAGAAGGGGGGGAAAAACAACAACAATTGAAATATTCCTAAGGATAATGTACTTTAAATTTCAATTCTAGTTCTAAATCTTATTGTCTATTTTATGTGTCTATATCTATATTATATATATTATTATATATTATAACAGGTAATCAGGAAAGTGAGAAAAAGACAGGAAAATTATAGGCAAACGTGTAAAATACAGGGAGCTTTGTATCTTCTTTCTTCTTATTGCTTGTTGCTTAGGCACTTAGAGGTTATTTAATAGTCTATGCTGACGTCTCTGTTCTGGCTCTCCCCCGGGCTTCTCTGCTCTTCGCTTCAAGGTCTCTCAAATTATTTCTTCTCAACGTCTGCTTTCCGTAGTAGAAGTCACAAATCTCGGCACTCCTCTCCCTCTGTCAGCTCTCTCGCCCAGTTTCCAAGTTTTTAAACGTTCTAATGTTCAGAGGTAAACAATCCCCACGAAATCCTTCTTTCTCAAATTCCACGGTTGTCAGCAATCTGGAAAAAGGTGTGAGGAGGGTAAAGGAATTTCCCTCTGCTCGCTCTATTTATCAGGATCTTGAGTCCAATTCCCGACTCCACATACAGTACAAAATCAATGTCTATGTGCTTCAATGTTGTGCAGTTCTGTGGTTCCAAAAATCTGAGTTAAACACTGTCTTTGGGAAAAAAATTTTTTAACTCCCTTCCAAGATCAGAACATTCTGGTTACCCAGCCCCCGATCGAAATGGGTTGCTGGCTTTCACCACTTCACCGTCGCCGCTTTTTACTGATTTTTACGATGTTTTCTTGATCTCCTGTCAGGGCAGTCTATTTAAAGATTAAAGTAATTTTATGCTTTTCGTACTAAAAAAAAAAGGATGTTCTAATAAATTCTTCCAAATGCAGTACATAGTATAATCTTAAGGAATTTTTGGAAAGATCTGTATTTCTCACTTGCTTCCCTCTGTGGTGGCTCCTTGGAGTTTCAGACCCGCCATGCTGGTGACAGCTGAGACGGGTGCCTCCGGTCTCCGATAGAGAGGGTGTCCTTCGCACCGATTGCAAAACGCCTTTAGCAATCGGCACCCGAATAATCCCTCATCCTCCACGTCGCCCTCCAAGCAAACTGTGCCCCGAAAGGTCTCGCAGATCGGAGGAAAAAAGCAAACCCAGGGAGGAGATCCTCCTTGCAGCTGCTTCACTCCTTCTCGCCAACCAGGAAGTCCCCCCTTTTCCTTCTGTCCTCCAGACTATACAGATTGAGTTCATTAAGTCTTTCCTGATATGTTTTATGCTTAAGACCTTTTATGCTTCATACACTACCTCCCATACACTGGCTGCTGCTGCTACCTGCTGCCTCTTCCTTCCCCCTCTCCTCTCGCTTGCTCGCTTTGTAGCCGGCGCGTTTCCTTCACTGTGGTGACTCCTCAACTGTCCAGAGTGAAGGGAGCGTTTCTTTTCTCTGGACGCTGGCAGAGGTTTATTCCCTGTCCAAGCACTTAGAGAAAGGAAAATGCTTCGTTTGCTCTGGACTATCAAAGCCTCCTTAAGCGCCACCAAAAGGCTCCTCTGGCAGCCCAGATGGCCGGGATCAAAGGGGGAATGGCAAGAAGCTGGCCGGGCCTTCGTGCTGCTCTCAAATTTCCTGGGAAATTTTTCTGGGCTCGGGTTCCTAAGTAGAAAATGGTTCTTAAGTAGAGGCAAAAAAAATCTTGAACACCCGGTTCTTATCTAGAAAAGTTCTTAAGTAGAGGCATTCTTAAGTAGAGGTACCACTATATAGATAATCCTGATTTACAACCATTTGTTTAGTGAATGTTCCAAGTTACAATAGCGGTAACGAAAAATGACTTACTATTACCAGTCCTTACTCTGGTGACTGTTGCGGCATCCCCTCAGTCACGTGATCAAAATTCTGGCTCTTGGCAACAGGCATGTATTTACATATTTAATGTGCCAGTTAGAGCCATTTCACTAGTTAATTGTTCTCATAATCAGGAAATTTCTCGCTTAATTCTAGCTTGTATCTCTCTTTAATAATCTTCCATCCATTAGCAACAGCAATAGCACTTAGACTTCGCTTCACAGTGCTTTACAGCCCTCTCTAAGCAGTTTACAGAATCAGCATCATGCTCCCAACCATCTGAGTCCCTCATTATTTTCAGTTTATCAGAGAGTTCTTTATTCAACCATATTGGTTTTGTCTGGGTCTCTTATTTTTCTTTCTCAGTGGTATTTATTTATTTATTCATTCATTCATTCATTCATTCATCCATCCATCCATCCATCCATCCATCCATCCATCCATCCATCCATCCATCCATCCATCCATCTATCTATCTATCTATCTATCTATCTATCTATCTATTGGATTTGTATGCCGCCCCTCTCCGCGGACTCGGGGTGGCTAACAACAATAATAAAAACAGCATGCAGAAATCCAATTAATAAAACAACCAAAAAACCCTTATAATAAAACCGAACATACACACAAACATGCCATGCATAACTTGTAATGGCCTAGGGGGAAGGAATATCTCAACTCCCCCATGCCTGGCGGCATAAATGAGTCTTGAGTAGTTTACGAAAGATAGGGAGGGTGGGGGCAGTTCTGATCTCCGGGGGGAGTTGGTTCCAGAGAGCCGGGGCCACCACAGAGAAGGCTCTTCCCCTGGGGCCCGCCAAACGACATTGTTTAGTCGACGGGACTCGGAGAAGGCCAATTCTGTGGGACCTTATCGGTCGCTGGGATTCGTGCGGTAGCAGGCGGTTCCAGAGATAATCTGGTCCCATGCCATGTAGGGCTTTAAAGGTGATGACCAACACTTTGAATTGTGACCGGAAACTGATCGGCAGCCAATGCAAGCCAGGGAGTGTTGAAGAAACGTGGGTGAATCTTGGAAGCCCCACGGTGGTATGTCTTAGGCAGGGCTTTTATTGTTTGTGAGTGACAATGTTTGTGAGTGACATAGGGGACAGCTTGATAGGGAAGGTTTGCCTATTTGCCGATGACTCTAAAGTGTGCAATAGGGTTAGTATTCCTGGAGGCGTTTGTAATATGGCAAATGATTTAGCTTTACTAGATAAGTGGTCAAAGCAATGGAAACTGCAATTTAATGTTTCCAGATGTAAAATAAATGCACTCGGGGAAAAGGAATCCTCAATCTGAGTATTGTATCAGCAGTTCTGTGTTGGCAAAAACTTCAGAAGAGAAGGATTTAGGGGTAGTGATTTCTGACAGTCTCAAAATGGGTGAACAGGGCAGTCAGGCGGTAGGTAAAGTGAGTAGAATGCTTGGCTGCATAGCTAGAGGTATAACAAGCAGGAAGAGGGAGATTGTGATCCCGCTATATAGAGTGCTGGTGAGACCACATTTGGAATGCTGTGTTCAGTTCTGGAGACCTCACCTACAAAAAGATATTGACAAAATTGAACGGGTCCAAAGATGGGCTACAAAAATGGGGGAAGGTCTTAAGCCTAAAACTTATTAAGAAAGACTTCATGAACTCAATCTGTATAGTCTGGAGGACAGAAGGGAAACATTTAAATATGTTAAAGGGTTAAATAAGGTTCAGGAGGGAAGTATTTTTAATAGGAAAGTGAACACAAGAACAAGGGGGCGCAATCTGAGGTTAGTTGGAGGAAATATCAGAAGCAACGTGAGAAAATATTATTTTACTGGAAGAGTAGGAGATGCTTGGAACAAACTTCCAGAAGACGTGGTTGGTAAATCCACAGTAACTCAATTTAAACATGCATGGGATAAACATATATCCATCCTAAAATAAAATACAGGAAATAGTGTAAGGACAGACTAGATGGACTCTGAGGTCTTTTTCTGCTGTCAATCTTCTATGTTTCTATGTTTCTATCTCATTTTTTAGAGTTTCCTGAGCAGGGTGGCGCAGCAGGTAGAGTGCTGTACTGCAGGCCACTGAAGCTGACTTGTAGAAACGAAGGTCAGCGGTTCAAATCTCATCACCGGCTCAAGGTTGACTCAGCCTTCCATCCTTCGGAGGTGGGTAAAATGAGGACTCGGATTGTGTGGGCAATAGCCTAGCTCTGTTAAAAAAAGTGCTATTGCTAACATGTTGTAAGCCGCCCTGAGTCTAAGGAGAAGGGCGGCATAAAAAATAGAATAACTAAATAAATAAAATAAAATAAAATAAATAGATTAAATAAATAAATAAATAGATAGATAGATAGATAGATAGATAGATAGATTAATAAATAGATAGATAAATAAATAAATAGATAAATAAATAGATAGATAAAGAAACAAACAAACAAACAAACAAACAAATTTGAATTCTTTCCTCCTTTAAGATTCCCATCCATGGAGTTCTTCCTAGGGCCTCTCTATGTTTTTTGAACAACACACCTGTCCGTGCCTTGTGTTGTGGCAGGGGAGGCAGGTAGAGGGGAAGAATTGTGAGCAGAGAGAACAGAAATAATTATAGGTACCAGGGAATGGATGCACGAAAATAGCCATTTTGAGGAATGCCAGCAGGGGAAGGAACTTTTGTAGGTAACGGCTTATTTGCATCTTTAATCAGACAAGTGCCAAGGATTGCTTAAAATGTGGTACACTTGCTTTTTTTATTCAGGTAGTGCAGCACAAATGGTTTTATTTATTTTTGCTTTTAACACTACAGTTTGCTCTACAAAAGCTCTGGGTGGCCTACAAGTCCAATATATATAGGTAGTCCTCAACATGTGACCCCAAGTGGGATCAGAATTTCCATTGCTAAACAAAATGATTGGTAAGTTATTAAGGTTGATACTTATGGCTTTTTATCTCACGGATAAACAAATTGTTCTCTCTCCCTCTCTCCCCTATCTGTTTCTATCATCTCTTTTTCTCTGTCTGTCTGTCTGTCTATCTATCTATCTATCTATCTATCTATCTATCTATCTATCATTTATTTTTCATCTTTCTCTCTCTTATCTATCATCTCTCCCTTATCTGTCTGTCTCTATCTATCTATCTATCTATCTATCTATCTATCTATCTATCTATCTATCTATCTATCTATCTCTATCTATCTATCTATCTATCTATCTATCTATCTATCTATCAATCATCTATCTATCTATCATCTATCTATCTATCTATCTATCATCTATCTATCTATCTATCATTTATTTTTCATCTTTCTCTCTCTTATCTATCATCTCTCCCTTATCTATCTACCTGTCTGTCTGTCTCTCTCTCTCTCTATCATTTTATTTTTCATCTTTCTCTCTCTTATCTATCATCTCTCCCTTATCTATCTATCTATCTGTCTGTCTGTCTGTCTGTCTGTCTGTCTGTCTGTCGGTCTGTATGTCTGTCTGTCTGTCTCTCTCTCTCTCTCTATCATTTATTTTTCATCTTTCTCTCTCTTATCTATAATCTATCATCTTTCCCTTATCTATCTACCTGTCTGTCTGTCTCTCTCTCTCTACCTATCATTTATTTTTCATCTTTCTCTCTCTTATCTATCATCTATCATCTCTCCCTTATCTGTCTGTCTGTCTGTCTGTCTGTCTCTCTCTCTCTGTCTGTCTCTCTCTTTCTCTCTCATTTATTTTTCATCTTTCTCTCTCTTATCTATCATCTATCATCTCTCCCTTGTCTGTCTGTCTGTCTGTCTCTCTCTCTCTCTCTAACTATCTATCTTTCTATCTATCATATATCTGTTATATATCTCTCTCTCATCTCTCTCTCATCTATGTATCTAATTTATCTATTCTCTGTCTAGTATTGAAGCCAATAGTGATGCTCCAGAATTAAGTTCTATTATCTCATTTGTTCTGTTTTTATTCCGTTCTTCTTTCTTTGATTCAATCTATAACAATTTTTGGATCTTGGGTTTGGTTCCTTTTTAATTCACGAAAACGCGTTTATATTTCTCATGCTCAATTTTTACAGGCTTGAATTGAAATTAGAAATTAAGTTTGGGAAATGTATTGATTTTTCACTGCTGTAATTGTCCTCATCCATGACTACTGCTACTTTCTCTCTCTCTTAAAATCAATCCTGATACTTTGCCAAGATTGGGTATAATTATTCTTGAACAAAACACTGCTATTTTTAGTTCACTAAATCCCTTGTTCTTTAACAAAGTCATCAAGGGTTTCAGATCCAGAAACTTGCTTTGTAGTTTTTGAACTTTTAAAGTTTGATTCCAAAGAACCATTTGTGTCTCCACATTCTGGACAGGTTGATATCCAGAACATGATTATATTTCTGAATTAAAGTCAAGAAGGAAACTTAGAAGTTGAGTAGTCAAGCTGTCTTGGTTCCACTGTATTCTCCTTTAGAAATAATTGTATTCTCCAATGAGAACAACAATTTCCTGAGAAAGATTGACTCATAGGATGCTTGGCTGCATAGCTAGAGGTATAACAAGCAGGAAGAGGGAGATTGTGATCCCCTTATATAGAGCGTTGGTGAGACCACATTTGGAATACTGTGTTCAGTTCTGGAGACCTCACCTGACAAAATTGAACTGGTCCAAAGACGGGCTACAAGAATGGTGGAAGGTCTTAAGCATAAAACGTATCAGGAAAGACTTAATGAACTCAATCTGTACAGTCTGGAGGACAGAAGGAAAAGGGGGGACATGATGGAAACATTTAAATATGTTAAAGGGTTAAATAAGGTCCAGGAGGGAAGTGTTTTTAATAGGAAAGTGAACACAAGAACAAGGGGACACAATCTGAAGTTAGCTGGGGGAAAGATCAAAAGCAACATGAGAAAATATTATTTTACTCAAAGAGTAGTAGATCCTTGGAACAAACTTCCAGAAGACGTGGTTGGTAAATCCACAGTAACTGAATTTAAACATGCCTGGGATGAACATATATCCATTGTAAGATAAAATACAGGAAATAGTATAAGGACAGACTAGATGGACCATGAGGTCTTTTTCTGCCGTCAGCATAGTTCCCTCTAAGCTGAGCAGTGAGCAATCGCTCACTTAAAAATCATCATCAACTCAGAGTTTTCCAAACCTGCCCAGAAGCTGAGAGGGAAAGAGTGAGAGGGAAGGAGAGAGAGAGGAAGAGAGGAAGAGAGAGAAACAGATAGAAAAAAGAGAGGAAGGAAAAGAGAAAAGGAATGGGAGTAAGGAAGAGAGAAAGAAAATCAAAATCTAGATTGAAACTAGCTCAACTATTTAAGTGGCATTTTGATATTGATAGAGTTGCCCTATTATGAGCTCACTGTTATAGACACACAGTACAGTATTTTATTTTGAAATTCTCTGAGGCAAAACAGGGTGGGTTTTTATTTGTTTGTTTGTTTGTTTGTTTATTTATTATTTCTGTGCCACCCAGTCCTGAAGGGACTGCCGCTCAGACACTATACTTTTCCGCCCCCCCCCCCAAAAAAAAATTAGAGGGAACACTGGCCGTCAGTCTTCTATGTTTCTATGTTTCTATTTTATATATTTTTCTCTTTTATAAAGCCTGCAAGGGCACAATAACCTACCCAACAGCCAAATCGCCAGGTTGCCACCATCCTTCAAGTCTTTCCTGATCAGTTTTATGCTTAAGACCTTCCACCATTTTTGTAGCCCGTCTTTGGACCCATTCAATTTTATCAATATCTTTTTGTAGGTGAGGTCCCCCAGAACTAATAGTAAATAGTAATAGTAAATTGTATCTCTTTGAGGCAAGGTGAGGCCAGGCACCCTAACCCAAACCCTTGACGTCAGTAACGTCAAGTTGTCCACCTTTAAGCCAGTCACATGACATTTAAGCCACCAAGTCTGCTGGAAGTTTGTTCCAAGCATCTACTACTTTTTCAGTAAAATAATATTTTCTCATGTTGCTTCTGGGTAAATGGTTGCAAGTTTTTTTCTGGGTAAATGATTGCAAGTTTGCTTCATAGAGCTGTCAGCCAGGGCTCCCTAACTCCTGGGCTGCGGCCCATTATAGGGCCATGAGCCATTCGGAACAGAGCTGTGGAAGTAACAGGTGATCTTCTCTTTCTTTCCCCTGCTGCAAAGTTGGAGAGGTTGGGGAACTCTACTCTAAGTGATTTACAGAGTCAGTATATTGGCCCAACAATCTGGGTTGTCATTTAACCAACCTTGGAGGGGTGGAAGACTGAATCAACCTTGAGCCGGTCAGGATCGAACTCCTAACAGTGGACAGAGTCAGCTTGCAATACTGCATCACCACCACTCCATATTAATAGTAAGTGCGAGTAATTTTTTTCGCGGCCATCATAGCTTTGAACAATCAATGGACGTAATTTATTTATTTATTTATTCGATTTTTATGCCGCCCTTCTCCTTAGACTCAGGGTGGCTTACAACATGTTAGCAACAGCACTTTTTAACAGAGCCAGCATATGGCCCCCACAATCCGGGTCCTCATTTTACCCACCTCGGAAGGATGGAAGGCTGAGTCAACTTTGAGCCGGTGATGAGATTTGAACCGCTGACCTTCAGATCTGCAATCAGCTTCAGTGGCCTGCAGAACAGCACTCTATCTGCTGCGCCACCCCGGCTCTTTGAAGACTACTTTACATCAACACAATGCTACTTTTGTAATTTCTCTCTTTTGACTCCCCAGGTGCGTTTATCCATCCATCCATCTTCTTTTAATGACCCCATAATCCATTGTAGGATGAAGTCTGGGCAACTGAATGGAATTATAGTAATCCCTCACTATTTCGCGGTTCATCTTTCACGGATTTGCTACTTCACAGGTTAAATCCATTAAATCCATTGAAAATTTTAAATCCATTAAAAATTCATAAAATTTTTCTACAGTACTACTGTACTCTATTAAAGAAACTGGTAGGATATCCCATGTAGTTCCAGCTGAGAAACATTATAGAATGACTGTTTAATGCAAAGGGTGGGTTTTAAAAGTCCAAATACTCGTTAAATACATTAAAAATATATTTCCTCTACATCACGGAAATTTGTTTTTCACGGGCGGTCTTGGAACGCATCCCCTGCGAAAAACGAGGGATCACTGTAGTGGAATGCTTACTGGCCAGATGCCCCTGCTGGAGTTTTGTTCAGCATTGGGCCGAGACACTGAAATACAGTGAAACCTCGTCTTACAAACTCGTCATGTGACTTTTCGAGATACAAACCTGGGGTTTAAGATTTTTTTGCCTCTTCTTCCAAACTATTTTCACCTTACAAACCCAAGCCGCCACCACTGGGATGCCCCGCCTCCAGACTTCTGTTGCCAGTGAAGGGCCCGTTTTTGTGCTGCTGGCATTCCCCTGAGGCTCCCCTCGCTGGGAAACCCCACCTCTGGACTTCTGTGCTTTTGCAATGCTGCAGAGGTGCTTCGCTGGCAACGGAAGTCCGAAGGTGGGGTTTCCCAGCGAGGGGAGCCTCAGCGAAATTGCAGCATCACAAAAACACGGAAGTCTGGAGGTGGGGTTTCGAGGACTTCCGTGTTTTTGCGATGCTGCAATTTTGCTGAGGCTCCCCTAGCTGGGAAACCCCACCTTCGGACTTCCATTGCCAGCGAAGCACCCATTTTTGTGCTGCTGGGATTCCCCTGCAGCATCACAAAAACACTGAAGTCCGGAAGTGGGGTTCCCCATGGAGGTGAGCCTCAGGGGAATCACAGCAGCACAAAAACGGGTGCTTCGTCTGGCAAAAGGGGTGGGCTTTGGGCTTGCACGCATTAATCGCTTTTCCATTGATTCCTATGGGAAACATTGTTTCATCCTACAAACTTTTCACCTTACAAACCTCGTCCCGGAACCAATTTTTTTAAAAAATATTTTTTATTGATTTCGTAAATATGGTTACATAAAACAAACATAAAACAGTGCACAGTGCGTGTGCCCATCACCCGACCGACAATATCCATCACCACCACCACCAATTGCGGGGGTTTCAAATATTTACTAGTTTATATATATATATTTCCTTGGCTCTACTTTGCATTTGTTATTATTAAAAGAGTGATTGGAGTTTATTTTTCACATTTGCGTCACAGATTCTACTCAGCATATAACCTTTCACCTTATTCCATCGTGCCATCAGCTTCTCCAGTTTATTTTCATCAAAGTTGTTTAATCTTATTTCCATGATTTCAAAATGAATGTGGTCCACCATGTACCAATACCAGTTCTGTAGTGTCCATTTTATAGACTCTTTCCAACCCAATACCACTACCGCTTGAGCGCTTTCCAGTGCTGCAGTTTTTATTTCTTTAAAATCTCTTCGTTCTCTTTGTTTAATTAATATCGCTATTTCTTTTGTACTTATCCAATTAATATTTAACATTTTATTTATTTCGTTTTGCACTTCCTTCCAAAATTTCTGTATTTCTACACACTCCCAGAACATATGTATGAAAATTCCTTTCTTTTGGCAACCATGCCAACAATTACGTCCTGGAACCAATTAAGTTCGTAAGACGAGGTATTACTGTACCTGCCTCTACCTAGGATCAAACTCTTGGTAGAAAGGAATCTGTGAGAAGCGCAATCTATCTATCATGCCACAGGAATTTAGCTCTGGTTTTCTTTCTCCTAAAAAGTTTAAACCCAGCCCAAACTCAGGAGTAGTTTTGTGGCTTTTGCGTTAGCAGATAGAACTCGTAGAGTTGATTCCGCCCCCCCTTTGTGCTCATTGAGGGCTGCGAAAGAACAAAGAAAGAAACGGAAGAAAACATTGATATATTTCATCTACTAAATCCTCCCTCCTGACACCCTTTTCAAAAAGCCTTGGCTCTCGGAAGAATAATTGATGCAAGTTGTCAGGCCTATTTTCAAATCCCTTCTGAGCACCCCTTCAAAAACAAACCAACACGGCCTGGGTTTTTTTATTTCATTTCATTTTATTTTCATTTTATTTAAAAAATAAAAAATAAAGACCCTGAGATTTTTCTTCTTTCTTTCTTAACAGATTCTCAACGTGATTTGTCGGCCTTGACAAATTGCATTTCTGAAAGCGGATTCTTGAAAGAAAAGGCTGAGAGTTTGACGAGCTGGGAAACAGCTCATCCCCCCTCAGTGGGAGGATAAATAATATATATATATATATTTGAAAAAAGGAAAGAAAAGACGCAAGGACAGAAACGAAAGAAACCCCATTCTTCTACGCCTGGGCTACTCAATGCTTGCCCCAGCTTGTTGCCGATAATCTTATCTCTTTAGAGATGGCAGTGGACGTCGACAATGGAGACCTTAAGGCAAGCTGCGGGTTTGATAGCTGCCGTGATTAATCGAACTGTCCAATAAACACTTCAACATCTGGGAAGAATGATTAATGATGCTTTATGTGACCTCTGACCTCCTCCTTCTTTCCAAGGAAACATTGGGAAGGTGACGGTAAATTCTCTCCCATCTGACAATGGAGATTTGCGGACCAACCTTCGCTTTGTGTTTTGGAAATGACACCTCGGTGTGGATTGAAAGAAACCTGTCCTGCTTTGCTAAAAAAAAAATCGATAGTGTTTTTACCAACCCCTTCATCAAGGTATAGACTTTGTCAGGCCTGGCACTAGGCTTTTCTTCCTCCCATTCTGCCTAAAAAGCCTTTTCTAAAAATTTGCTTTCCTTCAATAGAAGATTGACAGCAGAAAAAGACCTCATGGTCCAACTAGTCTGCCCTTATGCTATTTCCTGTATTTTATCTTAGGGTGGATATATCTTTATCCCAGGCATGTTTAAATTCAGTTACTGTGGATTTACCAACCCCGTCTGCTGGAAGTTTGTTCCAAGCATCTACTACTCTTTCAGTAAAATAATATTTCCTGACGTTGCTTCTGATCTTTCCCCCAACTAACCACAGATTGTGTCCCCTTGTTCTTGTGTTCACTTTCCTATTAAAAACACTTCTCCCCTGAACCTTATTTAACCCTTTAACATATTTAGATGTTTCGATCATGTCCCCCCTTCCCCTTCTGGGAATTCTGGGAGTTGAAGTTCAAATATCTTCAAGTTGCTAAGGTTGGGAAACACTGCTCTAGACCAGCGATTTTTAACCTTTTTTGAGCTACGGCATATTTTTTACATATACAAAATCATGGGGCACATTGAATGGGGGGGGGGGATGGGGGGGCTAAAAAAAGTTTGGATAAAAAATTCTCTCTCTTCCTCTCTTTTGTTCTATTTCTCTCCCTCTTTCTCTCTCTTCCTTCCTTCCTCTCTCTCCATCCCTCCTTCCTTCTCTCTTCCTTCCTTCCTCTCTTTTTTGCTCTCTTTCTGTCTCCCTCCTTCCCCCCTCTCTTTCTCTCTCTCTCTTGCTTTCTTTCTCTCTCTCTTGCTTTCTTTCTCTCTCTCTCTTCCTCTCTTTCGTTCTATTTCTCTCCCTCTTTCTCTCTCTCTCTTCCTTCCTCTCTCTCTCCATCCCTCTTTCTTTCTCTCTTCCTTCCTCTCTTTTTTGCTCTCTTTCTCTCTCCCTCCTTCCCCCCCTCTTTCTTTCTCTCTCTCTCTCTTTCTCTCTTGCTTTCTTTCTCTCTCTTTCTCTCTGTCTCTCTCTTGCTTTCTCTCTCTCTCTCTTTCTCTCTCTTGCTGAGCTTCGCGGCACACCTGACCATGTCTCGCGGCACACTAATGTGCCACGGCACACTGGTTGAAAAACACTGCTCTAGACTATACAGATTGAGTTCATTAAGTCTTCCCTGATAAGCTTTATGCTTAAGACCTTCCACCATTTTTGTAGCCGTCTTTGGACTGAGTGACTGAGTGTTATACAGTGATCCCCCGGTTATTGCGTCCCCAACCATTGCGAACAGGGTAATTTGCGATTTTTGAACCCGGAAGTCAAAACACCATCTACGCATGCGTGCCCTTTTTCTATGGGCACGCATGCGTAGATGGGGCCCGGCAGATCAGCTGCTGGGCGGCTTCCCTGGGTCTTCCCCCTCTTGCTGGCGGGAGGGCGAGCAGCGGGCATCAGCAAGGAGTTTCCCCACCGCCCACGCAAACTCCTCGCTGCCGCCCGCCCTTCGCCCGCCCACGCCGTTCATTCTCGCCGCTTTCGAGCTGAGTCCTGAAGCGAATTCGCTCCAGGACTCAGCTCGAAAGCGCCGAGAGCCAGCGTGGACAAGCCGTTCGCTGGCGCTGGCTATCGGCGCTTTTGAGCTGAGTCCGGAAGCGAATTCGCTCCCGGACTCAGCTCGAAAGCGCCGAGAGCCAGCGTGGACAAGCCGTTCGCTGGCGCTGGCTATCGGCGCTTTTGAGCTGAGTCCGGAAGCGAATTCGCTCCCGGACTCAGCTCGAAAGCGCCGAGAGCCAGCGTGGACAAGCCGTTCGCTGGCGCTGGCTATCGGCGCTTTTGAGCTGAGTCCGGAAGGGAATTCGCTCCCGGACTCAGCTCGAAAGCGCCGAGAGCCAGCGTGGACAAGCCGTTCGTTGGCGCTGGCTATCGGCGCTTTTGAGCTGAGTCCGGAAGCGAATTCGCTCCCGGACTCAGCTCGAAAGCGCCGAGAGCCAGCGTGGACAAGCCGTTCGCTGGCGCTGGCTATCGGCGCTTTTGAGCTTAGTCCGGAAGCGAATTCGCTCCCGGACTCAGCTCGAAAGCGCCGAGAGCCAGCGTGGACAAGCCGTTCGTTGGCGCTGGCTATCGGCGCTTTTGAGCTGAGTCCGGAAGCGAATTCGCTCCCGGACTCAGCTCGAAAGCGCCGAGAGCCAGCGTGGACAAGCCGTTCGTTGGCGCTGGCTATCGGCGCTTTTGAGCTGAGTCCGGAAGCGAATTCGCTCCCGGACTCAGCTCGAAAGCGCCGAGAGCCAGCGCCCCCCGGACCCCCAACCCGGGTTTGGGGGGCTGCTAGGAAGCCCCCCATGCCGGCGGCAAACAGCCGCGCCGCCCCCAATCTTCGGCTCCTCGCTAGCGCTGTGGGAGTAAAAACACCATCTGCACATGCGCAGATGGTGTTTTTACTTCCGCAGCACTACTTCGCGAAAACCCGCTCGTTGCGGGGGGTCCTGGAACGGAACCCTCGCAACGAGCGGGGGATCACTGTATAGGGTTTTTAGTTGTACTTTTAAAATATATTAGATTTGTTCTACATGCTTTGTTTTATACTTATTCTGTGAGCTGCCCCGAGTTTTCAGAGAGGGGCGCATACAAATCTAATAAATTGAATTGAAATATTCATTCATTCATTCATTCATTCATTCATTCATTTAGTCCAATATACAACAATACTCAATGAAGGTTATAGAGGTTATACTCGAGTAAAATATATTAGAGAAAGAATAGAAGTGAAAATTTAGGAATGGAATATATCAGAGAATAGAAGGATATTATGAGAGTAGTATGAGAAGATTAGAATAGAAGAATAGTAGATATGATATATGAGATATAGGAGAGACAATAGGACAGGGGACGGGAGGCACGCTAGTGCACTTATGAATTGGACCCGTTCAATTTTATCCATATCTTTTTGTAGGTGAGGTCTCCAGAACTGGACACAGTATTCCAAATGTGGTCTCACCAGCACTCTATACAGCGGGATCACAATCTCCCTCTTCCTGCTTGTTATACCTCTAGGTATGCAGCCAAGCATTCTACTTGCTTTCCCTACCGATTTTACCTGGGCCGTGTCCGCTTTGTGTATGGTTTGTATGAAATGCATGTGTTTTTTATATTAAGGGGTTTAAAGTGTTTTTAAGTATTGGATTTGTATTGTTCTTGTTGTGAGCCACTCCGAGTCTGCGGAGAAGGGCTGCATACAAATCTAATAAATAAATACATATACAGTATAAATATAAATATAGATATAGATATAGATATAGATATAGATATAGATATAGATACAGATATAGATACAGATACAGATATAGATACAGATATAAATATAGATATAAATATAGATATAAATAAAATATAAATAAAATAATATAAATATAAATATGAATATGAATATAAATATGAATAATATGAATATGAATATGAATATGAATATGAATATAATACTCGCTTTCCCTACTGATTCTACTTGCTTTTCCTACTTTCTCCTTCCATCTCTTTTCATCCTGCTTGGGACTGTCAGGTTTGGACATAAATGTGTTTCTCTGTGGGGTGTCCCTTAAAGAAGGAGAAGCTAAGTCAGTAAAGCAGAAATCCTGTGAAAAAGCAAAGAAATTGGCCGGAAAGCCAATTTTAGGGAATTGAGAGCAACATTAATTTGCACTGTGTTGATGATGACATTACCCTGATAGCTGAAAATGTACCGAATCTGCAAGCTGAAGTATTTTATTTATTTATTTTATTTATTTATTTTGTCCAATACACAATGAGGGTTTTAGTGGGTATATATCTATATACACATATTAAAATACATGATGAAGGTTATAGAGGAGATACTCATAGTAAAATATATCTAAGAAATAATAGAAAAGAAGACATAGTAATAGAACATATCAATGAAAGAATAGAAGAAGAGATATAGGAATAGAAGAAAGGTACAGGAGATATAGGAGAGCAATAGGACAGGGGACGGAAGGCACTAGTGCACTTGTACTCGCCTCTTACTGACCTCTTAGGAATCTGCATAGGTCAACTGTAGATAATCTAAGGGTAAAGTGTTGGGGGTTTGGGGATGACACTATGCAGCTAGTCTTCAACTTACGAACTCAAATGAACCCCAACATTTCTGTTGCTAAGCGAGACCATTGTTAAGTGTCATAAGCTGAGGGCTGCCTGTATTTATTATCTATGCCTCATTTTTTTCACCAAAAACTTCAGAAATGTTTGTTATTTAATTATTTGTTCAATTTCTATAGTTGCCCGACTCAACCAATATTAATAATGTTGGGCTAAAAGGGATAATAGCATTGCAGTCTCTAATAATATAACAACAGAGTTGGGAGGGACTTTGGAGGTCTTCTAGTCCATCCCCCTGCTTAGGCAGGAAACCCTACACTACTTATATAGAGTGCTGGTGAGACCACATTTGGAACACTGTGTTCAGTTCTGGAGACTTCACCTACAGAAAGATATTGACAAAATTGAACGGGTCCAAAGACGGGCTACAAGAATGGTGGAAGGTCTTAAGCATAAAACGTATCAGGAAAGACTTCATGAACTCAATCTGTATAGTCTGGAGGACAAAAGGAAAAGGGGGGACATGATCGAAACATTTAAATATATTAAAGGGTTAAATAAGGTCCAGGAGGGAAGTGTTTTTAATAGGAAAGTGAACACAAGAACAAGGGGACACAATCTGAAGTTAGTTGGGGGAAAGATCAAAAGCAACGTGAGAAAATATTATTTTACTGAAAGAGTAGTAGATCCTTGGAACAAACTTCCAGCAGACATGGTTGGTAAATCCACAGTAACTGAATTGAAACATGCCTGGGATAAACATATATCCATTGTAAGATAAAATACAGGAAATACTATAAGGGCAGACTAGATGGACCAAGAGGTCTTTTTGCCGTCAGTCTTCTATGTTTCTATGTTTCTACTTCAGACAGGTTAAAAACATCTAGTGTTCACAACTTCTGGAGGTAAGCTGTTCCACTGGTTAATTGTTCTAACCAGTGATGGGCTCCTACAGGTACGGTCAGGTACGCAGTACTGGTAGAAACATAGAAACATAGAAGACTGACGGCAGAAAAAGACGTCATGGTCCATCTAGTCTGCCCTTATACTATTTCTTGTATTTTATCTTAGGATGGATCTATGTTTATCCCAGGCATTTTAAAATTCAGTTACTGTGGATTTACCAGCCACGTCTGCTGGAAGTTTGTTCCAAGGATCTACTACTCTTTCAGTAAAATAATATTTTCTCATGTTGCTTTTGATCTTTCCCCCAACTAATTTCAGATTGTGTCCCCTTTTTCTTGTTTTCACTTTCCTATTAAAAACACTTCCCTCCTGAACCTTATTTAACCCTTTGACATATTTAAATGTTTCGATCATGTCCCCCCTTTCCCTTCTGTCCTCCAGTCCAGACTATACAGATTGAATTCATGAAGTCTTTCCTGATACATTTTATGCGTAAGACTTTCCACAATTTTTGTAGCCCGTCTTTGGACCCGTTCAATTTTGTCAATATCTTTTTGTAGGTGAGGTCTCCAGAACTGAACACAGTATTATTCCAAATGGGGTCTCACCAATGCTCTATATAGCGGGATCACAATCTCCCTCTTCCTGCTTGTTATACCTCTAGCTATGCAGCCAAGCATTCTACTTGCTTTCCCTACCGCCTGACTGCACTGCTCACCCATTTTGAGACTGTCAGAAATCACTACCCCTAAATCCTTCTCTTCTGATAGCAAAATTTTGGTCAGATACACAGTAAATTTTGATTTTTTTTTTCTTTTTTCCCCTTCTGGGCTCTGGGTATGTTTTTCCTACCGCAGTAAATGAGTTTGAATGTGTATAATTTTAGAAGAGCTGTGTGTACATGCACTTTATATTGTAGATAATCAGGGGTGGGCTACTGCCTGGATGGGTAGTGGGGTAGCGAAAATGGAGCTCCAGGGCACCCAATTTGCACTGAAGGATGTTGAAACAAAATGCAGAAGCCACGCCACAGTGTGGTAGTAAAAATGTTGCTAGCCCATCACTGGTTCTAATTGTCAGGAAATTTTTCCTTAGTTCTAAGTTACTTTTCTCCTTGTTTAGTTTCCATCCATTGCTTCTTGTTCTACCCTCAGGTGCTTTGGAGAATAGGTTAACTCCTTCTTTGTGGCAACCCTTGAGATACTGGAACACTGCTATCATGTCTCCCATGGTCCTTCTTTTCATTAAACTAGCCATGCACAATTTCCTGCAACAGTTCTTCATATGTTTTAGCCTCCAGTCCCTTCATCATCTTTGATCATCATCTCTCTCCCTCTTTTTCTTTCACTCTTTTTCTCTTTGTCTTTTTCTCTTTCTCTTTTTCTCTTTTTCTTTTTCTCATCCTCTCCCTCTTTTTCTCTTTCTCTCTCTTTCTCTTTCTTCTCCCCATCTCTTTTTCTCAATTGCTATAATTTGCCATAACAATGAATTAAACCATCAAGAAAACCCCAACAGTAATAATTCAATTGACAATTGCAAATCAGAGATCCCTAACAAGCCTTTTTTCCTTGTGTGACAGTCTTATTGGATTTCTATTGGAATCAATGATATTTTGTTGTGATGGCCTGTCTCCTACACAGTTTAGTACAATTTATTATCCTTGGCACAGATCCAACACTGTATTAAAAATACATAGAGGGGGGAAAAAAACCAGGAAGAAATGCATCATTTCAAAATGGACTTCTGCTCAGGTGTCAGTCAAAGGCTATTTGATAATCTCTTCCCTAATATCTCCAGATAGCACAGGAAAATTACTCAGTAGATACCGATCTAGTTGGAGCAACAGGTTAATTTGGAAATACAAAGCCGGCTTCTTAGATCCTGAAAACATCGCCATGGATTACCGAATACAAAGATATTGCAATTTTCACAGGTTCTTATTTTATCCTTATTGGATCCAAGTTAGGCAATGTAAAGGCCATTTTTAAAACCAAGACAAGGCTGTATTGTTAGCAAAACCTTAAATCTTTGCCACAATGAAGGGGTGGGGGAAGGGAATCAGGATTTTTAAAAAAGTTTCTTTGTAATATTTTATTTATTTATTCATTCATTCATTCATTCATTTATTTATTTATTTATCGAACAAATCTAGTATTGTAGTATGTTTAACATAATATGTATAAAGTATTTATTTATTTATTTTGTCCAATACATAATACACATTGAAGAGAAAGATATGTAATAATATAAGTAAAGAAAAGAATAAAAGCATAGGTGAACATATTTGAAAGGAAGAAAAGAGAAATGAGATAAGGAGAGACAATTGGACAGGGGACGGAAGGCACACTGGTGCACTTATGCACGCCCCTTACTGACCTCTAAGGAACCTGGAGAGGTCAATCATGGATAGTCTAAGGGAAAAATGTTGGGGGTTAGGGGTTGACACTACTGAGTCAGGTAATGAGTTCCACGCTTCGACAACTCGGTTGCTGAAGTCATATTTTTTGCAGTCAGGTTTAGAGCGATTAATATTAAGTTTGAATCTGTTGCGTGCTCTTGTGTTGTTGCGGTTGAAGCTGAAGTAGTCATTGACAGTTGAACGTTGCAGCATATGATCTTGTGGGCAATACTTAGATCGTGTTTTAGGCGACGTAGTTCTAAGCTTTCTAGACCTAGGATTGATAGTCTGCTTTCGTAGGGTATTCTATTTCAAGTGGAGGAGTGAAGGGCTCTTCTGGTGAAGTATCTTTGGACATTTTCAAGGGTGTTGATGTCCGAGATGTGGTATGGGTTCCCGACAGATGAACTGTATTCAAGGATGGGTCTGGCAAAAGTTTTGTAGGCTCTAGTGAGTAGCGTGAGATTGCCAGAGCAGAAGCTGAGTAGGATCAGGTTAACAACTCTAGAAGCCCTTTTGGCGATATTGTTGCAGTGGGCTTTAGCACTTAGGTCATTTGATATTAATATTCCAAAGTGTTTTACTGAGTGTGGGTTGGCTGTGAGAATTTGTTTATTCAGTTAATATATGAGGTTAGGATTATTTTTGCCGATGTTAAGGGTAGAGCATTTGTTGGTTGATATTTGAAGTGACCAATCTGAGACAAAGTCAAGGTCTTTTTGGAGAGTAGATGTGTTGTCAGTGGTGTTGAAAAGTTTTACATCGTCAGCAAAAAGAACACAGTTGCTTGCGATATGATCGCAGAGGTCATTGATATAGAGAATGAAAAGAGTAGGATAAAGTATAGAGTATAAGTATAAAGTAGAGCTAGAAAAGATAAAAAGACATTAGGACAGGGATGGTGTTGTGATTCCGTCTGAGGCCCCTCAGGGAACGGCTGACCCTCTGCCGGCTCTCTGCTCAGGGGGGGAGGATGAGGAACAGGGAACGGCTGACCCTCTGCCGGCTCTCTGCTCAGGGGGGGAGGATGAGGAACAGGAGGGAGAGGAGGAGGAGGTTCAGGCAGACGAGGAGGAGGAATCTCAGCCCGAGGGGGAGCTCTCCCCAGCAAGCAGCCTGGATTCTTTAGATGACCAGGCACAAGGAATAATAGATTTCCGGCAGAGAAGGGCAACCCAACGAAGGGGACAATTAGCCAGGTACTTCAAGCACTGAATGGGCAACAGCTGGGTTTGGGTGTGGTGCTCTCCGGAAAGGCTAAAAAGGCAGAACCACCCTTCCTGGTTTGTGGAGAATTATCTTTGGGAGTCGTGAGACCTGGCTGTGATCTTTGGCGTCTTGGAATTCTGGCTTGTGACTTTGAATACTGAAACCTTGAGGGGAAAAGGTGGGTGCGCCAGCAAGAGGTCTGCTGTGAAGTCTCATAGCCTGCCTGTGGGGGAGAACAGGTTTTCCTCTGTGTTTATTTTCAAATTATAAAGTGCTTTTGTTTCTACCAGCGTGTCTGGCTGCTTTTTCCAGTTGGTGCTGAAGTCTGGGGGCACCCAGACAGAACAGATGGTAGGCACGAAGGTGCACTTACGCACCATCTTTCAGAGGTTTTCAAACATGGCAGCTTTAAGACTTGTGGACTTCAGTTCCCAGAATTCTATGAGCCATGCTGGCTGGAGAATTCTGGGAGTTGAAGTCCACAAGTCTTACAGTTGCCAAGTTTGAAGACCCCTGTTTAAAGTCTACAAAAGGCTACCCAGGAAATTGCTGACACAAGTTGCCTGAATGCAGAAGGAGCTGCAGAAGCTGCCCTAATTTTTCTCCCCAATTTTTCATTTTGAATTGCAAATAAACCTCCCATTTGGCGATGAGTCATCCACTGCCTTGTTAGGCAATGTGGAAAGGAAACCAAAGAAATAACTCCAGGCAAATTTATAGCATCGGCTGATGGCCGGAAGTTTGGTTAGCCTTTCAACTGTATTTTTCGCCGCATAATGTTTTCCTTCTTCAAGATTTGAAGATGCTCATGCATCCTTTGCTGGCTAGGCTGATAAGTTTACTTATTACTACCTTGAGTTATTAATACAATAATAAAGGTGGGATTAAAATCAATCAAGGAGAGATACAACCTAGAAATAAGGAGGAATTTTCTGACAGGTAAAACAAAAGTTGCCTTTAGCAGTTGTGGGAGCTGCTTCTTTTTTTTTTTTTTTTTAATTAACATAAAAAACAACAATACAGTTTAGAACAGTGTTTTTCAACCAGTGTGCCGGGGCACACTAGTGTGCCGCGAGACATGGTCAGGTGTGCCGCGAAGCTCAGAGAGAGAAAGAAAGGAAGAGAGAGAGAAAGAAAGCAAGAGAGAAAGAGAACAAGAGAGAGAGAAAGAAAGCAAGAGAGAGAGAGAGAGAAAGAAAAAAAGAGAGAAAGAGAACAAGAGAGAGAAAGAAAGCAAGAGAGAGAGAAAGAGAACAAGAAAAAGAAAGCAAGAGAGAGAGAAAGAGAGAGAAAGAAAGCAAGAGAGAGAGAGAGAAACAGAGGGAGGGAAGGAGAGAGAGAGAAAGACATAGAGGGAGGTAGGGAGGGAGAGAGAGAGCAAAAAGGAGAGGAAGGAAGGAAGAGAAAGAAAGAGGGATGGAGAGAGAAAGAAAGAGGGATGGAGAGAGAGGGAGGGAGAGAGAAATAATGTGAAAGGGAGGAAGAGAGAGAGAATTTTTTTGTCCAAACTTTTTTTAGCCCCCCCCCCCCCCCCCCCCGCTCAATGTGCCCCAGGGTTTCATAAATGTAAAAAATGTGCCACGGCTCAAAAAAGGTTGAAAGTCACTGGTTTAGAAAACCGAAACATAAGAAAATAGAAAAAAATGTCGACATTAAAAAGTGATACAAACGTACAAGTGAAAAAGAAAGAAGAAAAGGAAAAAGAAAGGGGAAAAAGAGGGAAAGAGAAAACAACTTCATAGTGCACCGTTATTTTCTTTGTTTATATTTCTGATAATTTGAAAAGCAAACTATATAAGTATCATTATTATTTTATCTAATCATATTATCAACTATTTTAGTATATTATTTACAGTTGTCAAATATGTCTCTATATTATTTATATGTTTGTTTGGTTGTTTCTTCTGGTTTCTAGCCATTTGTAAAAAAAAAATTCCATATTGTGTAGAAATCTTTCTCTTGTTTATTTTGTAATTCGAATGTGAGCCTGGACATTCCAGTGCAATCCATAAGTTTACTGTTGGGAGATTTTTATCTTTCCAATTTTGCGCATACGCTAATCTTGCTGCAGTTATTATATGGATTTATTTATTTGTTTATTTGTTTATTTGTTTATTTGTTTATTTGTTTATTTGTTTATTTGTTTATTTGTTTATTTGTTTATTTGTTTATTTGTTTATTTGTTTATTTGTTTATTTGTTTATTTGTTTATTTGTTTATTTGTTTATTTGTTTATTTGTTTATTTGTTTATTTGTTTATTTGTTTATTTGTTTATTTGTTTATTTGTTTATTTGTTTATTTGTTTATTTGTTTATTTATTTGTTTGTTTGTTTGGTTGGTTATTTATTTATGTATTTATTTATTTATTTATTTATTTATTTATGTATTTATTTATTTATTTTTTATTTGTTTATTTATTTATTTGTTTGTTTATTTATTTATTTATCTATCTATCTATCTATCTATCTATCTATCTATCTATCTATCTATCTATCTATCTATCTATTTATTTATTGTAAGAGTTGGAAGGGACCATGCGGGTCATCAAGTCCAACCCCCTGCCTAAGCAGGAACCCTATAGCATCCCAGCCAAATGGCAGTCCAATTTCCTCTTAAAAATGTCCAGAGTATTGGAGTTCACAACGTACGCTGGTAGATTGTTCCACTGGTTGATCGTTCTGACTGTCAGGAAGTTCTTCCTTATTTCCAGGTTGAATCTCTCCTTCATCAGCTTCCAGCCATTGTTCCTCGTCCGGCCCTCCAGTGCCCTGGAGAATAAAGTGAGCCCTTCCTCTCTGTGACATCCCCTCGTATACTTGTAGAGTGCTATCATGTCCGCTCTAGCCCTCCTTTTCTCTAGGCTATCCATGCCCAGTTCCCGCAGTCTCTCTTCGTAAGTCTTGGTTTCTAGACCCCTGATCATTTTCATTGCTCTTTTCTGCACCTTCTCCAGAGTTTCAATGTCTTTTTTGAAGTGTGGTGACCAGAACTGAACACAGTACTCCAGGTGTGGTCTGACCAGGGTGTAGTAGAGTGGTATTAAGACTTCCCTGGTCTTGGAGTGTATTCCTCTGTTGATGCAGCTTAGGATTGTATTGGCTTTTTTGGCTGCTGCTGCACATTGTTGGCTCATGTTTAGTTGATAAGGTAGTCATTTGGTTTTGAATATTGTCTTCTGACTAGTCCTAATAGATAAGTCTCTTGTTTCAGCTCTATGTCACACTGTGATATTTCCTTTATCCATCTCTTAATTTTCAACCAATAGTTTCGTGTCAATGGGCATGACCACCACAGGTGATAGTAGGTTCCATATTCTTTTTTGCATTTCCAACCTGTAGCATCTATACTAGGATAAATCTTAGCGAGCCTGGCAGGAGCCTAATGCCATCGGTAGAACATCTTGTATTTTCTTTATAGGGTACCAATCATGTTAATTTATAGTTTTCTTTCCACAGTTTTGCCCATTCTTCTAAGTGTATTGAATACCCAAAGTTCTTCATCCATGCCAGCATACTGTCTTTAACTGTTTCTTCTAAGTTATCATATTGTATTAGGTAGTGGGAGCTTCCTCACTGGAAGCTTTCAAGAAGAGGACTGGACATCTGTTCTGTCTGGGTCACTCCAGAAGCCAAAACCAACCCAAAAAGAGAAGCCAGACACACTGGTAAAAGGCAAAGGCAGTTTTATAAAATTCAAGAAAAACACAGGTAACAGAAAATGTCCTTACAAACAGGAAAAATGCTGTATCTTCAGATATATCCATGAAGGCAAAAGTCCATACAGCAATACAGAATTCTTGCTACCAAGCCAAAGCTGTAGATAGCAGACCTACACCTCCCACGGGTCTTCCAAAGCTGCTGGGCCACAAGCCAGGAACAGAGACGCCGAGAAACAAGACAGGATAACACAACTCCAAACTGATAACACTCCACATGGCTTCAAGGGCTTGCCTGCCTTTTAAACCCTGCTAAGGAGGACCACACCCAAACCCAGCTGTTCCTAATTCAGTGCTGATAATACTTCTTTAATTGCTCCTTTCTTTGATCTGACCGTCTCTGTCGCATGTCAATGACGGCTTGAGCTTCATCACCTAATGACTCCAAACTACTGGCTGGGGAGAGCCCCCCCCCCCCCGGGGCTCTCATGCTGTTCTCCTTCATCCCATTCCTGATTTTCCTCTCCCCCGTCTGACTGTTCAGCCCCCTCCTCTTCGCTGTCATCCTCCTCCGGGCATGGAGCCAGCAGAGACACAGCCGGTCCCTGAGCAGCCTCAGGCTGAACCACAACAGACATCCATCTATCAGAAATAGTGTAGGGCAGTGATAGCGAACCTAAGGCATGGGTGCCACAAGTGTAAAGTGACCAGATCATGAGTTAGGTAAGGCGGGACACCATTTGTGGTGGCAGCGGGGAGTGGAGGCAGAGACGGACAACTGACAAAACTCAAAACGCTCAAAAAAGCTTGTCTGTTCTTCCCCATGAAGACATAGCTGGCGGAGGATGGCGGCTCCGACGGCGTCCATGGGGCCCCTGTCTTGTAAGCATCGCTGGAGGGCTTGGAGGGCTGGAGGGAGATTGCAGCGGGAGTTGTGGGTCCCGCAGCGTCAGGACAGGTTTGGCCCATCAGTTTGAGGCGCGAGGGCGGCTTGGGTCAGCTTGCCGGCTTGAAGCAAGCACAGCAGCAGGAGGGTTGTACAGGCAAGGAGCATCGCGGCGGTGGTGGTAGGGCGCTGCAGAGCCGGAACGAGCAAGTGTGCTTCTGCAAACTGGCCGTGCGAAAAAAGCGGGACTTTTTAAAAACAATGTGGGACACGGTAAAAATTCCTAAAAAGCGTCTGGTCACCTTACACAAGTGGCACACGGAGCCATATCTGTCGGCACATGAGCCATTGCCCTAGCTCAGCTCCAACATGCATGTGTTTATTTATTTATTTATTTGTCCAATACACAATGAGGGTTTTAGTGGGTATATATCTATATACACATAGTAAAATACATGATGAAGGTTATAGAGGAGATACTCATAGTAAAATATATCTAAGAAATAATAGAAAAGAAGGTATAGTAATAGAACATATCAATGAAAGAATAGAAGAAGAGATATAGGAATAGAAGAAAGGTATAGGAGATATAGGAGAGCAATAGGACAGGGGACGGAAGGCACTCTAGTGCACATGTACTCGCCCCTTACTGACCTCTTAGGAATCTGGATAGGTCAACCGTAGATAATCTAAGGGTAAAGTGTTAGGGGTTTGGGGATGACACTATGGAGTCCGGTAATGAGTTCCACGCTTCGACAATTCGGTTACTGAAGACATATTTTTTACAATCAAGTAAAAAAATCAGCTGGCCAGCTGATTTTTGGCTCACCAGAGGCTCTGAGAGGGCATTTTTGGCTTCCAGAGACCCTCCAGGGCAGGGGGGTGGGTGTTTTTACCCTCCCCCGGCTCCAGGGAAGCCTTTGGAACCTGGGGAGAGTGAAACATGAGCCTACTGAGCCCACCAGAAGTTCGGAAACAGGCTGTTTCCAGCCTCCAGAGGGCCTCCGGGGGGTTGGGGGAAGCTGTTTTGCCCTCCCCAGGCATTGGATTATGGATGTGTGGGCACTCTTTTGGCATGTGAGGAGAAAAAGATTTGCCATCACTGGTGTAGGCTCTCCATTTCCAGGGAAAATAATTCGGGCTGTTGGAGCTTCTCTGTTTCCAACCTTCTCTTTCCCAGTTTTATTACCACCTTCTGGATTTATTGTGGCATCATATGTTGCTTGCTGAGAATACAACATCCTTTCACAGATAATGGCTGTCGGCAGATGAACATGGCCACTCAGAAAACTCTATTTATGGCCGTCTAATGCCTTCCCCTGATGTTGGTTCCAGTCCCTAGAGGTGAACTGTCTATCTACAGTAGATTACAAAGCCAAACATGGCAATTTCTGGTAGGAAGATTTGGTTTCAAGTCTTCTTGTCCCGTTAACTGGATAAATTGAAAATGTTATTTTCTTCTTTAGAAACATAGAAACATAGAAGACTGACGGCAGAAAAAGACCTCATGGTCCATCTAGTCTGCCCTTATACTATTTCCTGTATTTTATCTTACAATGGATATATGTTTATCCCAGGCATGTTTAAATTCAGTTACTGTGGATTTACCAACCATGTCTGCTGGAAGTTTGTTCCAAGGATCTACTACTCTTTCAGTAAAATAACATTTCCTCATGTTGCCTTTGATCTTTTACCCAACTAACTTCCGATTGTGTCCCCTTTGTTGTATCCTGAAATGGCTACCTTGTAACTCTGTAAATAGTTTGTTCCTCTTTCCAGCGCTGTCTGAGCCCAAGCAGGAAGTCGCTCCTGATTGGCTCAGACGCGGCCGGCTCTAGCTTTGGCGGGAACCGCAAAAGTATAAAAGAAGCGGTTTCTCCAGGCAGAGTCAGTCGGTACTCGCTGAATTGTCACTTTACCTTGCTGAGCTGTCACTTGTTCTCTGAGCTGAATAAAAGTACCGATTGCTCAAACCCTGTCTCTGGGTCTACTTCACTGGCGACGAACGAACGGAAGAAACTTCGCGTGCAACATGGACAAAATCCAGATCGGCCAGGCTCCGGAACTCTTCGATCCCGAGAAATTGACATGGGACGAGTACATGGCCACCTTCGAGATCTTCCTCGAGGCGGCGGGAATGCAGGACGCCGGAGCCGATCGCAGACGGGCTATTTTTCTTAACTACTGCGGCGCAGAGATCCGTAGACTTGCCCAAACTCTCACCGAACCGGAACAAGCAAGAACCACAGCGTGGGACGTCCTTCAACAGAAACTAGCGAGCCATTTCAAACCAACCAGACCAGCCATGGTTTACCGGCATCAATTTCACATGATGGCTCAGAGAGAAACCGAGTCGATCAGCCAATTTACAACGCGGCTTCGAACGGTACTTGCTCAATGCAAGTTTAAAGACCCGGAAGCTCGCCTCACCGACGCCTTGGTTTTCGGCATGAAGAGCAACACAGTGAGAAATAAACTCCTCACCGAAGAAGAGCCGACTCTACAAACCGTGATTAAATTAGCGCAGACCGCGGAAGCAGCCGACGCAGCGGCAAGAGAATTAAAAGAGCACGGAAGGCGAGAAATCATTGCCAAAATCGACGCCGAGTCTCCCAGCGCCATGGGAACAGACGACCACAGCCAGCCAACTAGCAACGGGGACAACTGCCTCCTCCTGCAAGACCAGCCGAGACACCCTAGAGCTACTCACCCAGCCCCCTGCGCGGGCTGCCGGGGAAATCACCAGCGCCATCGATGCCCTTTCCGAGACGCTACTTGCCACCGTTGCAACCGGAGAGGCCACATCGCCATCGCATGCAGGGCAACGGCACCAGAAGAAACTTTTGCCACACAACAATACCAGCGACCTCAAAACCAGCCCCCCCAATCGCGAGAAAGGAGACCGTTCCGCAACTCGGGTCAAAGGAACTACTCAACCGCTAACCGCGACTACAATAGAGGTAACTCTCAATTTTCCGTGAATAACACGGCAACCAAAAAGGGGGCTAAAATTGTTATCTCATTGTTACTGAATAACCAGCCTTGCTCAATGGAGCTGGATACGGGCTCGAGATATACCATCATGCCCTGGGAAAAATTTAAGCTATATATGCCTAATGTGTCTAAGGCTGACCTAACTCAAACCTCTTTGGTGATCAGAGACTTCCAAGGGGGGGTAATCTCGGTCCTGGGAACAGCAAATGTACCTATCGCATTTAAGAATGTTAAATGTACCCTTCCCATGCTTATTGTGACGGGGGCCAAACACTCCCTGCTAGGTCTAGCGTGGATGGAACCGTTGGGGATCGAAATTTCGGGTGTGTGTAATGTAAACTGTGATAATATGCCTAACTTTGTGAAAGAGTTCCCTGAAGTGTTCAGCCCCACCTTGGGATTGTATAAGGGACCCCCCATATCTTTCTCTATTGACCCCAAGGTCCCACCGGTTAGACTGAAACCTCGCAGGGTCCCCCTTCCGCTTCTCCCCAAGCTAGACGTACAGCTGGACAAACTCATTAGTCAAGGTATTTTGGTCCCTGTGGAACAGGGGCCATGGGAAACTCCCATAGTGACACCCCTGAAGCCAGATGGCTCTTTAAGAGTTTGCGCTGATTACAAATCAACCCTGAATAAGGCACTCCAACACCACCCCTACCCCATTCCGGTTGTGCAACAACTCTTACACTCCCTGGGGGAGGGGAAAAGGTTCGCAAAGATCGACCTGGCGCAGGCTTACCAGCAACTTCCGGTCGATGAACAAACAGCAAACGCTCAAACGATTGTAACACACAGGGGGGCTTTCAAATGCACGAGGTTACAGTTTGGGGTAAGCATAGCCCCAGGAATATTCCAGAGCATCATGGAACGACTATTGTCAGGGGTAAATGGGGCAATTCCATATTTTGATGACATCTTAATTGCAGGGGAAAACCAGGAACAAGTGAACAAAAGAATAAGGGAAGTACTTAAGAGGCTACAGGACAAAGGGTTACGAATCAAGCCTGATAAATGTGTCTGGGGAACTGACAGTATTGAATTCCTTGGGTATAAAATAGATAAAGAAGGTATCCACCCCACAACAGAGAAGCTGAGAGCAATTAGAGAAGCCCCAGAGCCACGAGATAAGAATGAGTTGCAGGCATTTTTGGGCCTCCTTAATTTTTATTCCGTTTTTTTAAAGCAGAAGGCAACAGTAGCAGAGCCTCTCCATCGTTTACTCCAGAAGGAAGCCCGCTGGACATGGGGGAAAACTGAACGTGAAGCTTTTTCTCAAATAAAAAATTTATTAACTTCTAAAAGTGTAGTAGTCCAATATAGTGCTTCACTACCCATTAGGCTCACGTGCGACGCTTCGCCGTACGGCATAGGAGGAGTCTTAGCTCACGTTCTACCTAATAAGACAGAGGCCCCAATAGCATTTTTTTCAAGAACCATGACCAGCACAGAGAGGAATTATAGCCAGTTAGACAAGGAGGCTCTAGCATTAGTGGCAGGGGTAAAGAAGTTTCACAATTACATTTTTGGAAGAAGCTTTGAGCTAGTCACTGACCACAAACCCCTACTAGGCCTGCTAGCCCCCAACAAGCCCACTCCACCTTTTATGTCTCCAAGACTAATCAGATGGGCTCTTTTCCTCTCAGGATATCAGTATGAGCTCACCCACAAGGGGGGGAAGGAAATCAATCATGCAGACGGCCTCAGCAGATGCCCCATAGCAGACTTAGTAGAAGACCCTGTTCCTTCCACAGATGTGCTAATGATAGAACTCGAGGAAAACCCACTAACCACAGCAAAAGAGGTAGCTGCACATACGCAGCAAGATCAAATCCTTAAACAAGTGGTGAACTGTGTTCTAAAGGGATGGCAAAATGATATTGTTAAACCTGAATTGTGTGATTTTAAAAACAAAAGGCTTGAATTATCATATGTAAAAGGTTGTTTGCTGTGGGGGGATAGAGTGATCATCCCCAAACGCCTAAGGGAAAAGGTACTCAAAATGTTACACGTGGGCCATCCTGGGATTGTCAGGATGAAGAGCCTAGCAAGGGGGCATTTATGGTGGCCAGGGCTAGATGCTGATATTGAAAGTTGGGTTTCAAAGTGTGACCCGTGCCAAGAGTCAAGGCCCAGTCCCCCCAAAACAACTCCGGCTGAGTGGGAACAGCCTGCTGGTCCTTGGTCTAGGATCCACATTGATTTTGCTGGCCCAGTTGGGTCTCAGTATTTTTTAATAGTGGTTGATGCCTTCTCCAAATGGTTGGAAATAATAGCAATGAACAACATAACCACAAGTGCCACTATCAAGGTATTGAGCAGACTGTTTGCATCCCATGGTTGCCCCGATCTCTTAGTGTCTGACAATGGGCCACAGCTAACAGCCAGGCAATTCGAATTATTCCTAGATGGCCTAGGAGTCAGGCATGCCCTCATCTCGCCTTACTCGCCCTGGGCTAACGGGTTGGTAGAACGTTACGTACGGGTGGCAAAGGAGGCATTGCACAGGTCAGGCCCTGGGGATGTGCAACAAAACTTGGACCAATTCTTACTAACCCAGCACATTACCCCGAACTCGCACACACATGTAAGCCCTGCAGAGTTATTGATGGGAAGGAAGTTGAGGTCACCATTAGACAGGTTAAATCCAAGATTCTGTGTTAATAATAACCAAATGTGTATGAAACCAGAAAGAGAAATGTATTTGGGACAAAATGTATATGTAAAATGTTTTGATGGAAATGTAAACTGGATGAAAGGAATTATTGTTAAGCAAAACGCACCCAAGACTTATGTTGTTAAACTAGAGGATGGTCGTTTGTGGAAACGACACATAGACCACATTCGGAAACGAACTGAAAATCAATTGCCACAAACCGCTGACATGGACTCTCCCCCTTCAACAGACTTTAGTACATTGCCCGAACTAAGAAACACGCAAAGAGACTTATCGGGCCAGGGGGAACCATCCAGCGACGCCGAGCCATCCTCGTCCTCCGAAGCCTTCGTTGGGCCCGCCAGGCCAAGCCCGCCGCACCGGGAGAACAGCGGCGAGCCATCCTCCACAGTCAGTGGCGAAGGAGAAATTGAACTGCGCAGGTCAGCGCGAGAGCCTCGGAGGCCTCACCGATTGGACGACTTCGTCACATGGCTTTCTTGATGGATGAGTCCAACTATGAGGGGAGGGGTGTTGTATCCTGAAATGGCTACCTTGTAACTCTGTAAATAGTTTGTTCCTCTTTCCAGCGCTGTCTGAGCCCAAGCAGGAAGTCGCTCCTGATTGGCTCAGACGCGGCCGGCTCTAGCTTTGGCGGGAACCGCAAAAGTATAAAAGAAGCGGTTTCTCCAGGCAGAGTCAGTCGGTACTCGCTGAATTGTCACTTTACCTTGCTGAGCTGTCACTTGTTCTCTGAGCTGAATAAAAGTACCGATTGCTCAAACCCTGTCTCTGGGTCTACTTCACCCTTGTTCTTGTGTTCACTTTCCTATTAAAAACACTTCCCTCCTGGACCTTATTTAACCCTTTAACATATTTAAATGTTTCGATTAAATGTTTCGATCATTCCTTTAAATTTAAAACTATAGAGTGCAGGTAGTCCTTTATGAAACAAGGTTGCAACGCCTTGGTCTCTTCAGCCTTGAGAGACGGTGTTTAAGGGGTGACTTGATTGAAGTGTATAAAATCATGCATGGGATAGAAAAGGTGGATAGAGAAAAATTCTTTTCTCTATCACACAATACAAGGACGAGGGGGCACTCCCTGAAGCTCATAGGTAAGAAAGTGAGGACAAATCAAGGGAAATATTTCTTCAGCCATATGATCATTTACAACCTCCCCATTTGACTTCTGGTTTGCCCATTATACTGTTTTTTTGTACTCTGGGGCTTTAGGGAACATAAGAACATAAGAAGAGCCCTGCTGAATCAGGCCAAAGCCCATCGAGTCCAGAATTCTGTGTCACACAGTGGCCCAGCAATTGTACATGGGGATCTTGAGCAGAAAGAGAAGGCAAAACCCTCCCTGAAGTCTCCCTGAGGCCTCCAGAGGGTGAAATAGGCTTTCCCAAGGCCAAAAATCAGCTGGCTAGCACTGGAGCTGACATAGGGCAATGTGTCACATGCCCTCCGATATGGCTCCCCATCCTACCAATTCTTAAGGGGTGTGCATAAGTGCACCAACTTGCCTACCATCCCTGTCCTAATGTCCCCATATCATGTATGAGTCTTCAGAGAGGGGCGGCATACAAATCTAATAAATTATTATTATTAATTATTATGTATACATAACCATGTTTATATATTCATGTACTCACAATCATGTTTATGCTTTTTCTGTATATGCTTGACATAATAATAATAATAATAATAATAATAATAATAATAATAATAATAAATAAATAAAAGAAGAGAAGAGAAGCATGCATTAGCTGACTATGTGAAGGGGAGCAAAGAGTCAGCGTTGATGGAGGTCAACAATAGGAAGCTTCTCAAGGTGAAGCAAACTAAGGACCAGTACAGAAAAACTGTAACTCAATGTTGTATGAACAGTTGGCGGAACAAAGCATTGCATGGGCAGTTCTTGGATAAGATTGAAGGCAAAGTGGATAAAGGAAATACCTGGTCATGGCTTACAAGTGGAACATTAAAAAAGGAGACAGAAGGACTAATACTGGCGGCACAAGAACAGGCCATTAGAACAAATGCTGTCAAAGCCAAAATTGAAAAATCAACAGACGATCCAAAGTGCAGACTCTGAAAAGAAACAGATGAAACAATCGATCACATACTCAGCTGCTGCAAAAAGATCACACAGACTGACTACAAGCATAGACATGATGCTGTGGCACAGATGATCCACTGGAACTTGTGCCGGAACTACCATTTACCAGTGGCAAAGAACTGGTGGGATCATAAGCCCGAAAAAGTGGTCGAAATGAGCAAGCAAAACTACTGTGGGACTTCTGACTTCAGACTGAACGAATTCTGAAGCATAACACACCAGACATCCTGATTGTGGAGAAAAAGAAAGTATGGATCATCGACATCGCAATCCCAGGAGACAGCAGAATTGAGGAGAAGCAGCTAGAGAAATTTGCAAAATACGAAGATCTAAAAATCGAGCTGCAACGACTCTGGCATAAGCCAGTGAAAGTGGTCCCAGTGGTCCTTGGCATGCTGGGCGCAGTGCCAAAAGGTCTCAGCGGACATTTGAAAACCATCGGAATTGACAAAATCTCCATCTGTCAATTGCAAAAGGCCGCTTTACTGGGATTCGGCAAACATAATTCGCTGCTACATCACACAGTCCTAGGAGCTTGGAAAGCGCCCGACTGGTGATGAAATACAAAATCCAGCATAGTGATCTCGTTTGCTGTGTTGTATTGATAATAATAATGATGGTGGTGGTGGTGGTGATGTGGCCAAAGTATTTGAAAGCTTTGGGTCTGTCTTTCCAAAGAATAAGGATTCAATTCTTATTTCAAATCTTTGTTCAGAATCCCATTATCCAAATCCTGGTGGCATTGCCAAGGAGAAACGCACTCCCCACCGCATCCCTTTCTGAAGGTTGCTTGCCATTTCTGGACAGCTGTTCAACCACCTCTGGAATGTTCTGAAATTAGGCATTTTGCTCCCAACCTGCACATAACCGGAGGTGACACTGACTTGGTAGCTAAATTAAATCTTTGCTGCTTGCGCTATGCAAAATGGATGGATGTTACCTAGACCATATGGCTTGGGAGCGTTGGAGGCCACAGTTATGACGTGGTGCTAATTAACTGGTCGCTTTATCTGCCCTGCCTGCTCTATTTTTAAACATGAAAGGCATTTAAAAGAAAAAAACACCAAACAAACAAATAAGAGTGAATTCTGTGCCAACACTTTCCAAATGTCGTTTTTCTTCCTGCTCTTTTCTTAGTCATAGGCAGAACAAGCCAGCTTAACAGAATACAGTGGTACCTCTACCTAAGAACGCCTCTACTTACGAACTTTTCTAGATAAGAACCCGGTGTTCAAGATTTTTTTGCCTCTTCTCAAGAACCATTTTCCAGTTACAAACCCAAGCCTCCGAAACTATAACCAGAAAAGGCATGGAGAAGCCTCCGTGGGGCCTCTCTAGGAATCTCCTGGGAGGAAACAAGGCCGGAAAAGGCGTGGAGAAGCCTCCGTGGGGCCTCTCTAGGAATCTCCTGGGAGGAAACAGGGCCGGAAAAGGTGTGGAGAAGCCTCCATGGGGCATCTCTAGGAATCTCCTGGGAGGAAACGGGGCCAGAAAAGGCATGGAGAAGACTCTGCGGGGCCTCTCTTGGAATCTCCTGGGAGGAAACAGGGTCGGAAAAGGCGTGGAGAAGCCTCCGTGGGGCCTCTCTAGGAATCTCCTGGGAGGAAACAAGGCCAGAAAAGGCTGGGGGGAGGCTGCCATGGGGCCTCTCTATGAATCTCCTGGGAGGAAACAAGGCTTCCACCCTCCCTGTGGTTTCCCCAATCATACACATTATTTGCTTTTACATTGATTCTTATGGGAAAAATTACTTTTCTTACAAACTTTTCTACTTAAGGACCTGGTCATGGAACAAATTAAGTTCGTACGTACAGGTACCACTGTAACAACGTTGGAAAGAACCTTGAAGGTATTCTAGTCCAACCCTCCTCCAATGTTGGTGCATCCACCACTTCTGAAGGTAAATAATTCCACTGATTAATTGTTCTCGGTCCTGAGAAATTTCTCGTTGGTTCTAGGTTGTTTTTCTCTCTGATTAGAAGGGAAGAGAAGAATAGAAGTTGGAAAGGGATGTTGGAGGTCTTCTGCTCCAACTCCCTGCTCAAGCAGGAGACCCTACCAGTGATGGCCAACCTTTTTTTCCCCTCAGGCGTTGAAAGAATGTGCGTGCTCGCTATCGCGCATGCGAGAGTGCCATACCCATAATATCCATCCATAACATCCAATATCTCAGGAGTTTCCACAAAGAAGAGTCAACCTGTTCTCCAAAGCACCTGAGGGTAGAACAAGAAACAATGAGTGGAAACTAAAAAAGGAGAGAAATAACTTATTTTATTTATTTATTTATTGCATTTATAGGCCGCTCACTCCAGGCGGACTCAGAGCGGCTAACATTATAAATATAATACATTAAAAAACAATAAAAACATCACTAAAATCACTTGTATCATAATAACCATACTTGCAACAATCAATCCTAATTATTTCTCCTTAGAACTGAGGAAAAATTTCCTGACAGTCAGAACGGTTGATCAGCTTGCCTCCAGAAGTTGTGAATTTATTTATTTGTTTGTTTGTTTGTTTGTTCGTTCGTTCGTTCGTTCGTTCGTTCATTCATTCATTCATTCATTCATTCATTCATTCATTCATTCATTTATTTAGTGTGCCGCCTCTCTCCGTAGACTCGGGGCGACTCACAGCCACAGCAATAGTAGAACACAATGTAAAATACATTGTAAAATACAAATCTGATATTTAAAAACTAAAAAAAACATAATTAAAAACATACACACAACATACCATACACAAATTATATAGGCCTGGGGAAGATGTGTCAATTCCCCCATGCCTGATGGCAGAGGTGGGTCTTAAGAAGTTTACGAAAGGCAAGGAGGGTGGGGGCAATCCTAATCTCCGGGAGGAGCTGGTTCCAGAGGGTCGGGGCCGCCACAGAGAAGGTTCTTCCCCTGGGTTCCACCAGCCAACATTGTTTAGTCGACGGGACCCGGAGAAGGCCAACTCTGTGGGACCTAACCAGTCGCTGGGATTTGTGCAGCAGAAGGCGGTCCTGGAGATATTCTGGTCCGATGCCATGAAGGGCTTTATAGGTCATAAACAACACTTTGAATTGTGACCGGAAACTGATCGGCAACCAATTGAATGCTCCAACACTGGAAGTTTTTAAGCAGATGTTGAATAACCATCTGTCTGAAGTAGTGTAGGGTTTCCTGCCTAAGCAGGGGGTTGGACTCGAAGGCTTCCAAAGTCCCTTCCAACTCTGTTGTTGTTGTTGTTGTTGTTGTTGTTGTTGTTGTTGTTATTATTATTATTATTATTATTATTATTATTATTATTATTATTAAATGCCTGGGGAGATATTGAATCCTCTGTACACCAAATTGTGTCTTCCTGGTGGGGAATACAAGAAGAGATCACCTGGTGTCCTCCTTTCCCTCTTGATTCTGCTGCAGTTACGTATGTGAAAGGGTTAAAGCTCTACTAACCGAAGGACCTTCCCTCTGAGACTCTCCATGCTAATTTCTCACACAGCTCTGGAAAGCTGGCTGCCTTTTGATATAGAAAGATACCGTTAATATAAAGCCTTGCCTGTTGCTCACGTCTTCCTCTCTCTTTGCCTGCCTTTTATCCTGTTTTTGCCAGTTAATTGTTTCTGATGTTGGCTGATGTTTAATAAAAGAAAAAAAACCCAGCCCCATTTTTTGCTAGCTGAACTAAGTGGTGCTTTGATCTGATCTGAAAACAGGCAGTGCAAACTCCATCAGGAAATTATCCATCCTGGTTTTCCAATCGGATCTACGTTCTCTCACCGCCATCTAGCTGTCAATCGGATTTTTGCAGCCCAGATCTGACCGCCTTAAAGAAGAGGCCAAGTGGCAGAACAGAAGAGGGAGAAAGGGCGTCATAAGTCCACACAATAAGCTTGCCCTGGTATAAGTACGGATAACTGATCTTTGCCTGAGCCATGAACTCATAAAGTTGTCTTCTCAAGTGAGATACAGTGGTGCCTCTACTTACGAACTTAATTTGTTCCGTGACTAGGTTCTTAAGTAGAAAAGTTTGTAAGAAGAAGCAATTTTTCTTATAGGAATCAATGTAAAAGCAAATAATTGGGGAAACCACAGGGAGAGTGGAGGCCCTGTTTCTCCCCAGGAGATTCCTAGAGAGGTCCCATGGAGGCTTCTCCCTGCCTTTTCTAGCCCTGTTTCCTCCCAGGAAATTCCTAGAAAGGCCCTACGGAGGCTTCTCCCTGCCTTTTCCAGCCCTATTTCCTCCCAGGAAATTCCTAGAGAGGCCCCAAAGAGGATCTCCCCACCTTTTCCGGCCCTGTTTCCTCCCAGGTGATCCCTAGAGAGGCCCCACAGAGGCTTCTCCCTGCCTTTTCTAGCCCTGTTTCCTCCCAGGGGAAGGATACTGCAAAAATCTCCATTGCCTCCCCGCTCCAGGGGAAAGTTACTACAAAATTCCCATTCTCTTTGAGGCAGAGAATGGATGGGGTGGGAATGGAGCAAAAAAAAAGGGTGAAAATTGCTGAAATCTCGCCTGCGTGAGCATCCTCATGTGAGATTTCACTTTGGGCACATGTACAGAAGCAAAATCTCACGTGTACGTGTATGCGCATTCGTGTCGGGCATGCACGCGCCTCTATCTATCTATCTATCTATCTATCTATCTATCTAATCTATCTATCTATCTATCTATCTATCTATCGTCTATCTATCTATCTATCTAATCTATCTCTCTCTCTCTCTCTCTATCTATCTATCTATCTAATCTATCTATCTATCTAATCTATTTATCTATGTATCTATCTATCTATCTATCGATCTATCTATCTATCGATCGATCGATCGATCTATCTATCTATCTATCTATCTATCTATCTATCTATCTATCTATCGTCTATCAATCTATCTATCTGCCGTCCCTCTCTGCGGACTCAGCTCACAACATATAAAATAAAAATATCCTAAATCCAATTCATTTAATTAATTGATCTAAAACCCCCAGTAACATTAAAAGTCACCCATTCCCATTCAAACAACAGTGGCCCCAAACCTGGCTGCATAGATGAGTCTTCAGACTCTTGCAGAAGAAGGCAAGTGTTTCCAGTGTCATCGTGACTTTGAAGAGTTGCTAAATGAACAGTTGTAAATTGAGGATTCCCTGTAGATTGAAGGCGGGGGTGGGGGAAGTCTGCTAGGGAAAAGGAATCTCTATCCATGTGCCGGAAATGGTAACCGCGCTGTGGCCTAAGGCACAAAAGCAAAGGGCTATTTGGAAATTTCCAGGGAATCTAGGCTGCGAAGAAAATGGAGGAGATTGTCTCGAAAAAGGATAAGACAAGTGGCTTTGATACGGCTGCGTTCCCTCCGCTGCAGAGACACAGTTACAAGAGGAACTCTTTATCAGTGTCAAATTATGACAAATGACATTGGTGAGAAAGTCAAAAGGGCTGCTGAACACTGTCGCAGCAGAAACACCTTTGAAATTACGCAGGTATTTTTTTACCGCTCCTGCCTTGGGGGGGTATATAGATATGTATATATATATATTTCTATTCCCCCATTTCAGCATGAATTAATCAGAAGGAATAAAAGATTGCTTTTTTCCCCCTCCGCTCACATTTCTTCGCTGGCTTTCAAGGCCAAAGAAATGAAGAAGGGGAAAGAAGAGGGATGCAAATAAATAAACAAACAAACAAACAAACAAACAAACAAACAAACAAACAAACAGAAAGGGAGCGTTTAGGGAGAGTGACATTTCTGACTTGTGTAGAGAGAGAGAGAAACATCATTTTGCCCCTTGGACAAGCTAAATTGTGAAATTTGTGACCTGCTGTCACAACCGACTGGCAGGGCGGTTTCCTAGGACAGGCAGAAATATAAAATAAGCAGGAGTTTGGGGAAAACAGTAAAAGCCTGCAGAATTTGTTTTCTTTTTTTCCCTGTCATGTATATTTTGGCGACACTTGATGGACGGAAATGTGGCACGAAGCAAACATACCACTTTATAATTGTTGTACACTGCCCAGAGTCCGGAAGGAGTTGGGTGGCTTATAAATCAATCAATCAATCTATCTATCTATCATCTATCTATCTATCTATCTATCTATCTATCTATCTATCTATCTATCATCTATCTATCTATCATCTATCTATCTATCTATCTATCTATCTATCTTTCTATCATCTATCTATCTATCTATCTATCTATCACTCAATCGAATGAATGAATGAATGAATGAGTGAATGAATGAATGAATGAATGAATGAATGAATAGAGAAGGCTCTCCCATGTACAGGTACAGTATATGTGGTACATTTCTCAGCAGTAGTAACTGTGAGAGGGACCTTGGAGTCCTAGTGGACGACCATTTAAATATGAGACAGCAGTGTACAACAGCTGCCAAAAAACCAACACAGTTCTAGGCTGAATTAACAGAGGGATAGCATCAAGATCACATGAAGTGTTAATACCACTTTATAAGGCCTTGGTAAGGCCACACTTGGAATACTGCATTCAGTTTTGGTCGCCACGATGCAAAAAGGATGTTGAGTGCAGAGAAGAGCAAGAAAGATGATTAGGAGACTGGAAGCTAAAACATATGAAGAACGGTTGCAGGAATTGGGCATGGCTAGTTTAATGAAAAGAAGGACCAGGGGAGACATGATAGCAGTCTTCCAGTATCTCAGGGGTTTCCACAAAGAAGACGGAGTCAAGCTATTCTCCAAAGCACCTGAGGGTAGAACAAGAAGCAATGGGTGGAAACTAAACAGAGAAGTAACAGAACTAAGGAGAAATTTCCTGTTAGAACAATTAACCAGTGGAACAGCTTGCCTCCAGAAGCTGTGAATGCTCCAACGTTGGAAGTTTTTAAGAAGATGTTGTACAACCATTTGTCTGAAGTAATGAAGGGTTTCCTGCCTAAGCAGGGGGTTGGACTAGAAGATCTCCAAGGTCTCTCTGTTGTTGTTGTTGTTCTTGTTGTTATTTCAATAATACAACACAGCAAACGAGGTCACTATCCTAGATTTCGTATTTCATCACCAGTCGGGCACTTCCCAAGCACCTAGGACTGTGTGATGTAAAGGCGAATTATGTGTGCCGATCCCAGTAAAGCAGCCTTTTGTAATTGACAGAAAATAATAATAATAATAATAATAATAATAATAATAATAATAATAATAACAATAATAATAATAATGTATTTGAGCCAGAAACCTGGCACTTATTATCTACATCACACAGTCCTAGGTGCTTGGGAAGTGCCCGACTGGTGATGAAATACGGAATCCAGCGTAGTGATCTCATTTGCTGTGTTGTATTGAATTATGTGTGCCGATCCCAGTAAAGCGGCTTTTTGCAATTGACAAATAATAATAATAATAATAATAATAATAATAATTATTATTATTATTATTATTATTATTATTATTATTATTATAATGTACTTGAGCCAGAAACCTGGCACTTATTATTATTATTATTATTACAGTGGTACCTCGAGATACGAGTTTAATTCGTTCCGGACCTGGGCTCTTAAGTCGAGCAGCTCTTATCTCGAATGACTTTTCCCCATAGGAATTAATGTAAATAATTTAAATTGGTTCCAGCCCTCAAAAAACTCACAAAGTTAGTCTAAATTATGCAGAAAGACATGTTTTTAATGAAGAAATGTACATGTACATATAAATGAATAATGAAGTTTCTTTCACTTAACTTGTAAACTTTCTTAAACTTTTAAATTTACATATGTTCAACTTCTCTGCCACCCAATCCTGTAGGACAGAGGTCCCCAACCCTTTTTGCACCAGGGACCGGCTTTAAGCGATCAAGAGAGGAATGGGTGAATGAATGGACGGAGGGTGGGAAGGAAGGAAGGAAAGAGGGAAGGGACAGGAACAGAGGAAGGAAGCAAGGAAACTTATGAAAGGGGAGAGTAAGAGAGGAATGAGTGAAGGGAGGGAGGGAGGGAAGAAGGTGGGAAGGAGAAAGAAAAGAAGAAATAGAGGAAGGGAAGGTAAAAGAGAGAAAGAAAAAGAGCAAGAAAGAAAGAAAGAAAGAAAGGGGAAAGGGACAGGAACAGAGGAAGGAAGCAAGGAAACTTATGAAAGGGGAGAGTAAGAGAGGAATGAGTGAAGGGAGGGAGGGAGGGAAGAAGGTGGGAAGGAGAAAGAAAAAAGAAATAGAGGAAGGGAAGGTAAAAGAGAGAAAGAAAAAGAGCAAGAAAGAAAGAAAGAAAGAAAGAAAGAAAGAAAGGGGGAAGGGACAGGAACAGAGGAAGGAAGCAAGGAAACTTATGAAAGGGGAGAGTAAGAGAGGAATGAGTGAAGGGAGGGAGGGAGGGAAGAAGGTGGGAAGGAGAAAGAAAAGAAGAAATAGAGGAAGGGAAGGTAAAAGAGAGAAAGAAAAAGAGCAAGAAAGAAAGCTGCAAGCACCCCCCCGAGCCCCCCAGGCCGGCTGCAACCTTTTAAAACATGCGCGCCGCTTCGCAGCTGTCTCCTGAAGCCGAACGCGGAAGTTAGCGTTTGGCTTCAGGAGACAGCTCCTTGGCGCTTGTACAGTATCTCGAATTTGGGCTTGTAAGTAGAACAAAAATATCTCTCCCCTCCCAGCGCTTATCTCGAGTTGCTCTTAAGTAGAGCAGCTCTTATGTCGGGGTTCCACTGTATTATTGTTGTTGTTGTTGTTGTTGTTGTTGTTGTTGTCGTCATCATCATCATCATCATCATCATCATCATAATTTATTGGATTTGTATGCCGCCCCTCTCCGCAGACTCGGGGCAGCTAACAACAATAATAAACACAACATGTACAATCCAATAATAAAAACAACTAAAAACCCCTATTATAAAACCAAACATACACACAAACATACCATGCATAACTTGTAATGGCCTAGGGGGAAGAGCTATCTCAACTCCCCCATGCCTGGTGGTATAAATGAGTCTTGAGTAGTTTACGAAAGACAGGGAGGGTGGGGGCAGTTCTAATCTCCCGGGGGGGGGGGAGTTGTTTCAAGAGGACCGGGGCCGCCACAGAGAAGGCTCTTCCCCTGGGGCCTGCCAAACGACATTGTTTAGTTGCCGGGACCCGGAGAAGGCCAACTCTGTGGGACCTTATTGGTTGCTGGGATTCGTGGGATTCGTGCGGTAGCAGGCCGTTCATCATCCCCATCATCCCAATCCGGTCTTTGGCAACTACACACTTTTTCTCATTTTTACCTAATATTAACCGCTCCCCCTGGCTAAGGGGAACTGTCTCTACTTCGTGTGAATATTACCAGGAATGGGAACTGTTTTGGGGTCTTGCTGCTTGCTTTTCCCCCCTCCTCATCCCTCCCCATCTCCTTTTGTGTTGTGCTTTCCTTTGCTTCTTTTCTCCTCCTCCTTCCGCACCCTGCTTTCCTTTTGTGCCGTGACTTTGTGTGACCGAAGCCTAAGGGCAGAGGTGGTTTTCAAAACACGTTTTCTCCCCCCCCCTCTCAATTTGCAAGCCAGCCTGGAAGATGTTTGCAAAGGGAGGGGGGACGGGGAAGGAAAGCATGGCTGTCCGTTTCGATAAAAAGATCTGAACAAATGAATTCAACCCTGCAAGTTGTTCTGAGCCACAGTTAAGGTTATAGGGGTTGGATGAGAGACGCTCAGCTGTTCTTTACCACACACAAGCGGGTGGAAATAGTTTTGAAGGTGAAAAGTGTGAAAACCATCATGGGTCCGAGGGGAACGAAAAAAATAGGTTTCTTAAGGTCTCTTTCCCAGACTGTTTTTACGTTTCCTAACAGCTCCCTTGAAGCCTTGTCTATATAAATGTTGAATTATATGGTTCCTTGACTCTTTAGGAGCAATTGCTCCGTATTACCTTTTTTTTCTTTTTAGGTACGCTGTTTCATTTCCCTCAATATCCTGCCAGACCTCACGGAGGAATATCTTTAACTGCTACGAAGCATGATTTTTTTCCCCTTTGCAGCTAATAAAAATGGTTTCTCTTCGGCTACTGGGGAATTGTCCAAAATAAAAATGGTCTTTTTTGGATTGATTTCTTTTCTTTTTTTTGGTCTTAAGACCTGATGTTCCCAAAACGAAAGTGCTTGAGACAAGAAAAGAAAGAATGCTTTAAACGACTGTTTCATCTTCAACCACAACAACACAAGAGCACACAACAGATACAAACTTAAAGTAAACCGCTCTAAACTCGACTGCAGGAAATAAGACTTTAGTAACTGAGTAGTTGATGCATGGAACTCACTACCAGATTCTGTAGTGTCATCCCCTAACCCCCAACATTTTATTTATTTATTTTTATTTTATTTATTCATTTGTCCAATACAAACTTGGAGGGGGAAGGAAATAGTCTTTCATCCATCAAAAGAACCTTTGCTTCTTCCTGGATGGGTCATTTATTTATTTTATTTATTCATTTGTCCAATACACAAATACATAGGAAGAAAAATAGACACGTAGTAATATATATAATGGTAAAAGTGAACTTAGAGGAGAGGATATATGAAAGAAAGAAAATATATATGATAAGTGAGAGAAAGGAAAGACAATTGGACAGGGGACGAAAGGCACACCAGTGCACTTATGTACGCCCCTTACTGGCCTCTTAGGAGCCTGGAGAGGTCAGTCATGGAGAGTCTAAGGGAGAAGTGTTGGGGGTTAGGGGTTGACACAATTGAGTCCGGCAATGAGTTCCACGCTTCGATAACTCGATTGTTGAAATCATATTTTTTACAGTCAAGTTTGGAGCAGTTCGTATTAAGTTTGAATCTGTTGCATGCTCTTGTGTTGTTGCGGTTGAAGCTAAAGTAGTCATTGACCAGTAGGACGTTGCAGCATATGATCTTGTGGGCAATATTCAAATCGTGTTTTAGGCGCCGTAGTTCTAGGCTTTCTAGGCCCAGGATTGTTAGTCTATTTTTGTAGGATATTCTGTTTCGAGTGGAGGAGTGAAGGGCTCTTCTGGTGAAATATCTTTGGACATTTTCAAGGCTGTTGATGTCTGAGATGTGGCATGGGTTCCAGACAGATGAGCAGTAGTCTAGGATGGGTCTGGCAAAAGTTTTGTAGGCTCTTGTGAGTAGTGCGAGATTGCCTGAGCAGAAGCTGCGTAGGATCAGGTTAACAACTCTAGAAGCTTTTTTGGCGATATTGTTGCAGTGGGCTTTAGCACTTAGGTCATTCGATATTAGTACAGTATTCCAAGGTCTTTTACTGAGAGTGGGTTGGCAGTGAGAGATTGTTTATTCAGTTCGTATGTGCGGTTGACCTCTCGAGATTTCTAAGAGGTCAGTAAGGGACGTGCATAAGTGCACCAACGTGCCTTCCATCCCTTGTCCTAATGTCTCTCCTATAATTCTCTATATATCTTTTCTTCTATTCTTTCATTGATATACAGTATCTTATACCTATATCTTTTCTTTTACTCTTTCATTGATATATTTTACTATGAGCATATCCTCTGTAACCTTCATTATGTTTTGCACTAACTAACTAGCTAACTAACTAACTAACTAACTAACTAACTAACTAACTAACTAACTTAATAAACAAGCAAACAAACAAACAAACAAACAAACAAACAAACAAATCCCTGTCAAAGTCAACACCAGATTTCCGTTCCTCACTCTCTTCCTCACAGAATTCCAGTTGGCTGGAAAGGTCTAAATCTGATGGTGCTTTTTGTCACTGGATCAGTGTTTCTCAACTTTGATGGATTTAAGAAGTGTGTGTGTATGTACTTCAACTCCCAGAATTCCTCAGGCCGCGTGGTATAACCTGGAGTTTCCAGGCTTTCTCATCCTGAGGAATGACCATTTTCCCCCCACCAACCTTCAATAATATGTGGATATCCACAGGTCCCACACTCCTAATCAAGAGGCAACAAACACTATGGATCAGTTTGGGGGTCCAAAGCCCAGATTCTGATGAAGCTGCCATCGATTAAGATCAAGTACTTAATAGAATAGAATAGAATAGAACATAATTTATTTATTTATTTATTTATTTATTGGATTTGTATGCCGCCCGTCTCCGTAGACTCAGGGTGGCTAACAACAGTAATAAAAACAGCATATAACAATCCAATATTAAAACAGTTAAAAACCCTTATTATAAAACCAAACATACATACAGACATACCATGCATAAAATTGTAAAGGCCTAGGGGGAAAGAGTATCTCAGTTCCCCCATGCCTGGCAGCAGAGGTGGGTTTTTTATCAGCTTACGAAAGGCAAGGAGGGTGGGGGAGTTGGTTCCAGAGGGCCGGGGCAGCCACAGAGAAGGCTCTTCCCCTGGGTCCCGCCAAGTGACATTGTTTAGTTGATGGGACCCGGAGAAGACCCACTCTGTGGGACCTAACTGGTCGCTGGGATTTGTGCAGCAGAAGGCGGTCCCTGAGATAATCTGGTCCAGTGAATAGAATAGAATAGAATAGAATAGGCCAAGTATGATTTGGATACACAAGGAATTTGTCTTTGGTGCCTATGCTCTCAGTGTACATAAAATAAATTATACATTTGTCAAATCATGAGGTACAACACTTAATGATTGTCATAAGGGTCAAATAAAGCAATCAGGAAACAATCAATATTAATAAAAATCTTAAGGAAACAAGCAACAAGTTACAGTCATACAATCACAAGTGGGAGGAAATGGGTGATAGGAATGATGAGAAAAAAATAGTAGTAATAGTAGTGCAGATTTAGTAAATACTTTGACAGCATTGAGGGAATTATTTGTTTAGCAGAGTGATGGCGTTTGGGGAAAAACTGTTCATGTGTCTAGTTATATTGATGTGTAGTGCTCTATTTATTTATTTATTATTATTTATTTATTAGATTTTTACGCCCTCCTCGAGGCGACTCAGGGCGGCGTACAACATTATAAATGTAAACAATACATATAAAGAAATCCAATTATTTTTTAAAAGAACTATACAAAATTACTAAAATATCTAGAAGCTTTTAGATTTTTAGATTACTAAAAGATCTAAAATCTATAGCAATGTTTTGATGGTAGGAGTTGAAACAGTTTATGTCCAGGATGTGAGGAGTCAGTAGATATTTTCCCCGCCCTCTTTTTGACTCGTGCAGTATACAGGTCCTCAATGGAAGGCAGGTTAGCACTAATTGTTTTTTTCTTTTCTGCAGTTATTAATTAAGGGAGACCCATTTGCCAAAGTTGAGATAATAATGACAGTCTCAAAATGGGTGAACAGTGCAGTCAGGCAGTAGGGAAATCAAGTAGGATGCTTGGCTGCATAGCTAGAGGTATAACAAGCAGGAAGAGGGAGATTATGATCCCGCTATATAGAGTGCTGGTGAGACCACATTTGGATTACTGTGTTCAGTTCTGGAGACCTCACTTACAAAAAGATATTGACAAAATTGAACGGGTCCAAAGACGGGCTACAAGAATGGTGGAAGGTCTTAAGCATAAAACGTATCAGGAAAGACTTAATGAACTCAATCTGTATAGTCTGGAGGACAGAAGGAAAAGGGGGGACATGATAGAAACATTTAAATATGTTTGCGAGTCTGCGAAGAGGGGCGGCATACAAATCCAATAAATAATAATAATAATAATAATAATAATAATAATAATAATAATAATAATAATAATAATGTTAAAGGGATAAATAAGGTCCAGGAGGGAAGTGTTTTTAATAGGAAGGTGAACACAAGAACAAGGGGGCACAATCTGAAGTTAGTTGGGGGAAAGATCAAAAGCAACATGAGAAAATATTATTTTACTGAAAGAGTAGTAGATCCTTGGAACAAACTTCCAGCAGACGTGGTAGATAAATCCAGAGTAACTGAATTTAAACATGCCTGGGATAAACATATATCCATTGTAAGATAAAATACAGAAAGTAGTATAAGGGCAGACTAGATGGACCATGAGGTCTTTTTCTGCCATCAGTCTTCTGTGTTTCTATGTTTCTATGTTTGTGATTTCTTTTTTTTTTGTGTAATAGTGAATCATTCTGGTGTCTGAACAGCCCAGTGTTGCATACAGTTCTGTTATTGGCTCTTCAACATCTGAGGTCATAATGCATCCCTTCCAACTGTCATCGACCGTTCTCCTTTATTTGTTCTGTTCATGGACTGTTGATGGCCACCTCCATCTTGACATGAACACCATCAAGAACTTCATCTTTGGTCCGAAGGAGACGGAAGCCTATTCTAAGGAAGGCTCCGTTTCGAGCGCTTCGCACCGTCTAGCGGGGGACCCGAAATTGGGCGGCTCTCCCGCTCAAGCCTTTCTTTCGCGGGCCTTGCCAGGATGCAGTCAGGATACTCTGGATCTGGAGAAGCTGCACCACGAAATGAGAATCATGGAGAAAGACATCAAGGTCTTCCAGCAGGAAATCATGGAGACGCTGAACAACCTAGAAGGCACCCTAAGCTACTTGACGGATCTCATGGCCCGGCTAGAAAACAAGACTGGGGAGGTGGAGTCGTCCTTCAGAGACAAGGACAACAGAAAGCTCGCACAAAGCAAAGGCCTCCCTACGCACCTCCTCTCGGAGAAGGAGCTGCACCAAAAACCCACCGCGCTGGAGAAAACGCTTTTCAGTAAGAGTGCGCAACTGGAGTTAATAGTCAAAAAATGGGCTAAAGAATAGGGAAGCCCAGCCAGTGGTTGCAATGAAGAAGAGGAAAGAGTGTTGTGAACATCCGAGGACTTTATCTTAAAAATGGGGCTTATGGGGGTACATAGAGAAGCGAGAGGATGATTAAAAATCATAATTAAACATAACTTTCCAAATCTAATTAATCTCTCTAGTGCGGTAGACTTGAGTCAATTGCCTGGAGGGTGGGAATTTTTTTTCCTTGGCTAGTTCACAACGAGCATGTTTCTTTCTTCCTTTGTTCGAAAATACCTGAATGCAGCGATTCCCAGTTTTGCACAGGTAACACGATTTTGTGATCTCTCTCTTTGTTGTTTTTTTCTCTCTTATTTGAAGCTTTTACATACACCATTATTGTCCCAGCAGATGGCAATACCTAGTCAGCCGTGTCTGAACTTGAAAAAAAAACACTTAAGCAGGTTCTATCTGGTTATTTCCCAGATGGGAGACCACCAGGAGATCCAGGAGCTGTAAGGTAGAGTGGAAATAATGATAATAATAATGATAATAATGATGATGATAATGATAATAATAATAATAATAATAATAATAATAATAATAATAATAATAATAATCTCCGAGTCTACGGAGAGGGGCGGCATACAAATCTAATAAATAAATAAATAAATAAATAAATAAATAAATAAATAAATAAATAAATAATAATAATAATAATAATAATAATAATAATAATAATAATTAATCGTATGGACAGTTGGCGGAACAAAGCATTGCATGGCCAGTTCTTGGAGAAGATTGAAGGCAAAGTGGATAAAGAAAAGACCTGGTCATGGCTTACAAGTGGAATACTCAAAAAGGAGACAGAAGGACTAATACTGGCGGCACAAGAACAGGCCATTAGAACAAATGCTGTCAAAGCCAGCATTGAAAAATCAACCGACGATCCAAAGTGCAGACTCTGTAAAGAAACAGATGAAACAATTGATCACATACTCAGCTGTTGCAAAAAGATCGCACAGACTGACTACAAGCGTAGACATGATGCTGTGGCACAGATGATCCACTGGCACGTGTGCTGGAACTACCATTTACCAGTGGCAAAGAACTGGTGGGATCATAAGCCTGAAAAAGTGGTTGAAAATGAGCAAGCAAAACTACTGTGGGACTTCCGACTTCAGACTGATCGAATTCTGAAGCATAACACACCAGACATCCTGATTGTGGAGAAAAAGAAAGTATGGATCATCGACATCGCAATCCCAGGAGACAGCAGAATTGAGGAGAAGCAGCTAGAGAAATTAGTAAAATACGAAGATCTAAAAATCGAGCTGCAACGACTCTGGCATAAGCCAGTGAAAGTGGTCACAGTGGTTCTTGGCATGCTGGGCGCAGTGCCAAAGGATCTCAGCAGACATTTGAAAACCATCAAAATTGACAAAATCTCCATCTGTCAATTACAAAAAGCCGCTTTACTGGGATTGGCAAACATAATTCGCCGCTACATCACGCAGTCCTAGGTGCTTGGGAAGCGCCCGACTGGTGATGAAATATGAAATCCAGCATAGTGATCTCGTTTGCTGTGTTGTATTGACATAATAATAATAATAATAATAATAATAATAATAATCAATAACAACAACAATAACAGCAGCAGCAACAACAACAATAATAATAATAATAATTAAAAAACAACAGCAGCTGTGGCAAATTATTTCCATATAGTATTGGTGCTAACTAAGTAAATAATATATCATATCTATAGAGGAATCAAACTCACTTTTATTTCTTCATAGGAGAATTTACTTTAACTTGCTTTATATCATCTTTTAGAACAACAATAATGTTCAGCCTTGGCAAATTTAAGACATATGCGCTTCCTAGAATTCTGGGAACTGAAGTCCACAAGCCTTAAAGTTTTCAAGATTGGACACTTTTATTGTAGGTCCTTGGTATATTTTGCAAAACATTATTTGGATAAGATGGGGAGAGAATGACATGCAGCCTAACAGAATAAAAGTGCAAGAATCAAACTGGAAATGCTTGCTGAACAATTTTTATACTGTGCTTCATTATAAAATTCCCAAGCCAGCATGTACTAAATAATAAAACAGCATGCAGGAAAAAGAACGCAACAGGTAGAATCACAGAAACAACATTTGGAAAAACCGATAACATTCTGCAGAGCGGTATACTATTAAGACTCTAAACAGTCCAAATTAATTCAAAATGTTTGCAATTAAGTGTAGATAGCAGCTTTTCCCCAATGTGATATCTGCACTGGCTGGAAATTTTGGCTTTTACAGTCAGTTTCGAAACTGAAGAAAAGTCATCGGAAAAAATTGAAGCCCTAAATTAAACTAATAATTTTAATTGCTAGGAGGTCTTCGTTCGTCTATGGAGAATCTCAGTCATCAAATAGCAATAGCAACAGCACTTAGACTTATATACCGCTTCACAGGGCTTTACAGCCCTCTCTAAGCTGTTTATAGAGTCAATATATTGCCCCCAACAATCTGGGTCCTCATTTTACCCATCTCGGAAGGATGGAGGGTTGAATCAACCTTGAGCCTGGTGAGATTCGATCTGTCAAACTGCTGGCAGCTGGTGATCAGCAGAAGTAGCCTCTAACCACTGCACCACTGTGACTCCACTTGGCACCATCCAGGTCATAGTTGTCCCAAAACTTAACTGGACTTTGTTTTTCCTTGAAGATGTCTCGGAGTCTTGGTGGTCAATCAACTAACCATGAGCAAACAATGTGCAGCAGCAGCTAAAAAAGCCAACGCAATCCTAAGCTGCATCAACAGGGGAATACACTCCAAGACCAGGGAAATCTTAATACCACTCTACTACGCCCTGGTCAGACCATACCTGGAGTACTGTATTCAGTTCTGGTCACCACACTTCAAAAGAGACATTGAAACTCTGGAGAAGGTGCAAAGAAGAGCAACCAAGATGATTGAGGGATTGGAAACCAAGACTTATGAAGAGAGACTGAGGGAACTGGGCATGGATAGCCTAGAGAAAAGGAGGGCCAGAGCAGACATGATAGCAGTCTACAAGTATACGAGGGGATGTCACAGAGAGGAGGGGATCACTTTATTCTTCAGGGCACCAGAGGGCTGGATGAGGAACAACGGCTGGAAGCTGACCAAGGAGAGATTCAACATGGAGATAAGGAGGACCTTCCTGACGGTCAGAGTGATCAACCAATGGAACAATCTACCAGCGGACGTTGTGAACTCCAATACTCTGGACATTTTAAAGAGAAGATTGAACTGCCACTTGACTGGTGTACTATAGGGTTCCTGCTTGGACAGGGGGTTGAACTCGATGGCCTTCATGGTCCCTTTCAACTCTAATAATAAATAAATAAATAAATAAATAAATGTTTCGCTTTTCATCCTAGAAGCTTCTTTGCTTCTTACTGAATGCTGGGTAATGGAAGGATTTATATTATTTTTAGAATAACAGAGTTAGAATGGACCTTGGAGGTCTTGAAGTCCAATCCCCTGCTTAGGCAAGAAACCCTAAAATATCTTCTTAAAAACTTCCAGTGTTGGAGCAACCACAACTTCTGGAGGCAGGTTGTTCCATGGATTAATTGTTCTAAATGTCAGGAAATTTCTCCTTAGTTCCAAGTTGCTTCTCTCCTTGGTTAATCTCCACCCATTATTTCTTGTCCTATCCTCAGGTGCTTTAGAGATTAGCTTGACTCCCACTTCATAGTCCGTGCAATCATCTGGTTATGATGGAAAAATACAAATCCTTCCATTCTTCACCATTCAGTCAGAACCGAAGAAGCTTCTGGGGCGTGAAGCAAAACATCTTCAAGAAAAAACGAAGCCCAGTTACCTTTTGAAGGAAAAAAAAATCACCTGTGGGACTTACAAATTCTTTGTTCTTTTGCCCATTGTTGTTTTTGGGTGAGATGCCATGGTTGTGTTTAGAGCGGTCAATGTCATTTACAAACCCATGCCAGGGAAAAGGAGTTTGTTGATCTTCAGGCTATGACTGTACAACGAGGCTTTAAATCCCAGGATTTTGTTAAATAAAGTCCAAAATCCTCGTGTTCAGCCTCCATCACCAATTTCTATTTATTTATTCTTACAGATGCTGCGCTTCTTTCTATTTATTTATGCTTTCCTCCTTCCTTTCATTCCTATGCCGTAGAGAAAAGTGTCTTAACATTTGTTTTAGATTAAAAATTATCAGTCAATCAAGTACTATCTGCATGATACAGCTGGTATTCCTCGATTTGTATCCACACATTTTCACTGCTGAGTGAAATGCTTGTTAAGTGAGCTTTGTCCCGTTTTACAACTGTTCTTGCCACAGTTGTTACATAGAAACATAGAAGTCTGACGGCAGAAAAAGACCTCATGGTCCATCTAGTCTGCCCTTATACTATTTTCTGTATTTTATCTTACAATGGATATATGTTTATCCCAGGCATGTTTAAATTCAGTCCCTGTGGATTTATCTACCACGTCTGCTGGAAGTTTGTTCCAAGGATCTACTACTCTTTCAGTAAAATAATATTTTCTCATGTTGCTTTTGATCTTTCCCCCAACTAACTTCAGATTGTGTCCCCTTGTTCTTGTGTTCACTTTCCTATTAAAAACACTTCCCTCCTGGACCTTATTTAACCCTTTAATATATTTAAATGTTTCGATCATGTCCCCCCTTTTCCTTCTGTCCTCCAGACTATACAGATTGAGTTCATGAAGTCTTTCCTGATACGTTTTATGCTTAAGACCTTCCACCATTCTTGTAGCCCGTCTTTGGACCTGTTCAATTTTGTCAATATCTTTTTGTAGGTGAGGTCTCCAGAAATGAACACAGTATTCCAAATGTGGTCTCACCAGCATTCTATATAGCAGGATCATAATCTCCCTCTTCCTGCTTGTTATACCTCTAGCTATGCAGCCAAGCATCCTACTTGTTGAATGTGATTCACTGCAATTGTCAGTAACATGGCTGTTAAGTGAATCTGGCTTCCTTACTGATTTTGTCAGAAGGTTATAAAAGGGGGGTCACATGACCCCGGGACACTGCAACCATCATAAATATAAGCAGGCGTGGGCCACCAATCCCGGCCCTACTAGAACGGGCTGGGAGCATGCCACAGCATCCATGCGCATGGGTTTTTTCACTTCTGCGCATGCACAAAAGCGAAAAGAGCCCAGAAATGGGCAAAGGTAAGTGCCCGCTTTCCGTTGCCCACCGTGTTTGCCCCCCCACTGCCGCTCGCCGCATTTCGCGCTATGCAGCGGCTTCCCCCTACCACCCGCTTTGCTATGTAAATAGGTTATGTTCATAGTATATGTTAATGTACCCTATCTGCATACCGGCTATCAATTGGTTTAATCACGGCCGGGAAATTCAAGCAGCTGTCAAAGCCTTGCCTACAGGAAAAAACATTTTAAAAGATGCAACCCAAGCCACGGTCCTTGCCTTTTTACCACGAACTTCAAGTATACACTTTGTAACTTATGTTTCTTCATACGGGCCGATTCCTAATAAAAAGAATCAGGCAACCACATGTCTTGCAAGTTTGTCCAGATTGAATAGCTGCAATGGCCATAAGTGAAAAATGGTTATGTCACTTTTTTTAGTACCGTTGTAACTTCAAACAGTCACTAAACAGTTCTACTTCCTGTATACATTTCCAGAATTACATAAGAACATAAGAACCTAAGAAGAGCCTTGCTGAATCAGGCCAAAGCCTACCGAGTCCAGCATTTTGTGTCACACAGTGGCCCACCAATTGTCCATGGGGATCTTGAGCAGAAAGAGAAGACAAAACCCTCCCTTTCCCTTGACCCCCAACAAATGGTACTCAAGGGAATCCTGCCTGCCTCATTACCTTACAGAGTACTGTAATGTACAATTTGCAGGTTTTCATGCTTATCACCATTCTAATAGATTCCAAATGCTGGGGATGAATTCCATCATTATTGGAAATATTAAGACCTAAAAAGCTTTTTAAAAATCAAGGGGGGGAACACTATTCTAAACAAATAATACCAAGGAAAACTACACAACCAACTCCCAATTTAATGGATTAAGGAAAGAAAATGTCTCTTAAGGCAGAATGTTTGTTAAATCCAAATAAACTTTACACATGTAAATTTTATATGGCCATTAAAGCAGAATGCTTGTTAGATCCAAGTGGACTTTTATATATGTGCATATTACATGGCTATTAAAACAGGATGTCTGTTACATCCAAATGTGTTTTATGCATGAAAATGTTATATATTTAACCTATGTACAAATGGGTTTTTAATGCTTACACCGTTTGCACTGCATGTCCATTTTAATACACACAGCAAGTACCAATTTTTTTACAATATCCAGACTGACTTTGTGTATTCCACCCAAAGACCTTCATTAAATCAAGGGCCGGTGTGAAATATCCAACCAATCCAATACAGACTTAAAAGTCAAAACGAATCCAAAACTCTGAAAATGTTTTTTTTTTCCCCTGACCCTGAAAATAACCTATTTATTGGCTCAAGATGAGTTATCCAGTAACTTTGATAACTGTTGCAGTCATCTCTGCGACTGCTTAAATCTCCCCTGTCTCTTGTTGAACTGTCCATGGACAAGGTCATTCTCTCCTTCTTAAGCAAGACTCGGCTTCTTCTTTCTGCAGCCTCTGAGATCTTGGAAATTGCTGAGTTGCAACTCCATGCCTATTGCTCTTAGGAGAAGCCAAGTGGAACTAGAAAGTGATTGAGTGCTCCAATCGCAGGCCTGCTGGGTGATAATATGGAGAAAGGGCCGGGAGGGAAAATTCTCCTGCAGGGATTGAAGCGGCCCTTTGAATGAATGGCCATTTGTAATCTACAGACTTTGGTACCAATTGAAGGTCTTTTTAGGGCTGGTGCATGGAGGCCTTGCCGAGGAAGGAGAAAACCATATGATGGATGGTGGATACTGTTGTAAAGGCAGCAAAAAGAATTCGCTAGTTCTGCCGGTGTGTCCCAACCACCTGTAATTACAGGGTAATTAGTCCAGAAAGACACACAACACACGGTAGAAGGAAAACCAAAAGTCTTTATCAACAGAAAAGCAGAAAAAACTCCCTTTTTATTTATTTATTTATTTATTTATTTATAGAAACATAGAAACATAGAAGTCTGACGGCAGAAAAAGACCTCATGGTCCATCTAGTCTGCCCTTATACTATTTTCTGTATTTTATCTTAAGATGGATATATGTTTATCCCAGGCATGTTTAAATTCAGTTACTGTGGATTTACCAACCACGTCTGCAGGAAGTTTGTTCCAAGGATCTACTACTCTTTCAGTAAAATAATATTTTCTCATGTTGCTTTTGATCTTTCCCCCAACTAACTTCAGATTGTGTCCCCTTGTTCTTGTGTTCACTTTCCTATTAAAAACACTTTCCTCCTGGACCTTATTTAACCCTTTAATATATTTAAATGTTTTGATCATGTCCCTCCTTTTCCTTCTGTCCTCCAGAGTACAGATTGAGTTCATGAAGTCTTTCCTGATACGTTTTATGCTTAAGACCTTCCACCATTCTTGTAGCCCGTCTTTGGACCCCTTCAATTTTGTCAATATCTTTTTGTAGGTGAGGTCTCCAGAACTGAACACAGTATTCCAAATGTGGTCTCACCAGCATTCTATATGGCGGGATCATAATTTATTGGATTTGTATGCTGCCCCTCTCCGGAGACTCGGAGCGGCTAACAGCAGCAATAAAACAGTGTACAATAGTAATCTAATACTAAAAACGATTAAAAACCCATTAATATAAAAACCAAGCATACATACATACATACCATGCATAGAATTGTAAAGGCCTAGGGGGAAAGAGGATCTCAATTCCCCCATGCCTGACGGCAGAGGTGGGTTTTAAGTAGCTTACGAAAGGCAATTCTAATCTCTGGGGGGAGTTGGTTCCAGAGGGCCAGGGCCGCCACAGAGAAGGCTCTTCCCCTGGGTCCCGCCAAGCGACATTGTTTAGTTGACGGGACCCGGAGAAGATCCACTCTGTGGGACCTAACTGGTCGCTGGGATTCGTGCAGCAGAAGGCGGTCCCTGAGATAATCTGGTCCGGTGCCATGAAGGGCTTTATAGGTCATAACCAACACTTTGAATTGTGATCGGAAACTGATCGGCAACCAATGCAAACTGCGGAGTGTTGGTGTAACATGGGCATATTTGGGAAAGCCCATGATTGCTCTCGCAGTTGCATTCTGCACGATCTGAAGTTTCCGAACATTTTTCAAAGGTAGCCCCATGTAGAGATGTAAATGTCAAAGGGATTTTCTGGTACACACAAGGCACAGGTTAAATGCAATCCAATTTCTCACCCAGTAACTGGGAAATTGAGTCCAAATTCCAAAGTCCAGAAAGTCCACACACAGTCTTGAACAGGGAAACAGCAAAACCACGATCTTGACAAACTATGAATCAGATAAACTTCCACAAGGCTAAACCAGCACGCTGTTCTTTTTATCTGTAGCACTAATTACAACAGCCCCACCCAACCACAGGTGGCCTCACTTATCTCCTGTAATAATCCTTCAGTTGTTATCTCCTATGCATCACTCTACGCATGCGTGGATCTGTCATAAGTTCTTGTTCAGAATCCAGGGATGATAAGGATGATTGGTCTCCTCCTGGGCTGTCTGCCAAACTCCCCCCTTCCCTACTACTCACACTTCCTTCTCAGAGGAGCCTTCATCGGGAGATTCTATGGGGAGCAAAACAGACCTGTGGCATGTGGATGTTTCCCCCACACACACCTCCACATTCCTTGGGGCAGGAGCTGGGGCAGAGCCAACCACAACATCGCTAAGCCAGTGTTTCTCAACCAGGTTTCTCAGTACAGGTAGTCCTTGACTTACAACACAAAACGAGCCCAAAACGTCTGTTGTTAAAAGAGATGTTTGTTAATGAGTCGGGGTGGCGCAGCAGGTAGAGTGCAGTACTGCAGGCCACTGAAGCTGACTGTAGATCTGTAGGTCAGTGGTTCAAATCTCATCACTGGCTCAAGGTTGACTCAGCCTTCCATCCTTCTGAGGTGGGTAAAATGAGGACCCGGATTGTTGGAGGCAATAGGCTGGCTCTGTTAAAAAGTGCTATTGCTAACATGTTGTAAGCCACCCTGAGTCTAAGGAGAAGGGTGGCATAAAAATCGAATAAATAAATAAATTTAAAAGGTGAGTTTTGTCCCTTTTTATGACTTTCATTGCAAACAGTTGTTAAGTGAATCACTGCAGTTGATAAGTTAGTAATAGATTGTAATGTCCAGAGATAGTTTACTAGAAGAGCCCTCCACTCCTCCACTCGCAACAGAGTACCCTATGCAACTAGACTTAGAATCCTAGGTTTTGAAAGCTTAGAACTACGTCGCCTTAAACACAACCTAAGCATAGCCCATAAAATTATCTGCTACAACGTCCTTCGTGTCAATGGCTTCTTCAGCTTCAACCACAGCAACACAAGAGAATACAACAGATACAAACTTAAATCGTTCTAAACTCGACTGCAGTAACCGAGTAGCTGATGCATGGAACTCACTACCAGAGACTCTGTAGTATCATCACCTAACCCTTCATGGCACCGGACCAGGGTATCTACAAGACCGCCTTCTGCCGCATGAATCCCAGCGACCGGTTAGGTCCCACAGAGTGGGCCTTCAACAAAACAATGTCGTTTGGCGGGGCCCAGGGGAAGAGCCTTCTCTGTGGTGGCCCTGACCCTCTGGAACCAACTCCCCCCGGAGATTAGAATTGCCCCCACCCTCCTCGCATTTCGCAAGCTCCTAAAAACCCACCTCTGCCGCCAGGCATGGGGGAATTGAGATATTCTTTCCCCCTAAGCCTTTACAATTTATGCATGGTATGATTGTTTGTATGTATGTTTGGTTTTAGAATTAAGGGTTTTTTAGCTGTTTTCTATTGGATTTACATGTTGTTTTTATTCTGTTGTTAGCCGCCCCAAGTCTGCGGAGAGGGGCGGCATACAAATCCAACAAACAAACAAACAAACAAACAAACAAACAAACAAACAAACAAACAAATAAAACTTTACCCTTAGACTCTGTTGACCTCTCCTGATTCCTAAGCGGTCAGTAAGGGGTGTGCATAAGTGCACCAGAGTGCCTTCCATCCACTGTCCTAATGTTTCTGTTGAGTATGTACAAAAGCATTGTAAATAGTTGAATTTTGTTAGACGCCTCTGATTGGCTAAGACGCTGACAATTGGGTTTCAGCGGGAAGTCAAAAAAGTATAAAAGGAGTGTCTGCCACTGTGTAAAAGCCAGACAAATTCCTTGCTGACGTCACTTTCCGAATAGAGCTGAATAAAGGAACCGTTTAAAACACGAGCTGCCTCAGACTTTTCACTGGCGAAGTCGGACGGTCGAACGCGCTGTGTAAAAGCCAGACGCGTTCCTTGCTGAAGTCACTTTCCGAATACAGTGATCCCTCGAGTATCGCGAGGGTTACGTTCCAAGACCCCTCGTGATACTCGATTTTTCACGATATAGTGGTGCGGAAGTAAAAACACCATCCGTGCATGCGCGCCCTTTTTCCATGGCCGCGCATGCGCAGATGGTGGAGTTTGCGTGGGTGGCGGGGAAGACCCAGGGAAGGTTTCTTCGGCCGCCCAGCAGCTGATCTGCTCGGCAGCGCCACAGCAGCGAGGAGCCGAAGATCGGGGTTTCCCCTTTGCGTGGGCGGCGGGGAAGACCCAGGGAAGGTTTCTTCGGCCGCCCAGCAGCTGATCTGCTTGGCAGCGCCGCAGCAGCAAGGAGCCGAAGATCGGGGTTTCCCCGCCGCCCACGCAAAGGGGAAACCCCGATCTTCGGCTCCTCGCTGCTGCCCACCGGCCGCTCGCCCGCCCGCCCGCCGCCCGCCACTCGAGAGCAAGAGGGGGAGAGATAGAGAAAGAGAGAGAAGGAAAGAAAGAGATGAGAGAGGGAGGAAGAGAGTGTGAGAGAGGAAGAAGCAAGATAGAGAAAGAGAGAGAGAAAGAAAGATGAGAAAGGAAGAGAGTGACGTCATCGGGTGGGAAAAATCACGATATAGCGTTTCGCGAAGATCGAGATCGCGAAAATCGAGGGATCCCTGTAGAGCTGAATAAAGGAACCGTTTAAAACATGAGCTGCCTCAGACTTTTCAGTTTCTCTCTTACTAATATCGTGTATATAAATATTATATCTTTGTATACCACCAATACATACGTGACAAAACAATAAATAAATAAATAGTAATAGCAATAGCACTTAAGACTTGTATATCACTTCGTAGTGCTTTATAACCCTCCGTAAGCAGTTTATAGAGTCAGCATATTTCTCCCAGCAATCTAGATCCTCATCAACCTCGGAAGGACAGAAAGTTGAGCTACTCAAGAGGGCTGAGTCAACCGATGAAACTCAAACTGTTGGCAGTCGGCAGTCAGTGGAGTCAGCATGTTGCCCACAATATTCTGGGTGTCAGGGTTCCAGGGTCCTCATTTTACCCACCTAGGAAGTAGTTACCTCTAAAATAATAAAGGGGAGAGAAAAATCCAATCAACCAATACATTTTCCTCGAATTTCTTTCTCTGCCCTTTTCATACTCAGATGGTAGATACCATTGAAAAGGCCACAAAAAGAATTTTTGTAAATGGTAAATGGTCTTTATGTAAATTGTGGAAATGTAAATATCTCTATGTAAATATGGCAATTTTCATACTGCCCATGGATTGGTTAAAGCTGTGGGCGGGAGATTCAAACGGCTGTCTAAGCCGCGCCTCTGCAAGGAAGATCCAAAGCCCTACATGGCTTTGGACCAGACTACTTCCGCAATCGCCTGCTACTGCACGAATCCCAGAGACCGATAAGGTCCCACAGAGTTGGCCTTCTCCGGGTCCCGTCGACTAAACAATGTTGTTTGGCAGGTCCCAGGGGAAGAGTCTTCTCTGTGGCGGCCCCGGCCCTCTGGAACCAACTCCCCCCGGAGATTAGAATTGCCCCCACCCTCCCTGTCTTTCGTAAACTACTCAAGACTCATTTATACCGCCAGGCATGGGGGAGTTGAGATATTCCTTCCCCCTAGGACATTACAAGTTATGCATGGTATGTCTGTGTGTATGTTTGGTTTTATAATAAGGGGTTTTAGTTGTTTTATTATTGGATTGTCACATGCTGTTTTTATCATTGTTGTTAGCCGCCCCGAGTCTATGGAGAGGGGCGGCATACAAATCCAATAAATTATTATTATTATTATTAATTATTTAAAAAGTTTTAAAAGGAGCAGCCCCCGCGCGCGGTTTGCATTCTTTGCCATTATCCATTTGTTAGCAGTTACAAGTCCTGACGTTCCAGCCAACACTTAATAAAGCAAGAAGTAGGCAACAACGTGTTTGAGCTACAACTAATCAGAAATATAAGAAAGAAATTTTACATTTAGTTATTCATATTTTGACCGCGGCCAGGAAGTTATTAAGAAAATATTACATTGCGCTGAAATAGATATGATGACAAGATCAAGAAGAAACAGAATATTATGAAATATGGAACAAAGTGTATATATGGATAAACAAGAAGAAATATTAATATTAAAAGTAAAAATAAACAAAAAAATAAATAAGATAATTGTATTAGCAGAGATATGATTTAAGTGTTATGTTAGATTTAGTAGGGATATGATTTAAGAGTTATGTTAGAATTAGTCTATGTATGAAGATTTATTATAAAAAGTTAAACAAATTTCTTCTTTTCATTTAAAGTAATAAGTTGATTTTAAGCATTTTTTAAATGTACTGTATTCTTTTTTCTGTATTGAAATTTTACTTCTAGAATAAGCGGGGAAGATACAACCCCATCTTTATGTTAAATATATGTTTGTTGGTTTTGTCTGTTTTAAGAAAATTAATAAAATTTATTGAAAAAACAAAAACAAATTTGCTACCCCATATCTCCATCCTTCTATGGCAGGGGTGGCAAACTCAAGACTCGCGGGCAGTGAAGGGACACACTTACCTTTCCCTACCAAATCGGTCCCCGAGGCTGGCACGCATGTGGGTGGCAACGAAAGAAATTGGTGAAAATTGCCGAAATCTCACGCGAGAATGCTCGCACATTTGAGATTTCGCCAATTTTCGCCAATTTCTTTGCTTCCACACATGCATAGAAGCAAAGACAGGCTGAACACTGCCAAAATCATGCACATGTGATACCCTTGACTGATACCTCTGCTTCCCTGCATGCATGGCAGCAAAATTTCGCATGGGGTGCATGTGTGTGCGTTATGGGGAGGCACAGATGTGCACTCATTGCTGTTTCTACTACTGGAACGGCAATCCCAGGCATGTGGGGGAAACCAGCCCTTGTTCACGGGCCAAATGCGGCCGACTGGGTGCTTAAATCTGGCCCACCGGGTGTTCTGTCTGGGTCACTCCGGAAGCTATGACCAACCCAAAAAGATAAGCCAGACACACCGGTTGAATCCAAACACAGTTTTATAATGATAAAGAGAAAAGAAGCCAACAGAAAATGTCCTTACAGATCAGGAAAACAGTGGAACTCCAAATAGATACACGAAGGCAATTGTTCATACAGAAACACAGGATCCTTAATGCCAAACGAGGCTGTTGCTAGCAGACACCAACCTCCCACGGGTCTTCAAGACTGCTGGGCCACGAGCCAGGAACAAAAACGCTGAGAGAAAATGCAGATAACAGCAACTCCACTTTGATAACACTCCACACTGCCGAAAGGGTTCGCATGCCTTATAAACCCTTCCCTGCTAATGAGGACCACACCCAACCCCCAGGTGTTCCTCATTCAGCGCTGATAATATCTACGTAATTGAGTTTTCCTTTGATCTATGCATCTCTGTCGCATACTAATGATAGCTTGTGCTTCGTCATCCAGTGACTCCAGGGACTCCAGAGAATCCAAGCTACTTGGTTGAGATAGCCCTGCCCCAGGGCTCCCAGGCCTTTCTTCCTCGTCACTTTCCTGCCTGCTGCCTGCACTGTCTGCCTGCAAAGAACTCTCCCCTCCGCTCTCAGACTCCCCCGGGCATGGGGCCAGCAGAGACGCAGCTGGTCTTTGATCTGGCTCAGGCTGAACCACAACACCGGGTCACCTGGAAACAGCAAAGGAGCAGCCCATGGAGCTTCTGCCAGTAAGGATGGAGCTTGAGGAGGCAGCATGTGACCCTTCCAAGCTCTATTTTCGCCGGCAGAGGACTGCAGGAGGCTGTTGCAGCCAAAAACAGGGCTCAGGAGCCTGTTTTCGCTGGAAGAGCACCATAGGTGCCCCCAACATGAGGGACATTGAGCTGGCCACACTGACCACATCCCCCAGCCCCCCCAGGTCAAACGCAATCCTGATGTGGCAGCCCTCAATGAAATGCAATTTGGGAGAAGTGAAACATACATGACCAAGATTCGTGTAAAAATATGAACATAGTAAATAATAGTGAAAGCTGGAGTAACAATGCCAACCTGCAGGCTGGCAAAAATATGTTTTGTTTTATTTATTGTGTGTTTTCTTTTCTTTTCTTCTCTTGCGTACTGTGTGTATTGCTTTATTGTTTTCTTCTTTTTTTTGCATTGTATTTGTCTTGTTTCAGTGTAAATAATTAATAAAAATTATTTTTTTTAAAAAGAAATGCAATTTGGCACCCAATTTGGCACAAGAACAAGGGGACACAATCTGAAGTTAGTTGGGAGAAAGATCAAAGGCAACATGAGAAAATATTATTTTACTGAAAGAGTAGTAGATCCTTGGAACAAACTTCCAGCAGATGTGGTTGGTAAATCCACAGTAACCGAATTTAAACATGCCTGGGATAAACACATATCCATTGTAAGATAAAATACAGGAAATAGTATAAGGGCAGATTAGATGGACCATGAGGTCTTTTTCTGCCGTCAGTCTTCTATGTTTCTATGTTTCTATATGGAAATTATTTGCACAGAAATCTATTTGCCTGCAATGCCAAGCGCCATTGTAATTTATAAAAGTTCCTCCGTTTGGTGGCTTCAAAGCAATCTCGGCTCACCCTGGACCCTTACTTGGCTGGTGTGCCTTCCAACGGTACGAGCGAAGCGGAGGCTTTCCGAATCGGAGGTGTGCATGCTAAACGTAGTATATTAAGGCTCTTGTCAGGCTGATCAATATTTAATGTGAAACTTTCAAAGATTGGCTCAGGGATGCATTTGAAATGGGAGCATTAGCTGCAGGTGGCAATTTCTAAGACACAGTCGAAGCGGTTTTGATTATAAAGTGAGCTGGCATTCTGCCGAATTCAAATATATGTAGGGTTGTGGGCCTTTCCGTACCAGGGGCAAGTGCTCTAAATGTGTTGACTTTTCCATTGTTTGCCTGTTTGTTTCTGGCATTAAACAGAGACAAATGATTAATTATTTATTCTGTCATTACAATTAGTCTGCTAGAGCTCTTGCTGCTTCTCCTGCTGCACTTAAACGCAGTACAGGGAGTAGAGTAGAGTAGAGTAGAGTAGAGTAGAATAGAATAGAATAGATGGACGGGATCTTGGAGGTCCTTTGTAATATACAGTTAAAATGTCATTTGTAGTGCCATTTGTAGTGGGTGGTACATTTTATTCTATTTTTTATTCTATTTTTTATTTTATTTTTAAATTTACCTATTCTGATTTTATGTATGGTGGGACTGGTCTCTGAGTGTCACACGACTTTCGTTGCCAATGACAATTCGTTGTTTTGATAATGACAATAATAATAATAATAATAATAATAATAATAATAATAATAATAATAATTGTTGTTATTATTATTATTATTATTATTATTATTATTATTATTATTATTATTATTATTATTATTATTATAGTCCAAACCTGAGTCTTTTCCTAAATCCAGCAAAAGCTTCACCGCACTGATTACAAAGTCTTAGTAGCTGGCAAGAGTCTCAGGAATAGATAAATAAAGCAATTACTAGATCAGTGATGGCGAACCTATGGCATGGGTGCCACAGGTGGCACGCGGAACCATATCTGCTGGCACATGAGCCTTGCGCTAGCTCAGCTCCAACATGGATGTGTGTGTTGGCCAGTTGATTTTTGGCTTGCACAGAGGCTCTGGGAGGTCATTTTTGGCTTCCAGAGAGCCTCCGAGAGAATGGGGAAGGACGTTTTTATCCTCCCTGGCTCCAGAGAAGCTTTTGGAGCCTGGGGAGGGTGAAACACGAGTCTACTGGGCCCACCAGAAGTTGGTAAACAGGTTGTTTCCGGCCTTCAGAGGGCCTCCAGGGGGTGGGGGAAGCTGTTTTCACCCTCCCCAGGCATTGAATTATGGGCATGGGCACTCACGCGTGTGCGATAGTGCACACCCACGCTCTTTCGGCACCCAAGGGGAAAAAGGTTCGCCATCACCGTACTAGATTGTAGTAGGTTTCTTATTGTCGACTTACAGAATTTGTCTGAAAGCCTGGAGCTTATCAAGAAAGCCAAGAATGTGGTCCCTTTAAACACAAGCCGAAATAAGGAATGGAAACTAGGATGAACGATGCGTAAAAGCGACGTGTGACTCCATCTTAAATAGCCTGAGGGCATGGCTAAGGTGACCAGATGTCCCGCTCTCCACGGGACAGTCACACTTTTTAAAAATCTGTCCCGCGTCCCGCGCCTTTTCAGAATTGTCCCGATTTCTTCCTCTCTCTCTCTCTCTTGTCTATGGTGACTTCCTGTGTACTTTCTGTGTCTCCCAGTACTTCCTGTGTCTCTTTCAGGGATGGCCTCTGGCTGTGGCCATGCTCACAGGACGCTGCCTGTACATCGTAGAGAGGTGAGGGCGTCCCCCAGAGAGAAGGGGAGGGAGGATGAGAGAGAGAGAAAAATAAAGTTTCTACTTAAGAACCCGAGCCCGGAAAAATTTCCCAGGAAATTTGAGAGCGGCATGAAGGCCCAGCCAGTTTCCTGCCATTCCCCCTGGGTTTCTCTCTCTGGCACATGCATGCACTATTTGCTTTTACATTGATTCCTATGGGAAAAATTGCTCCTACTTACAAACTTTTCTACTTAAGAACCTGGTCATGGAACGAATTAAGTTCTTAAGTAGAGGCACCACTGTATATGATTCTTTTAGGCCAGTCCATATCCATGGCATCACCCTGGTCCTAAAAGGATTCCAGGTAGTATACAAACTCAGAAAGTAGATTATGGATATCCAGGATATTCTGGGTCTTGCCAAGGCATGATAACAAAAGGATGAAGCTCGCAAAAGAGATACAAATCTCTCTTTATGTGGGATTTACAATTTACCCTTAGATTATCCATGGTTGACCTATCCAGATTCCTAAGAGGTCAGTAAGGGGTGTGCAGAAGTGCACCAGAGTGCCTTCCGTCCCCTGTCCTATTGATGAAGGCTCCTCTGTGTCAGAGAACTGTCTCTGGAAATTCTTGTAGGGTGAGTTGTCCCTGCCTTTGGAGCCCTCACTTGGCACTCTTGGGTGAAAAATTAAGAACTTGCTGGCCACAGAAGAGTCAGACTCTGATCAGCTGGGCTGCGGAAAATGGCAGCCGCCACAGCGAACTGACTCATATGGAAGGCGGAAGGTGGAAAGAACGACAGGCAGGAGAGTGAGGAGGGAGAGAACGAGAAGCGAGGGCCCTGGATTGTGCTGGCTAAGGAGTGAGAGAACGAGAGGCGAGTGTCCTGGATTGTGCTGGCTGGAGATGTCGGAGGTGGGCCGGGGACGCTGGTGCGCTGTTGGTGGGAGCGCCCAGCGCCGGAGGGTCTGCCGATCGAAGGGCCAGCGTGGAGAGGCCAACTGCCGTCGCTGGAACGAGGGGAGAACAAGGGGAGAAGAACTGAAAGCGAGATCTGCGAGGAAAGCGAGGTCTGCGAGGGGAGAGGAGCTGAGGAGGATGTCGGGGCGACACCGAGGCTGTATTGTGAGCGTTGGGAGCGTTTGGAACTGTGGAATGAACGTTTGGTGGTCCTGCAGTGCTGTTGGGCAAAGGGAGTTGCGAAAATATTACTTGGACTGCAGTGACACCATCAGAAAGTGTAGACCAACGACTGGCGAGAGCCGGGGGTCCTGGGCGGAGCCAAGGAGCCGGAGGCAGAATCAGATAACATCAAGAGGAGACGACTTATCCAGGACTGGGACATTCCCCTACCCCAACCCCCCCCTCTTTTTTGCCTTTTTTGGGGACTTAGAACATACTATTAATCCAGAACTTAGTAACTGAGAACTGATACGACTTTGCTGCTAACCAAATTCCCATATTCCTATATTCTCCGTATATTAGATTGGATTCATTTTAATTAACTAAATTACTACATTATTATCCATATTTTATATATTTTATCTTTTTATGTGTATCTATTACTTTTATTAGCATTTTAATTTTTAGTACTTTTAACTATAAATTGATTTATATTTTAACTAAATTATTGGGGGGGCTTAATGATGGATAATTGGGGAGGGTGTAGTATGTATGGAGTGAATGATTGGGATGGATGGGATGGATGGAGTTACAATATGGGTGAAATGAATGGGAAGGATGCAAGTAATATAGTTGGCCCACCTGGCGCTGGAGAGGCAGGAGGGGGGGGAGGCACCTATCTCCAGGGGGACAGAGGGTCAGAACATCCCGGTGTTGCTGGGGAGAGGCAGATATGGCGGGGGCCACAGAGTTAGCCGTTCCAGGGGAACGAGGGATCGTTGCGTAATAACGATCCCTTGTTCTGGCACTGTGAGCTCAAACTTGGGTACTGGTGATGAGTGTAATTCTGGCCCTGGGCTCAGGTTGCTGCTGCTTAATGCCAGGTCGGTGGTAAATAAAGCTCTCCTCATCCGGGATCTAATCCTGGATGAGGAGGCCGACCTGGCATGTATTACTGAATCCTGGCTGGGCCCAGAGGGAGGAGTTCCTCTCTCTGAAATTTGCCCAGCTGGGTTTCAGATATGGCATCAACCTCGACCCCAGGGAAGGGGGGGAGGAGTGGCTATTATAGCCAGGGAGTGCCTTTGCCTACGTGGACTCATTGCTCCAGAGATTGCGGATTGTGAATCCCTCTTGATGAAGCTGGACTTAGGGGTTCAGGGGGGCTTGTTTCTCATGTACCTGCCTCCCAGCTACGTGTCAAAAGCCCTGCCTGTGCTGCTCGAGGAGGTAGCCGGGTTGGCGGTGGAGTTCCCCAGACTTATTGTTCTGGGGGACTTCAACCTGCCGTCACTCGGCGAAGCCTCTGGACTGGCACAGGAGTTCATGGCCGCCATGACAGCCATGGACCTGACTCAAGTAATACAGGGTCCGACTCACAAGGGGGGGCACGCACCCGACATGGTATTCCTCTCTGAGCAATTGAGTAATGGTCTGAGACTAAGGGGCTTAGAAATACTGCCTTTGTCATGGTCAGACCATTTTCTACTACGGCTTGACTTCCTGGCTCCAATCCTTCCCCGCAGGGAGGCGGAACCAATGAAGATGTTCCGCCCCAGACCCCTGATGGACCCAGAGGGCTTTCAGACGGCGCTTGGGGTTATTCCAGATGCACTCGTCCACAGTTCGGCGGAGTCTCTTGCGGAAGCCTGGAACAAGGCTGCAGCGGAGGCTCTTGATCGGATTGTGCCTTTGCGACCTCTCCGCGGCGCTAGACCCCGTAGAGCTCCATGGTTCAACGAGGAGCTCCGGGAGTTGAAACGCCAGAAGAGATGTCTAGAGAAGCGATGGAGGAAGAGTAAGTCTGAATCTGATCGAACACTTGTAAGAGCTTTTATTAAGACTTACAAAGTGGCGCTCAAGGCGGCAAGATGCGCGTATCATGCCGCCTTGATTGCATCAGCGGAATCCCGCCCAGCCGTTCTGTTTAGGGTGACCTGCTCCCTTCTTAATCAGAGGGGAGTTGGGGAGCCCTTACAGAGTAGTGCCGAGGATTTTAACACGTTTTTCGCTGATAAAATCGCTCAGATCCGGGCGGACCTCGACTCCAATTGGAGAACAGAGTCGGCTGACAACGAGTCAGTTGAGGTGACTGGGACACGTACTTGTCCATCTGTCTGGGAAGAGTTTGATCTGGTGACACCTGATGAAGTGGACAAGGCCATTGGAGCTGTGAGTTCCGCCACCTGTTTACTGGATCCGTGTCCCTCCTGGCTGGTTTCGGTCAGCAGAGAGGTGACACGGAGCTGGGTCCAGGAAATTATCAACGCTTCCTTGGGGAGGGTATCCTTCCCGTCATCCTATAAAGAAGCGCTCGTGCGCCCCCTCCTCAAGAAGCCTTCCCTGGACCCAGCCGTACTTAACAACTACCGGCTAGTCTCCAACCTTCCCTTTATGGGAAAGGTTGTCGAGAAGGTGGTGGCACTCCAGCTCCAGCGATCCTTGGAAGAAGCTGATTATCTAGGTCCCCAGCAGTCGGGTTTCAGGCCCGGTTACAGCACGGAAACTGCTTCGGTCGCGTTGATGGATGATCTCTGGCGGGCGCGGGACAGGGGTTTATCCTCTGTCCTGGTGCTTCTTGACCTCTCAGCGGCTTTCGATACCATCGACCATGGTATCCTTCTGCACCGGCTGGAGGGGTTGGGGGTGGGAGGCACTGTTCTCCAGTGGTTCTCCTCCTACCTCTCCGGTCGGTCGCAGTCGGTGTTAGTAGGGGGTCAGAGGTCGACTCCGAGGTCTCTCCCTTGTGGGGTGCCTCAGGGGTCGGTCCTCTCCCCCCTGCTATTTAATATCTACATGAAACCACTGGGTGAGATCATCCAAGGGCATGGGGTGAGGTATCATCAGTATGCTGATGATACCCAGCTCTACATCTCCACCCCATGTCCAGTCAATGAAGCAGTGGAAGTGATGTGCCGGTGTCTGGAGGCTGTTGGGGCCTGGATGGGTGTCAACAGACTCAAACTCAACCCGGATAAGACGGAGTGGCTGTGGGTTTTGCCTCCCAAGGACAATTCCATCTGTCCTTCCATTACCCTGGGGGGCGACCCTATCTGGACCGGGATTCACTGCTCACAGTCACTCATGCCCTCATCACCTCGAGGTTCAACTACTGTAATGCTCTCTACATGGGGCTACCTTTGAAAAGTGTTCGGAAACTTCAGATCGTGCAGAATGCAGCTGCGAGAGCAGTCATGGGCTTACCTAGGTATGCCCATGTTTCACCAACACTCCGCAGTCTGCATTGGTTGCCGATCAATTTCCGGTCACAATTCAAAGTGTTGGTTATGACCTTTAAAGCCCTTCATGGCACTGGACCAGAATATCTCCGAGACCGCCTGCTGCCGCACGAATCCCAGCGACCGATTAGGTCCCACAGAGTGGGCCTTCTCCGGGTCCCGTCAACTAAACAATGTCGGTTGGCGGGCCCCAGGGGAAGAGCCTTCTCTGTGGCGGCCCCGACCCTCTGGAACCAACTCCCCCCGGAGATTAGAACTGCCCCTACTCTCCTTGCCTTTCGTAAGCTCCTTAAGACCCACCTGTGTCGTCAGGCATGGGGGAACTGAAACATCTCCCCCGGGCATATACAATTTATGAATGGTATGTGTGTATGTATGTGTGTTTAGAAATGGGTTTTTTTAAAATGTTTTTTAGTAGAAATTTAGATTTGTTGTGAATTGTCTTTTGCACTTTGTTGTGAGCCGCCCCGAGTCTGCGGAGAGGGGCGGCATACAAATCTAAATAAACTTGAAACTTGAAACTCCTCTGACCAAGAAGACATGAGTGACAGGGAGAAGGAGAGTGTGGCAGACAGCTCAGAAGGAGATCAATTATCTAGCTCCTCCTTGGATTCGGAACAAGAGTTAATGATACAGCCACGCATGCGGAGAGCGATGCATAGGCAACAACAACTGAGAGATTATTATCAAAGAAAATGAGGCCACCTGTGGTTGGGTGGGGCTGTGGTAATTAGTGAGGCTGCTATAAATAGCAGCCTGTGGGTTTGGACATTGTGGAGGATTATCTGATCGTTGTGTTTCGTGCCTGCTTTGCTGACTTTGACCTTTGTGTGCTGATTTTTCCCCCGCTTTGAAACTCAACCAGAGCAAAGAGTGTGTCACTTTGTGAAAGAAGAAGGACTGTGAATTGCCTCACAGCTGCAAGCTAAGTATCTCAGAACTGATAAGGGACTTGTAGAAATTACCAGTTTGTTTGGAGACGAGTGCTCTTTGCTATACAAAAAGAGGGCTTAGTTTAAGTGAATTTTCATTATAAAGAACATTGTTTTGAATTTTCAAATGTGTGTGTGTCTGAAATTTGTACCTGTGAACTTTCGGGAGGATTCTACCAGAGAGCCTGACAGAAAAGAGTATCTCCTCTATAACCTTCATTATGTATTTTACCATGTGTATACCCACTAAAACCCTCATTGTGTATTGGACAAAATCAACCAATCAATCCATAAAATAAATGAAGGCTGTGGGTTTAAAAAATGGTTGGGGAGAGAAAGAAGTTGTGAAATAAAAAAAATCCGAGAGACTAAATTTCTCCCGGGGAGTTTGTATTGTGGCGTTGCCAAGCATTTCGCAGGACACTCAAAAGGGGAATGTGAAAGTTCAGCCTCTTTGGCGGCTTGTTTGCGGCGATTTCTCCTTGCTATCACTTATGATAAAGAGAGTTAGCTTCTTAAGCCATAACGGGGCTCCAATTATCCGACTGCTGGGAGAAATTGTCGACGTAGCTTTGCACGGAGTGTTAAGACCTGACAGGCATTCAAGCCGCTGACAGGAATCCAACAAGTTTACCGTTTCTGAAGGATCTGGGTGGACTTGACTTCATCCCTTTCATTTCCCCGAGCGGGAACAGTTTTCAGAAGACTTTTTTTAGTGTATATTACATTTTGTTGGCAAACTGCTGCCAATACCCAGCACACTATAATATAACTGGTGAGGAAGCCTAGTATTGAAATCAGGAAGAACAAAATAACTACAGGATGTCCACACCTTACAACCACTGATGAGCCCAAAATTTCTGATGCTGAGATTTATTTATTTATTTATTTATTTACTTATTTATTTACTTATTTACTTATTTATTTATTTATTTTTACTTATTCGTTCATTCGTTCATTCGTTCATTCGTTCATTCGTTCATTCATTCATTTATTCATTTATTTATTTATTTATTTATTTATTTATTTATTTATTTATTTATTTATTTATTTAATTGTACTTTTATGCCGCCCCTCTCCGAGGACTCAGGATGGCTCACAACATACAATAAAACAATACATAATATTTTGGGTCCAATTAATTAAATATAAAGTCAAAAACTAAAAACCCTATAAAAAAACCAGTCATTCCCATTGAATCAGTTTCTCTCAGTCCATTCATTGGCCAGAGGGCAAGAATCTAATGGCCCCAGGCCTGGAGACATAAGTGAGTGTTGAGATGAGAAGGCGAGGAGGGTGGGGACAGTACAAATCTCCCGGGGGAGTTGATTCAAGAGGGCTGGGCCCCCCACAGAGAAGGTTCTTGCCCTAGGCCACGCAAACTGATATTGTCTAGTCGACGGGACCCGGAGAAGGCCAACTCTGTGGGACCTAACCAGTCACTAGCATTCATACAGCAGGAGGTGATCCTGTAGGTATTCTGGCCTGATGCCATATAAGGCTTTATAGCTCAGGTGTTTGTTAAAGGAATTTTGGCCTATTTTAACGATCTTTCTGGCCACCATTGTTAAGCGAATCGCTGCGATGGCTAAGTTAGTTAACATGGTTGTTAAGTGAATCTGGCTTTTCCCATAAAGTTTGCTGGTTAGAAGGTCGCAAAAGGGGATCGCATGACCCTGGGGAGACTGCAACCGTCATACGGAATCTACGGAGAGGGGCGGCATACAAATCTAATAAATAAATGAATAAATGAATAAACAAACAAACAAACAAACAAACAAACAAACAATAGGATGGATGGATGATGAATGATGAATGAATGAATGGATGGATGGATGGATGGATGGATGAATTGATGAATGATGAATGATGAATGATGAATGAATGAATGAATGAATGAATGAATGAATGAATGAATGTCAGTAGGCAAGCGTGGGAATTTTGATCATACAACAGACACAGAGTGTCAGGCCGGAAGCCATCTTGGGCCTTGGATCTTCAGGCCTGCCGCATTTAGTGCTGTGGGAAACTGAGAGGGGGGTCTTCGGAGAGGGGCGGCATACAAATCTAAGTAATAAATAAATTTGTGTGAGTGGGGAACTATAGTCGAAATAACATTCCTTTCTCCGAGAGTCAAGGCCACACTGCCCTGCACCTGGAGGGGTGTGGCTGGGAGGCATCTCCGGTTGGGATGGTGCATTGATTGGACTATGTGGGTGCTGAGGGAAGGACTTGAATTTTCTTTTGGGATGTGGAAAACCGGAAGCTTTCACATTCGGGTTTTCTCAGATGTGGCCATATGACATGGCTAATAAAATGGAACTTTGAGGAAACTCAAGTCTTGGAGTTTTCTTTTGTTGGGGGTGTTACCTGGAACCCTGACATACAGCATCTCCATGGTCATGTGATCAAAGTTGGCAATTGACAAGTGCTACATGGCATCAGACTACTTGCGGGACCGCTTTCTGCCGCATGAGTCCCAGCGACCGATCAGGTCCAAAAGAGTCGGCCTTCTGCAGGTCCCCTCAACAAGACAATGTCGTTTAGCGGGACTCAGGGGAAGAGCCTTCTCTGTGGGGGCCCCAGCCTTCTGGAATCAGCTCCCCCCAGAGATTTGTAGTGCCCCCACTCTCCTCGCCTTCCGCAAGGGTCTAAAGACTCATCTATGCCACCAGGCTCCAGGTGGGCAAAAATGGCCTGCCCAGGCTCTGGAGGCCCTCTGAAAGCCAGAAACGGGCCTCCCCGAATTTCCAGTAGGCCCATTTTTTGTCCTCCCCGAGTCTCAGGGAGAACTTATCTGTATCCAAAATGGGCCATATGGGAACTCCTGGGAGGGCGAAGGTGGGGTGGGTGAGGCAGCCAGGAGAGGGATTTGGGGGTTCTCCAAACTGCACACAATCTTAACTAGAAGTTCTCCCTGTTAAATGCAATTTTATTATATCTGAAAGAGACGGCTGTATCAGACAGTACTTACTCTGTTTTCTAGGTGTTTGAACCCAGGCCTTCTGTTCAGGATACTGTATATTCCTGCTCTTTATAGTGTACTTTGACTAGAGGTGAAACTAAATAAATGGGATGATGTAAAATACACCATGCTAAATAAATTAATACAAACAAAAACAAAAACAAAAAAACCCCCCACTGTTAAATCAGAGGCTGGAGGCCGATGAAGAGGATAACAGCTCTTTATTTAATAATCAGGAACATCTAAAGTGACCAGCTCGCAGGCAGGTAGCGACTTAGAAAACAAGCGGCCAAAACCGCACCTTATATGCATTGTTACTAGCGCAGGGATTGGTGACAATATTTCAAGACTTCGCGCTGGAGCTTCCTATTGGTTGAGCCCGGAGGCTCCTTATTGGTCGCGCCCAGGCTTCCCACTGGTTGCGCTAGCAGGCTTCTTATTGGTCGCCCTGCTCCAATCAGCGATCACATTTATTCTAACAACTTGCAAACATAACACCCCCAAACCCTGCAAACCCCCAACAGCCCATCCCTGATCCCTGTATTTCTCCCACTTTCGACCGAACAACCCATTAAACTCCAGTTTCCTCTTTCCGATAAATTGTACTGATTAAAGGTGACTCATTTCCTACAGCAACCATGGAGCTCTTCGTAAATTAGATGAATATTCTTTCCCCTCTGCCAAAAAATATATATTGAAAACCAGCCTGAAAGGAACAAACAAACAAACATCCTATAATGGAGGACAATTTCTCCCCTAAGGAAACAAAGCAGAGCCATCACCTGGCAGGTGTACTTTTAACAGAAACCTGCTTCATGAATATGGAATAGCAATTAGGGGCTTTATTTAAAACTTGGCTGTCCTTGGGGGAAACCCTTCCTCTGCCTTTCATTTATACCTCTACTTGGTTCAGCTTGAGAATGCTTTTTTTTTAAAAAAAAAAAATACACCTTCTTTCAAAAAAACAATGGAGCTTTAAAAGAGAGTAACCAGGATAAGTCTTTGGAGAGGGGCGGCTGTTATGCTGGGCTCTCTGATAGGAGCCTCCCGAAAATTCAAGGGTACAAATTTCAGACACACACATTTGAAAATTCAAAACAATGTTCTTTATCACAAAATTCAAAATAATCAAAGCACTCTTTTTGTATGGCAAAGAGCACTCTTCCCAAAACAACCGGGTAGTCTGTACAATTTCCCTTAAGCAGTCATTAAGTACTTAGCTAGCAGCTGTGAAGACACTTCACACCCCTTCTTCTTCCAACGAAGTGAGACACACACACACACACACACACACACACACACACGTTGCTCTGCTTTGGTTTCAAAGGCGTGAAAAAACAACAAAGTCCAACAACACAAGATTCCTGACGAACTGTGATCAGATATTCTTCCACAACGGCCAAACCCACACGCTGGTATTTATAGCAGCAGCCCTAATTACTGGAGCCCCACCCAAACACAGGTGGCCTCCCTTATTTCCTGTAATATGTTCTTACTTGGTCTCTTCTACGCATAATTCTGCGCTTGCGTGGGTCCAAAATGTCATCATCTGAATCAATAGAAGATAAGGGAGATTGACTGCCTGGGCTGTGTGCCAAGCCCTCCTCTGCCGAGTCACTCCCACCTTCTTCTTCATCCGAGGAAACTAAACTCTGAACTGATTCTGTCGGCAATAACACAGGCCTGTGACATGTTGAATTTTCCCCTGCATCCACCTCCCCGTTCCTTGGGGCAGGAGCTGGGCCAGAGTCAATCACAACAGGCGGCATACAAATCTAATAAATTATTATTATTATTATTATTATTATTATTATTATTATTATTATTATTACAGGTTCATCTGGTACACCAGTTACGGCCCTATTTGGACAGGAAGTCTCTACTCACAGTCGCTCATGCCCTTATCATCTCGAGATTCAACTACTGCAATGTTCTCTACATGGGGTTACCTCTGAAAAGTATTCGGACACTACAAATTGTGCAGAATACAGCCGCGCGAGCAGTCATGGGCCTACCAAGGTATGGCCATGTTTCTCCAGCACTTCGCGGACTGCACTGACTGCCAATTGGTTTCTGGACCTGGAGTGTTGGTTATAGAAACATAGAAACATAGAAGTCTGACGGCAGAAAAAGACTTCATGGTCCATCTAGTCTGCCCTTATACTATTTTCTGTATTTTATCTTAGGATGGATATATGTTTATCCCAGGTATGTTTAAATTCAGTTACTGTGGATTTATCTACCACGTCTGCTGGAAGTTTGTTCCAAGGATCTACTACTCTTTCAGTAAAATAATATTTTCTCATGTTGCTTTTGATCTTTCCCCCTACTTTATAGGTTATGACCTATAAAGCCTTACATGGCATGGGACCAGATTACTTATGGCACCGTCTTCTGCCACATGAATCCCTGTGTCCGGTTAGGTCCCACAGAATCAGCCTTCTCCAGGTCCCATCAACTAGACAATGTTGTTGGGCAGGTACTAGGGGAAGAGCCTTCACTGTGGGGGCACCGGCACTCTGGAATCAGCTCCCCTCGGAGACTCGTACTGTCCCCACCCTCCTTGCCTTTCGTAAAAATCTGAAAACTTATTTATGCTTCCAGGCTTGGGGTCCCTAGACGCCAGTCTCTGGCCATTGAATCTATAGGATGGTTGCAGTGTGTACTCGAATGAATGATTTTTAAATGTTTAATTTTTTAGAATATTTTAAACTAATTATTTATGCTAATTGGATTTAGATGTATTTATATATTGTGTTTATGTATTGTATATGCCCATACTGTGGTAGTAAAAAATTTGGTAGCCCTTCACTGCCAAGAGGTAAACTTGACTTAAAGGTAATGATGGGTTTTCAAGAAAGATTCTCATCAAGAAAGCAGAAGAAAGTTGAAAGACGACTCTGGGGCCTCACACAACACTGGAGCTATAGATTTTCCCTATCTAATATAGAAACATAGAAACAGACAGGCAGGTGTGAATTCACCTTATGGTGAGGCTATTACTGAATTTGCGTTATGGTGAGGCTATTAGTTATCTATCTTTACATAGAAACATAGAAGACTGACGGCAGAAAAAGGCCTCGTGATCCATCTAGTCTGCCCTGATACTGTTTTTTGTATTTTATCTTAGGATGGATATATGTTTATCCCAGGCATGTTTAAATTCAGTTACTGTGGATTTACCAACCACGTCTGCTGGAAGTTTGTTCCAAGGATCTACTACTCTTTCAGTAAAATAATATTTTCTCATGTTGCTTTTGATCTTTTCCCCAACTAACTTCAGATTGTGTCCCCCTGTCCCTGTGTTCACTTTCCTATTAAAAACACTTCCCTCCTGGACCTTATTTAACTCTTTGACATATTTAAATGTTTCGATCATGTCCCCCCTTTTCCTTCTGTCCTATCTATCTGTCTCTGTATTTATATCTGTCTGCCTACCTGCCTGTCTGCCTGTATCTGCCTGTCTGCCTGTCTACCTATCTATCCATCATCTGTCTGTCTGTCTGTCTGTCTGTCTGTCTTTCTTTCTTTCTTTCTTTCTTTCTTTCTTTCTTTCTTTCTTTCTTTCTGTCTCCTCCTCCTCCTCCTCCTCCTCCTCACTACCACCGCCACCACCACCACCACCTATCCACCCCATTCCCCCCACAACAACCACCCTGTGAGGTAGGTTAGACCAAGAGAGACTGGCCCAAGGTCACCCAGGGGGCTTCCATGGCTAAGACAGGACTAGAACTCACTACCTCCCATTTTCTAGCCCAGTGCCCTGACCACTAAACCAAAATGCCTTTTCTTCCTCAACTTTGTGAAGTTGCAAGGAATCATTTGTGTGCAATCCGCTATTAAACCTTGGATAGTGTCACTCTGGGAAAACTGGATTCCATTTTGAAATAGTTATTGCTTAAATTTGGAATAAATGAACCCTATACTCCATAGAGGATAACACTGATTTGTTTTGGCAAGTCTTTCTGCTTCTTCGTTAACCTGCCTGTATGCATCTTCCAAGCTGACTCCTGGTTCGGTATGTCTGTCTTATGACCAATTTATCAAGCGATTCAGCCCTTCATCATCGACTCCCCCATCCTGAAGTCTAGGAAGCATCTGTGGAGGGGGAGGGGGCGGTTGGAGACAGCTTCAAAGAAAATGATTTATTGGCTGTCAAACGCCCTTCTTTCCAAGGCTTGAGGCCTGCAAATTTGGAGACATACCTATCGGACCTTCCTTAACACCCGCAATTGCAGGAATTGAGATACATCTGACACACGTATAGATAGTCCTTGACTTAAGATTGATAACAATACCAATAACAACAGAGGTGGAAGGGACCTTGGAGGTCTTCTAGTCCAACCCTCTGCTTAGGCAGGAAAACGTACACTACTTCAGACAGATCCAACATCTTCTTAAAAACTTCCAGTGTTGGATCATTTACAGCTTCTGGAGGCAAGCGGTTCCACTGGTTAATTGTTTTAACAGTCAGGAAATTTCTCCTTAGTTCTAAGTTGCTTCTCTCCTTGTTCAACTTCTGCCCATTGCTTCTTGTCCTGCCCTTAGGTGCTTTGGAGAATAGGTTGAGTCCTTCTTTGTGGCAACCCCTGAGATATTGGAACGCTGCTATCAAGTCTCCCCTGGTCCTTCTTTTCATTAAACTAGCCATGCCCAGTTCTTGCAACCGTTCTTCATATGTTTTAGCCTCTAGTCCCCTAATCATCTTTGTTGCTCTTCTCTGCAATTTTATTAAGCGTCTCAACACCCTTTTTACATCGTGGTGACCAAAACTGCATGCAGTATTCCAAGTGTGGTCTCACAAAGGTCTTATAAAGTGGTATTAACACTTCACGTGATCTTGATTCTACCCCTCTGTTGTTGTTGTTGTTGTTGTTGTTGTTGTTGTTGTTGTTATTATTATTATTATTATTATTATTATTATTATTATTATTGGATTTGTATGCCGCCCCTCTCCGTAGACTCGGTGCAGCTAACAACAATGATAAAAACAGCATGTAACAATCCAATACTAAAACAACTAAAAAACCCTTATTATAAAACCAAACATACACGCAAACATACCATGCATAAATTGTAAAGGCCTAGGGGGAAGGAATCAGTCCCAGAGGAGATCAACCCTGACTGCTCTTTAGAAGGCCAGATCCTGAAGATGAAACTCAAAATATTTTGGCCACCTAATGAGAAGGACTCCTTGGAGAAAGCCTAATGCTGGGAACGATGGAAGGCAAAAGAAGAAGGGGGCAACAGAGAATGAGGTGGCTGCATGGAGTCGCTGAAGCAGTTGGCCTGAGCTTAAATGGACTCCCGGGGATGATTAGAGCAGTGTTTCCCAACCTTGGCAACTTGAAGACATCTGGACTCCAACTCCCAGAATTCCCCAGCCAGCATTCACTGGCTGGGGAATTCTGGGAGTTGAAGTCCAAATATCTTCAAGTTGCCAAGGTTGGGAAACACTGGATTAGAGCACAGGAAGGCCTGGAGGAACATTGGGGTTGCAATGGGTCCAACACGACTTTGTCACTAACAACTGTCCCAAAGTTGCTTTTTTTAAAAAAATATTTATTTATTTATTTATTCATTCATTCATTCATTCATTCATTCATTCATTTATTTATTTATTGGATTTATATGCCGCCCCTCTCCGTAGACTCGGGGCGGCTAACAACAATAATAAAACAGCATATGACAAATCTAATATTTAAAATAACTAAAACTCCTTATTAAAAAACACAAACATACACACAAACATACCATGCATCAATTGTATAGGGCCTGGGGGGAAAGGAATATTTCAATTCCCCCATGCCTGACGACAGAGGTGGGTTTTAAGGAGCTTACAAAAGGCAAGGAGGGTGGGGGCAATCCTAATCTCCGGGGGGAGTAGATTCCAGAGAGTTGGGGCCGCCACAGAGAAGGCTCTTCCCCTGGGTCCCGCCAGACAACATTGTTTCATCGATGGGACCCGGAGAAGGCCAACTCTGTGGGACCTAACCGGTCACTGGGATTCGTGCGGCAGAAGGCGGTCCCGGAGCTATTCTTATATCTTTGTATACCACCAATACGTACTTGACAAAACAAATTAAATAAATAAATAAATAAAAACATTTATTTTAATAGCCAAGGTAAAGTCAAAGGGCAAGATCAGATACTTCTCAACTTACAATCGGGGCAGCTCACAACAATAAAACAATGTCCAACAAATCTAATAATTTTAAAACACTAAAAACCCCATTATTAAAAGCAAACATACACACAAACATACCATGTATAAACTGTATAGGCCCGGGGGAGATGTCTCAATTCCCCCATGCCTGATGGCAGAGGTGGGTTTTAAGGAGCTTACGAAAGGCGAGGAGGGTGGGGACAATTCTGATCTCTGGAGGGAGTTGGTTCCAGAGGGCCGGGGCCGCCACAGAGAAGGCTCTTCCCCTGGGTCCCGCCAAACAACATTGTTTAGTTTTCGGGACCCGGAGAAGGCCCACTCTGTGGGACCTAATCGGTTGCTGGGATTCGTGCGGCAGAAGGCGGTCCCGGAGATAATCTGGTCCCTCCTCCTCTTTCCCTCCTCCTCACTGTCCGACTCCTCTGATAGCCACATAGGCCAACTATGCGCAGACAGACCCGGTACATCTGGCTCGAAATCTGTTGTCAGAGGACCTGGCTGCGATTGAACCGCAACAATCAGTAATTGCTAATATGTATGTATTCCAGCTCCCAGAATTTCCCCAGCCAGAATTCTGGGAACTAAAGTCTCTACACTTTAAAGTAGCATATCTGTCAGAAGTGAAAAATAGAACCTTTGTCTTTTTAAAGTATGTCTTTTTTTTAGAAAAAAACTGAATCTCTGTTGTTTATTTATTTATTTAATTTATTTATTAGATTTGTATGCCGCCCCTCTCCGCAGACTCGGGGCGGCTCACAACAGTGATCAAAACAGTATACAATGACAAATCTAATATTAAAAGTCTATAATAATAATAAATCTCACATTAAAAGTCTAAAAACCCCATTGTTTAAAACTCATACATACAACATACCATACATAAAACTACATAGGCAAGGGGAGATATCTCAGTTCCCCCATGCCTGAAAGCAGAAGTGGGTTTTAAGGAATTTACGAAAGGCAAGGATGGTGGGGGCAATCCTAATCTCTGGGGGGAGCTGATTCCACAGGGTTGGGGTCGCCACAGAGGAGGCTCTTCCCCTGGGTCCCACCAGCCGACATTGTTTAGTCGACGGGGCCCAGAGAAGGGCCTAACTGGCTGCTGGGATTCGTTGTTGTTAGTATCATAGTTGTGTCCGACCCATTGTATCCTCATGGACAATATTCCTCCAGGCCTTCTTGTTCTTTACTCTGGAGTAAATTTAAGCTCACACCGACAACTTCAGTGACTCCATCCAGCCACATCGTTCTCGCCCCCTTTTTGTCCTCAGTCTTTCCTGGAATTGGAATCTGTGTAGAAACTCAAAATCCTGCAGGGAAAGTTTATTTGGATTAACTAATTAGGTTTATTGCCCAGAAGATTGATTTATTTAGAGCTTTTTCAATAATTAACCACACTTTTGATCTTGAGCTCAGGGCATAAACCAATATTGTTCCCCCTTTAAAATAAATAAGATGACCAATTTTTTTATAGTGAAAAGGAGGACAAAAAAATTTAAGAAAAAAGTACAACGTAAATAAAGGAAACATTTTATTAATTCAAATGAAAATACATTTATGCTTACAACTCTATTATTTAATTAAATGAGTATTTTTCCATTGAATGCATATTTTTTGTCAATATATCATTTTCTAACAATACATTGGAAATTCGGAGCAAGAAATATCCTTCATATTGAATTTTACGGTAAGTGCTGCAGCTATACTGCTCAAAAAAATAAAGGGAACATTTTAAAAAACAGAATATAACTTCAAGTAAATCAAACGTCTGTGAAATCGAACTGTCCACTTAGGAAGCAACACTGATTGACAGTCAATTTCACCTGCTGTTGTGCAAATGGAATAGTTGTGGAAATGAAATATTCAATGAGAATATTTCATTCATTCAGTTCAAGGATGTGTTATTTGAGTATTTCCTTTATTTTTTTGAGCAATATATAATATTCACAGAGAAAGAAATAATTTCGCATTTCTGTTAGAGGTAAACACGAAGTATAATATAGAGGCAATGGTGGGAGACAAATGCGAGACACGTGAAGTTCTCCTGCCATCAAATTAAATAAATAAATGAATGAATGAATGAATGAATGAATGAATGAATAAATAAAAAAATAAAAAAATAAAAAAAAATCAACGGAAGACTGTGTCATAAAGGAACAATTCTGGGGGGGGGGGGGGGGGGAAATTACTGGGATACTTTTTTGCCATACCTTAAAATGTGAATAAAGAAAGGCCCAAATTCAAGTTTCTAGCCCTCAATAAGTTTCTTGGGTTTTTTTCTTTTTTCTTTACCCCGAAGCCAACAATGACCCATCCCTGAAGAAGCAAAGGTTCTTTTGATGGATGAAAGACTATTTCCTTCCTCCTCCAAGATTAAAATTACCTTCCCCTTCCCCCTCCTCACCCCAAGAGAGGTGTAATTGGTGTGTGCAGCCATGCTCATTCGTGCAAATCTAGTATCTTCCATGACAGGGATAAATCATGCGTGGGAATTGTGCATCAAAAATGTGGAATCGGCAGCAAATGTCACAATGAAGGTAAAGTTGGCTAAATGGGAGCGAGGTGCTCAGCCTGCGCTACGTTTTTCAGCTGGTTTTGAGGTCAAAAAGAAACAGGGTCCAGCATTGGAGTTCCCCCTCCTAAAGTTTATTTAGAGTTGAAAGGGACCATGCAGGTCATCAAGTCCAACCCCCTGCCTGAGTAGGAATCCTAAAGCACCCCAGCCAGGTGGCAGTCCAATCTCCTCTTGAAAATGTCCAGAGTTGGGGAGTTCACAACCTCCGCAGGCAGGTTGTTCCACTGGTTGATCACTCTGACCGTCAGGAAGTTCTTCCTTACTTCTAGGTTGAATCTCTCCTTGGTCAGCTTCCAGCCGTTGTTCCTTGTCCGGCCCTCTGGTGCTCTGGAGAATAGAGTGGCCCCCTCCTCTATGTGGCAACCCCTCATATACCTATATATAGCTATCATGTCCCCTCTGGCCCTCCTTTTCTCTAGGCTATCCATGCCCATTTCCCGCAATCTCTCTTCGTAAGTCTTGGTTTCAAGTCCCCTAATCATTTTGGTTGCTCTTTTCTGCACCTTCTCCAGAGTTTCAATGTCTCTTTTGAAGTGTGGTGACCAGAACTGGATGCAGTACTCCAGATGTGGTCTGACCAGGGTGTAGTAGAATGGTATTAATACTTCCCTGGTCTTGGAGTGTATCCCCCTGTTGATGCAGCTTAGGATAGTGTTGGCTTTTTTGGCCGCTGCTGCACATTGCTGGCTCATGTTTAGTTGATTATACACCAAGACTCCAAGATTTCTTTCGCAGTCACTACTGCTAAGTGGAGTTTCTCCCAGGCTGTATGTGTGTCTAGGTTTTTTTTTACCAAGGTGAAGGACTTTGCTCTTGTCGACGTTGAACATCATGTTGTCATTGTGGGCCCATAGTGTTAATCTGTCTAGATCTTTCTGTATTTTGAGCCTGTCCTCTAGGGTGTTGGCTACCCCTGCCAGCTTGGTGTCGTCTGCGAATTTGATTAGTTGACCCTTCTGTATTTTCATTATGCAACCCTTGGTTGCACAAGCAGGGGCATGGGGTCAAGACCACATGAAGTGTGCTGATAGACCAAAGGGATATTAGCTCAGATTATCTCAGATTAAGAGCCGTTACTTTAAGAGGCCTTTCAGAAGCCTGGTAGGCAGTGGTGGGATCCTACTGGTCTGGTTATAAGTGCCACACTGGTTGGAACCCACTGATCATGCAATTTTTGGCATTTTTCCTCCAGCATCTCTGTGTCGGAAGAAGCTGTCCCACCCGCCCTCATCTTAATGCTGACCTATTGTATATTCTTCATCTGAAGCACAGCTGATAAACTCCTCAGGAGGCGCCGGGGGGGGAAAAACCAGTGAAAATTACGTCATCGGTGGGTACCGACCAGTGCGGCACTCGGGACCGCATCGGTAGGAAGCCACTAGTGATGGGCGAACCCAACGGTGTTCGGGTTTGGCAAGTTTGGCCGAATTTTACGCAAAATTCAGCTGAACCCGAATCGAACCCGAACACAAAAACGAACAGGGAATCCCTCCCATGAAGAGATTCCAGGGGTGGAGCTTTGACGTCACCGGCAGGTTGCTAAGGAGGCCAATGTGATCACTTCCTGGATTCCATGGAATCCAGGAAGTGATCACCTTGGCGTCCTTAGCAACCTGCGGGTGATGTCAAAGCTCCGCCCCTGGAATCTCTTCATGGGAGGGATTCCCCAGCTCCTTCAAAGGGAGGTCTTTATTTTTTATTTATTTATTTATTTATTTATTTATTTTTTATTATTTATTATTTATTATTTATTATTTATTATTTATTATTTATTATTTATTATTTATTATTTATTATTTATTATTTATTATTTATTATTTATTATTTATTATTTATTATTTATTATTTATTATTTATTATTTATTATTTATTATTTATTATTTATTATTTATTATTTATTATTTATTATTTATTATTTATTATTTATTATTTATTATTTATTATTTATTATTATTTATGTATTGTGTATTGTGTATTGTGTATTGTGTATTGTGTATTGTCTATTGTCTATTGTCTATTGTCTATTGTCTATTGTCTATTCTCTATTCTCTATTCTCTATTCTCTATTCTCTATTCTCTATTCTCTATTCTCTATTATTTATTATTTATTATTTATTATTTATTATTTATTATCTATTATCTATTATCTTTTATCTTTTATCTTTTCTCTATTCTCTATTCTCTATTCTCTATTCTCTATTCTCTATTCTCTATTCTCTATTCTCTATTCTCTATTATCTATTATCTATTATCTATTTATCTATTTATCTATTTATCTATTTATCTATTTATCTATTTATCTATTTATCTATTTATCTATTTATTATTTATTATTTATTATTTATTATTTATTATTTATTATTTATTATTTATTATTTATTATTTATTATTTATTATTTATTATTTATTATTTATTATTTATTATTTATTATTTATTATTTATTATTTATTATTTATTATTTATTATTTATTATTTATTATTTATTATTTATTATTTATTATTTATTATTTATTATTTATTATTTATTATTTATTATTTATTATTTATTATTTATTATTTATTATTTATTATTTAATTTATCATTTATCATTTATCATTTATCATCATTTATCATTTATCATTTTTATTTTTATTTTTATTTTATCTCTTCGGAGAGGGGCGGCATAGAAATCTAATAAATTATTATTATTATTATTATTATTATTATTATTATTATTATTATTATTATTATTATATTATTATTATGTTTGTTTGTTTGTTTGTTTGTTTGTTTGTTTGTTTGTTTATTTATTTATTTATTTATTTATTTATTTATTTATTTATTTATTTATTTATTTATTTATTTATTTATTTATTTATTTATTTATTTATTTATTTATTTATTTATTTATTTATTTATTTATTTATTTATACTTCTATGCCACCCTATCCCGGAGGACCCAGGGCGGCTAAAATAAATAAGTAAGTAAGTAAATAAGTCTGATTACTCTAGAGCTGAATGGATAATGTGGATAATGCACCTCCTTGTTCGCTTCTTCGAAATGCCTGACTTTGCCTCAGACAAATGTACTCGCAGCTGTAAGTCACACAGAGCGTCATTGATCCACCGCGGCCGCCTCTTTTAATCCGAAGTGCGCACTCTGCATTCCCCCACGGAGGCTTCTCCCCAAGGCTGTCTCCATTACCTACTCTTGACAGCTGAATGTGACAGCTCGAATTACCTCAGCAACGCAATCGAAATGGTGGCTCTCTCGCCCGGCGTCCTGCCGCCAACCCACGGACACGCACCCGAGTTGTCTCATTTCTAATTAAGCAGTAATGTCTTCTGTCTGGATTGCTAAATGTCCTGGACCCCAAGACAGCCTGGAAGGAAATGTTATAAACAGAAACAAGCAGAGTGAGCTCTGGGTTGCTGTTTTTTTGCTTTCCCGCCTAACCGCCTCTCCCTCCTCCCAGCAACGTTATTGATCGCCATGATACATCGGTCTATGAAAGAGTCAGACCTGCCCTCAAGCGCCGTTTGCCTCTGTCGGGGAGAACAGAAGGAGGCCAATTCATTAAAAAAAAGAAAAGAATGTGCTATCTGGCTACCCTGTCCGTTGACCTTGCTACATTTAAAAAGAGAGCACAGGTGGTCCGTGACATAAAACAGCACTCTTAGTGACCCTTGGACGTTACAAGGCACTGAAAACCATTTTCCACATTTATGACCGTTGTATCCCGATGGTAGGAGATCAAAATTCAGATTGCTTGGGAAGTAACTCACATTTATAAACATTGCAATATCCCCTTTTGCGACCTTCTGAGCAGCAAAGTCGATGGGAAAACCAGATTCACTTAACAACCATTTAGCAATAGAGCCGGGGTGGCACAGCAGGTAGAGTACTGTACTGTAGGCCACTGAAGCTGACTGTAGATCTGTAGGTCAGTGGTTCAAATCTCATCACCGGCTCAAGGCTGACTCAGCCTTCCATCCTTCCGAGGTCATCCTTCCGAGGTGGATAAAATGAGGACCCGGATTGTGGGGGCAATATGCTGGCTGTGTTAAAAAGTGCTATTGCTAACATGTTGTAAGCCACCCTGAGTCTAAGGAGAAGGGCGGCATAAAAATTGAATAAATAAATAAATAAATAAATAAATAAATAAATAAATAAATAAATAAATAGGAATGATGAGAAAAACTAGTAGTAGAAGTGCAGATTTAGTAAAAAGTATATATACATAATAAAAGTGATACCTCGTCTTACGAACTTAATTGGTTCCGGGATGAGGTTCTTAAGGTGAAAAGTTTGTAAGATGAAACAATGTTTCCCATAGAAATCAATGGAAAAGTGATTAATGCGTGCAAACCCCAAACTCACCCCTTTTGCCTGCCAAAGCACCCATTTTTACACTGCTGGGATTCTCCTGAGTCTCCCCTCCATGGGAAACCCCACTTCTGGACTTCTGTGTTTTTGTGATGCTGCAGGAGAATCTCAGCAGCACAAAAACGGGTGCTTCGCTGGCAACGGAAGTCCGGAGGTGGGGTTTCCCAGCGAGGGGAGCCTCAGCGAAATTACAGCATCGCAAAACATGGAAGTCCTCGAAACCCCACTTCCAGACTTCCATGTTTTTGTGATGCTGCGATTTCGCTGAGGCTCCCCTCTCTGGAAAACCCCACCTCTGGATTTCCGTTGCCAGCGAAGCGCCCGTTTTTGCAGTGCTGGAATTTCTCTGCAGCATCGCAAAAACACCGAAGTCCAGAGGTGGGGTTTCCCATGGAGGGGAGCCTCAGGGGAATCCCAGCAATGCAAAAACGGGCGCTTCCCTGGCAACAGAAGTCCAGAGGCGGGGCATGCCAGTGGCGGCGGCTTGGATTTGTAAGGTGAAAATAGTTTGGAAGAAGAGGCAAAAAAATCTTACACCCTGGGTTTGTATCTCAAAAGGTTGTATAACGAGGGGTTTGTAAGACGAGGTATCACTGTACTAGTAAAAGCAAAACATTAGGACAGGGGCGGAAGGCACACTGGTGCACTTATGCACGCCCCCTTCCTGACCTCTTTGGAATCGGGAGAGATCAACAGTGGATAGTCTAAGGGTAAGGTTTTGGGGGTTAGGTGATGATACTCAAGTCCCACGATTGTCAAGCCACACCCACCAAATAAGCCACGCCCATAGCGTGGTAGTAAAAGTTTTGGTAGCCCTTCAGTGCTCTAAATGAGCTGTTATACTGTAAGTTGAGAACTACCTGTATTACAATTGACCGAAGTATAAGAGTCCTTATTCCAGAAAGGTAGCTTTTAAATTCCCTTCCTAGACCTTGTTGTGGTTGGCTCTGGCCCAGCTCCTGCCCCAGGGAATGGGGAGGTGGATTCAGGGGAAACTTCAACATGTCACAGGCCTGTGTTATTGCCGACAGAATCAGTTCAGAGTTTAGTTTCCTCAGACGAAGAAGAAAGTGGGAGTGACTCGGCAGAGGAGGGCTTGGCACACAGCCCAGGCAGTCAATCTCCCTTATCTTCTATTGATTCAGATGATGACATTTTGGACCCACGCAAGCGCAGAATTATGCGTAGAAGAGACCAAGAAAGAACATATTACAGGAAATAAGGGAGGCCACCTGTGTTTGGGTGGGGCTCCAGTAATTAGGGCTGCTGCTATAAATAGCAGCATGTGGGTTTGGCCATTGTGGAAGAATATCTGATCGCAGTTCGTCAGGAATCTTGTGGTGCTGGACTTTGTTGCTTTTTCACGCCTTTGAAACCAAAGCAGAGCAACGTGTGTGTGTGTCTCACTTCGTTAGAAGAAGAAGGGGGTTGAAGTTTCTTCACAGCTGCTAGCTAAGTACTTAATGACTGCTTAAAGGAACTTGTACAGGCTACCTAGTTGTTTTGGGACGAATGCTCTTTGCAATACAAAAAGAGTGTTTTAGTTTATTTTAAATTTTGTGATAAAGAACATTGTTTTGAATTTTGAAACGTTTGTGTGTCTGAAATTTGTTCCCTTGAATTTTCGAGAGGCTCCTATCAGACCTAGACCTCTAAAAAATTAAAAAAAATATTTTTCTTAAATTAAACACTTTACCGGCAAACTCTGCTTACAACCTGAAGTGACGAGACACGAATGACTACCAGCGTGTACCTTCCTCCCATCGGCACGTCCTCGGCTGTCGCACTTGTTCTAATGAATGTCATTTGCACACCTGCCAAATCTGAGGTGACTTCCGTGTGTCATTTATAAGCTTCAGAAAAGTGAGGGGAAAATCCGGGTGTTTCATGCTTTGCTCGTTTCGAAATAAATCTTCCAACTAGCTGTCACTGCCATTTTTTTCCCCTCTCCCCCTTCTGCTCTTTTCCCTCCTTAATTCCCTCAGTTTTATTTTATTTTATATCCTGCGCTGCGTGCCTCTTGTTTGTCAAAATGCATTTTTAATAATTTTGAAGGAAAACATGAGGTGGGGGGAAAAAAAATCTTTTTCAAAACAGCCGACAAACCCGGAGGGGGAAATAGAACTTTGAATCTCACGTTTGCGCTTACGTGGTAACGAGCTTGAATAAGCCGCAGAATGCTGCGCTCTGTATAATAAATAATTCCGTAATTCCCATGCACACAGCTTTGGGTCTCGCTTATAAAGAACGGCAGCTGTGCATTTGTGTGCGAAAAAGATGAAAGGAAAGAAGGTAGGTCAAAACTGTGTATTGGTTTGGTTGGAGGGTTCAGGCTAAGAGTCAGTTCTCTGATCGAATCGACCCAAAATTTCCATTGTTCAATGAGACATTTATTAAGTGAGTTTTGTCCCCTTTGGGCCATTGGAGCTGTGAGTTTTGCCACCTGCTTACTGGAACCATGTCCCTCCTGGCTGGTTTCGGCCAGCAGGGAGGTGACATGGAGCTGGGTCCGGGAGATTGTCAACACCTCCTTGGGGAGGGGGTTCTTTCTGGCTCCTTATAAGGAGGCACTTGTATTTAGAAACCAAATGCATGTAGATATGTTTCTGGTATGAAAAAAAAAGTTAAATATGAATTACATCAGATTTTTTTTTTAAGAAGTCAAATTTACATGAAAAAAGGAAGAATATATGCAGAAATTACATGGATTCATAACTGAGGGAATGATCCATCCATAATGCAAAATTATTCTGATTTATCAGAGATGCTTAGCTCGATAGTAGCAATTAGCTTATCTTGGCTGATTACCAAAAGTTAAATAAATCAGCCTTTTGAATAGGAGACATCAGAAAACATCAGAAATAATGTTCTCCCCACAGCCATTTTCATGTTGTTCAGAGGTCAATACAGGTAAGCCCTCAACTTACAACTGTTTATTTCAGCGGTCCCCAAATTACGGCCCGCAGGCCGCATACGGCTCGCAGAGGCCATTTATCCGGCCCGCAGGTGAGTAAAGTTTTTGTGAGAGAGAGGGAAAAGAGAGAGAGAGAGAGAGAGAAAAGGGAAAGAGAGAAAAGGGAGAGAAGTGGAGAGAAATGAAGGAGGGAAGGAAAGAGAAACGGAGGGAACAAGGAAGAAAGGAAGGAAGGGAGGAAGGGAGGGAGGGAGGGAGGAAGGAAGGAAGGAAGAAATGAATGGAGAGACAGAGGAAGGATTTTTTTAAAAAAATTCTCTTAACATACATTCAAACAACATAGTGTACCATCTAATTTTCCATGAATAAAATGCGGTATTTTGCTAGTAACTAATATCAATCATTAAAAAAGTTGCAAAAGTTTTTTTTCTAATTTTGTCATCCAGTTACATTCATTTTCTTTTAATTAATGTTCCTTCAGAAAGTACAAGACCAATTATATTTCTAACTTATTAACCATTATGCCAACGTCCTTCCTTCTTTCTTTATACATTTTCTATAAGCCAAGAAAACCCTGTATAGCCAATCAGATGTTAACAAAAGAAAATTAAAAACAAAACATAAACATATATGAATTTCAGACTTCTTCCCCCCCTCTAAATAGTACGTTCCCATTTTGTTTTTTACTTTAAAATAAGGTATGTGCAGTGTGCATAGGGATTTGTTCATAAGGTTTTTTTTAATAGTCCGGCCCTCCAACAGTCTGAGGGACAGTGAACTGGCCCCCTGTGTAAAAAGTTTGGGGACCCCTGGTTTATTTAGTGACATTTGAAGTTACAACAGCACTTATGACCATTTTTCACAGTTATGTCAACTGAAAAAGAGCCCATGCATCTATTTGAAAACTTATCTTGGTCGGTAAGCCACTCCCACCCAGTCACATGACCTTTAAGCCACCCTGGCCACATGATTGTCAAGCCACTCCCACCTGGCCACATGGCCGGCAAGCCACTTCTACCCGGTCACATGACCATCAAGCCACGCCCACAAAATAAGCCACGCCCGCAGTGTGGTAGTAAAAATTTTGGCAGCACATCACTGATTAGCATGGTAACCAAGTTAATGATGATTGGATAGATGCAGATTTGATGAATGTCTGAAGAGAGAATGATGATTCCCCATTCACCGTCCCGCATACCATTGTTATATTATGGCATCTCGAAGAAAAATACACACAGCTTAAGACGAGTGAATCAACGTCACTCAGTTTCAACGTAGCTATCAAAACAAATACCCATGAAATGAAGGACATGTCTTGCAGGATTGCGGGAATATGCCAATCATACGGTTGATACTTCGACAGAGTTGGAATAAACGGTAATAGCTTTAAAAAAAAACATATGAGCAAAGCTTTTGCAAGGTTAAATCCTAAAACTTATTGACTCTCTGACGTGATGCTTCTAAGCCACTAAAACAGACCCAGATAGGCTTACAGGCTTATAGGCCATAACAGGGAAGTACATCTATTCCTTGACTGTAATGAAACCTGCAGGTCAGTCATATGACCAACCCAATTTTACAACATTTTGGGGGACGGACATTGAGCAAATCAGTGTGATCATCTAAAGACTCATCTATGCCACCAAGCTTGGGGTTATTAGATTCTACCCCATTGATGTCTAACCCTTTTTTCCTCGGGTGCCAAAAGAGCGTGGACATGCGCTATCATGCATGTGCGAATGCCCATACCCATAATTCAATGCCTGGGGAGGGCAAAAACAGCTTCCCTTTCCTCCCGGAGGCTTTCTGGAGGCCAGAAACAGCCTGTTTCCCAACTTCTGGTGGGCCCAGTAGGCTCATGTTTCACCCTCTCCAGGCTCCAAAAGCTTCCCTGAAGCCAGTGGAGGGTAAAAATGCTCTCCCATATTATTATTATTATTATTATTATTATTATTATTATTATTATTATTATTATGTCAGTACAACAACACAGCAAACAAGATCACTATGCTGGATTTCGTATTTCATCACCAGTCGGGCGCTTCCCAAGCACCTAGGACTGCGTGATGTAGCGGTGAATTATGTTTGCCGATCCCAGTAAAGTGGCCTTTTGTAATTGACAGATGGAGATTTTGTCAATTCCGATGGTTTTCAAATGTCCGCTGAGATCCTTTGGTACTGCAGCCAGCGTGCCAAGAACCACTGGGACCACTTTCACTGGCTTATGCCAGAGTCGTTGCAGCTCCATTTTTAGATCTTCATATTTCACTAATTTCTCTAGCTGCTTCTCCTCAATTCTGCTGTCTCCTGGGATTGTAATGTCGATGATCCATACTTTCTTTTTCTCCACGATCACAATGTCTGGTGTGTTATGCTTCAGAATTCGGTCAGTCTGAAGTCGGAAGTCCCACAATAGTTTTGCTTGCTCATTTTCGACCACTTTTTCGGGCTTATGATCCCACCAGTTCTTTGCTACTGGTAAATGGTAGTTCCGGCACAAGTTCCAGTGGATCATCTGTGCCACAGCATCATGTCTATGCTTGTAGTCAGTCTGTGCGATCTTTTTGCAGCAGCTGAGTATGTGATCGATTGTTTCATCTGTTTCTTTAGAGTCTGCACTCTGTAAAGAAACAGATGAAACAATCGATCACATAGCTGCTGCAAGAAGATCGCACAGACTGACTACAAGCATAGACATGATGCTGTGGCACAGATTATTATTATTATTATTATTATTATTATTATTATTATTATTATTATTTTATTTATTTGTTCGTTCGTTCGTTCGTTCGTTTGTTTGTTTGTTTGTTTGTTTGTTTGTTTGTTTATTAGATTTGTATGCTGCCCCTCTCCGTAGACTCGAGGTGTAGACTCGGTATTCCCCTGGAGGCTCTCTGGAAGTCAAAAATGGCCTCCCAAAGCCTCTCTTGCGAGCCAAAAATCAGCTGGCCGGCACTCACATACATATTGGAGCTGAGCTAAGGCAACAGCTCATGTGCCAGCAGATATGGTTCTGCATGCCACCTGTGGCACCCGTGCCATAGGTTTGCCATCACTGTTCCACCCCTTGGCCAATGAATGTATGCTGGGTTTGTTTAAATGGATATGTATGTATGCAAATAGGTTTTTTAGTTTTTTAAATGTGGATTTTAATTCTAATCTTAATTAATTATATTTCGAAGTATGTTTTTATATGCCGTGAGCCGCCCCAGGTCTTTGGAGAGGGGCAGCAAATAACAACAACAACAATAACAACAACAACAATAATAAATCATTGTGATTCTCCCTTAGACTATCCACGATTGACCTCTCCAGGTTCCTAAGAGGTCAGTAAGGGGCTTACATAAGTGCACTAGTGTGCCTTTCGTCCCCTGTCCAATTGTCTTTCCTTTATCTCATATATGATATATATTTTCTTCCTTTCATATATCTTCTCTTCTATTTTCACTTTTATCCTTACTTATCTATCTATCTATCTATCTATCTATCTATCTATCTATCTATCTATCTATTTATTAGATTTGTATGCCACCCCTCTCTGTAGACTTGGGGCGGCTCACAACAAAATAAAACAGTTCATGACAAATCTAATAATTATAATTTAAAATATTTTTTTTAAAACCCATTTACTAAGCAAACATACATACAAACATACCATGCATAAATTGTATATGCCCGGGGGAGATGTCTCAGTTCCCCCATGCCTGACGACACAGGTGGGTTTATATATATTACTTCATGTTTATTTTCTTCCTAGGTATTTGTGTATTGGACAAATGAATGAATTAATAATAATAATAATAATAATAATAATAATAATAATAATAATACAAAATCATTGCTTGCTGTGGAGCCCCCCATGGATGAAGGCCCACCTTCATTGCACCACCAAGCCTCTCCAAAAATGTTAAGTCCATATCCACAGTTACAAAATTGCCTGATTTATGGTTCAACAATGGGCTGTTAGAGTAGCCAATCAGGCAAGAGCTGTAAGTGGGCGTGTCAGAATGCTCATGCCTGGCCAGCAGTTGGAAATGACAGTTGGTCCAAGAGAGAGAGGAGAGATGAAGATGCTGAGAGGTCTTCAAGACAGTTGAGATTTTAGGGGTCAAGCAGAAGTTGATGGAAAGACTTCTGATAATGATACTCTAAGGCAGAGGTCCCCAACCTTTTTTGCACCAGGGACCGGCTTTAAGCTAGACCAGTTTTCCATGGCCCGGTGGGGGGGGGGAGCTAGCTGTCAGCGGCGCCGTAAAAGGGGCGATCAAGAGAGGAATGGGTGAATGAATGGACGGAGGGTGGGAAGGAAGGAAGGAAAGAGGGAAGGGACAGGAACAAAAGAAGGGTGCAAAGGAAGCAAGGAAAGGTGTGAAAGGGGAGAGTAATAGAGGAAGGAGTGAAAGAAGGGAATGACGGAGGAAAGAAGGGAGGAAGGAAAAGGAAAGCAAGAAATGGAGGGAGGAAAGGAAGGAAAGAAAGAAAGAAAGAAAGAAAGAAAGGGGGAAGGGACAGGAACAGAGGAAGGAAGCAAGGAAACTTATGAAAGGGGAGAGTAAGGGAAGAAGGTAGGAAGGAGAAAGAAAAGAAGAAATAGAGGAAGGGAAGGTAAAAGAGAGAAAGAAAAAGAGCAAGAAAGAAAGCAAGAAAGAGAAAGAAAGAGGCAACTTCAAAGAAAGGCTCACTGAGCATCTCTCACTCTCTCTCTATCCCTCTTTCTTTCTTTCTCTTCCTTTCTCTCTCTCCTCTTCCTTTATCTCCTCTCTCTCTCCCTCTCTCTTTCTCTCCCCCCTCTCTCCCCCTTTCCCTCTCTCCCTCTCTTGCTATCTCTCCCCCCTCTCCCTCTCTCTTTCTCCCTCTCCCTCTCTTTCTCTCTCTCCCCCCTCTCTCTTTCTCTCTCTCTCCCCCTCTTTCTCTCTCTTCTTCTCACTTTCTCTCTCTTGTTTTCTTTCTGTCTCTTTTGCTTTCTCTCTCTCTCACTCTTTCTTGTTTTCTTTCTCACGCTCTTTCTCTCTCTTGTTCTCTCTCTTGCTATCTCTTTCTCTCCCCCCCTTCTCACTCTCTCTTTCTCACTTTCTCTCTATCTTGCTGTCTGTTGCTCTCACTCACTCTCGTTCTCTCTCCGTTCTTCTCAGCGATGACGCGCGCACGCCCTGCCCGCCTCACCTTTGCGAGAGCACTTTCGCCCCGGGCTCTCAGCAAGGGGGTTTGCAGGAGAGGCGGGGCCGGCGAAGGTGATATTCAATGTCGGGGGAGAACGGGCGGTTGCACGCGCTCCCTATCCCCCTGCTAGCCCACTCGGAATATTCAAAATAAGAAAAGCCTTCGCCGGCAAAGGTTTTTCTTATTTTGAATATTCCGAGTGGGCTAGCAGGGAGATAGGAAGCGCTTGCAACCGCCCGTTCTCCCCCGACATTCAATATCACCTTCGCCGGCCTCCGCTGAGGAAAGCCTTTGCCGGCATTTCCTCTCGCCGTCAAGGAGGCGCAGCGGCGGGCGGAGAGAGGGAAGGGGGGGCAGCGGCGTCCCTCCTGGCCTTGGCGGGCCGCCCAACCCTCCCCACCTCCTGCAAACGCGGCGGGCGGCGGGGGGAGAGCGAGGAGCCGGTTCCGGCGGGCGCGGGGCTTGGCTGGCTGGCGGGGGGAGCGCCGCTGGTGGTGCGGAAAGGCCGAGGGGGCCCTGGCGCCGCGGACCGGCTGAAAAGCCCCAACGGCCCGGTCCCGGTCCGCGGACCGGCGGTTGGGGACCTCTGCTCTAAGGGAATGAAAGCATCAAAGAGGGAAGTCATCATGGAAATGAGAGCAAAAGCCAGAGGATTTTAGATCTGCCAATTGCTGTGATGGAAGGTGCAATTGTCAAAGCAAACTTGTCAACGTGGCATAAACTTTTGAGAGCTAACTTAGCTTAGATATCATGCTTCATCTTTCTTTCTCTTTCTTTCTTTCTTTCTTTCTTTCTTATTTATTTATTTATTCCTTCCTTCCTTCCTTCCTTCTTTCTTTCTTTCTTTCTTTCTTTGTCAATCAAGTATAGGATAGTAGCTTATATAAACATCTAAATATAACATAGAAAGTAATGATAAAAAAAGACAATAGGACAGTAGGACAAGGGACAGTAGGCTCTATGTTGCGCTTATGCATGGCCCGTACAGACCTCTTAGAAACGGGCAGAGGTCAACTGTAGACAATCTAAGGTCAAAGATGTTGGTACTTGGTGAAGAAACAACAGAGCCAGGTAGTGAAGCGGAGAGAGAGAAGTGGAGAGAGAGAGAAGTGGAGGTGTGCTCACCCTGTGCCATGGGGGGGGGGGGAAGCGGTGGAGGTCAGGGGTTTGCAAGCAGCTACCTCCCCCCCACACATTTAGCCATGGCGGACTTAGCTGTGACTTTCAGTGGAGTTTTTGAATCGCCAATTTCCTGAATCTCCCATCCACACACCGCGGAGGAGGAGGTAGGGAAGAAAGCGGGCCTGCAATTGGCCCCTTTCTTTTTTGCCTTTAGGGAGAGGAAATGTTGCTGCTCTGCCATAGGGCAGCAGCAGTTTCTCTCCCTAAAGGTGGCAAAGAAAGGGGCCAATTGCAGGCCCGCTTTCCTCCCTGCCTCTTGCCTCTCCACCTCCTCCTCGCTCAGCAGCCGACCGTGGTGAGTGGACAGGAGATTCGGGAGCTTATTATATCAATGGGTAAAATCTTGTGTGCTGCTGCGGGCCAGTTAAAAGACCTCAGCGGGCCGCATCTGGGCCACGGGCCGTAGTTTGGGGACATCTGACCTAGAGGGTTGTTGGTTTATGGAATTCACTTCCAGAAGAGGTCATGACCGCTGTCAGCCTTGATAGATTCAAGGCAGGATGAGACAGATTCATGGATGCCAAGTGCATCGGTGGTTATTGAAATGAATTTCCATGTGCCACCTGTACGTTGGTTGAGGCAGGCAGGATTCCCATTTGTTGGGGGTCAAGGGAAAGGGAGGGTTTTGCCTTCTCTTTCTGCTCAAGATCCCCATGGACAATTGGTGGGCCACTGTGTGACACAGAATGCTGGACTCGATGGGCTTTGGCCCGATTCAGCATGGCTCTTCTTATATTCTTATGTTCTTAACAACAACAGAATACTGTACTGAGTTTATTGAATATTGAGAATACTGAGTGGGGTTTTTTTTAACCTCCGGGGCTTCAGGAAGCTTTGCTGAAGTGTCCAAGGGACAAAATGACCTTTTCCCAAGGCCGAAAATCAGCTGGCCAGTGTATGCACGTACACTGGATTTGAAACATGGCAAAATGGTGCTTGTAAGTCAAGAACGACTTGCCTTTTCGATTTTTATTTATTTATTTTATTTATTTATTATTTAGATTTGTATGCCGCCCCTCTCCGCAGTCTCGGGGCGGCTCACAACAAAATAAAACAGTTCATGACAAATCTAATAATTATAATTTAAAATATTTTAAAAAACCCATTTACTAAGAAAACATACATACAAACATACCATGCATAAATTGTATATGCCCAGGGGAGATGTCTCAGTTCCCCCATGCCTGACGACAAAGGTGGGTTTTAAGGAGCTTACGAAAGGCAAGGAGAGTAGGGGCAGTTCTAATCTCTGGGGGGAGCTGGTTCCAGAGAGTCGGGGCCGCCACAGAGAAGGCTCTTCCCCTGGGGCCCGCCAACCGACATTGTTTAGTTGACGGGACCCAGAGAAGGCCCACTCTGTGGGACCTAATCGGTCGCTGGGATTCGTGCGGCAGAAGGCGGTCTCGGAGATATTCTGGTCCAATGCCATGAAGGGCTTTAAAGGTCATAACCAACACTTTGAATTGTGACCGGAAATTGATCGGCAACCAATGCAGACTGCGGAGTGTTGGAGTAACATGGGCATATTTGGGGAAGCCCATGACTGCTCTCGCAGCTGCATTCTGCACGATCTGAAGTTTCCGAACATTTTTCAAAGGTAGCCCCATGTAGAGAGCATTACAGTAGTCGAACCTCGAGGTGATGAGGGCATGAGTGACTGTGAGCAGTGAGTCCCGGTCCAGATAGGGCCGCAACTGGTGCACCAGGTGAACCTGGGCAAATGCCCCCCTCGCCACAGCTGAAAGATGGTTCTCTAATGTGAGCTGTGGATCGAGGAGGACGCCCAAGTTGCGGACCCTCTCTGAGGGGGTCAATAATTCCCCCCCCAGGGTAATGGAAGGACAGATGGAATTGTCCTTGGGAGGCAAAACCCACAGCCACTCCGTCTTATCCGGGTTGAGTTTGAGTCTGTTGACACCCATCCGGGCCCCAACAGCCTCCAGAACGACTTGCCTTTTCGATTTCCCCCCTCTTCTGCCGCATTCTGGCAACCCCTCTTCGAGAGGTGGTGAATGTGGCAGCCAAAGAGAGAAGACTCCACCGGAGTTTTACAATTTTCCTTCTCTTTGGGGTGTCTTTCCAACCTTTCGCTCCCAATTACCTCCTTTGGATTATGAAGTCCAGCTCGCCTGGATGCTCCCGGGGGCAACCAGAGTGAGATATTTCCTTTTTCTTGGTCGGCATGTGGCTGACTTCTGAGGCCCTTCAGGAAAACATGCCTTCAGAGAGGCCGTTATCTGATGGCAGTGCCTGCTTGCCTGCGTCACGCCGCTTGGCTTTATAATTGGGGTTCGCTTGTTAATCTTTCCACGCCAGCATCTGCAAGAGAGGCTGCGACGAAAGCACCGTTTCACTTTAATTGAAGGTCAAGGATCTCGGTGGAATCTGCGGAGATTGTAAAGAGATCAGCAGTGGGCCCTTGAAACACCTAGATAAATGCAGAACCGTTTAGAGTTCCTGCCTCCATTCCCAGCACACAAAGCCACACTGGAGTCTCTCTATTGATGAACTCATGGTGTGTGTTTCTTGCAGCTTAGAAATTTATTGGAACTAAAAAAAAGTATTAGCTCTCCAATTTGTAAGGTCCTCAGTGTTAGTACTGTGTGCATAACTAGTTGGGTTTTACAATATATAACCTAATGGGCTACAAGAATGGTGGAAGGTCTTAAGCATAAAATGTATCAGGAAAGACTTAATGAACTTGATGAATCAAGTTGTTAACTTGATCCTACGCAGCTTCTGCTCAGGCAATCTCACACTACTCACAAGAGCCTACAAAACTTTTGCCAGACCCATCCTAGACTACTGCTCATCTGTCTGGAACCCATACCACATCTCAGACATCAATACCCTTGAAAATGTCCAAAGATATTTCACCAGAAGAGCCCTTCACTCCTCCACTCGAAACAGAATATCCTACAAAAATAGACTAACAATCCTGGGCCTAGAAAGTCTAGAACTACGGCGCCTAAAACATGATTTGAGTATTGCCCACAAGATTATATGCTGCAACGTCCTACCGATCAATGACTACTTCAGCTTCAACCGCAACAACACAAGAGCACGCAACAGATTCAAACTTAATACGAACCGCTCCAAACTTGATTGTAAAAAATATGATTTCAACAATCGAGTTATTGAAGCGTGGAATTCATTGCCGGACTCAATTGTGTCAACCCCTAACCCCCAACATTTCTCCCTTAGACTCTCCACGATTGACCTCTCCAGGTTCCCTAAGAGGCCAGTAAGGGGCGTACATAAGTGCACTGGTGTGCCTTTCGTCCCCTGTCCAATTGTCTTTCCTTTCTTTCACCTATCATATATATTCTCTTCCTTTCATATATCCTCTCCTCTAAGTTCACTTTACCCTTATATATATTACAACATGTCTATTTTTCTTCCTGGTGTTGTGGTTCCGTCTGAGGCCCCTCAGGGAACGGCTGATCTTCTGTCGGTTTCCAGCTCAGAGGGAGAGGATGAGGAACAGGAGGTGCAGGCAGACGAGGAGGAGGAATCCCAGGCTGAAGAAGAGGGAGGACAGCCAGAGTCCCCCCAGAGGGAGCTCTCCCCAGCAAGCAGCCTGGATTCCTTAGAGGAAAATGCACAAGCCATAATTGATCTGCGACAGAGAAGAGCTACACAGCGAAGGGACCAATTGGCTAGGTACTTTCAGCATTAAAGAGGCAACAGCTGGGTTTGGGTGTGGTGCTCTTTGGAAAGGCTAAAAGGCAGACCCACCCTTCCTGGCTTGTGGAGTTTTATCTTTGAGAGTCTTGGGACCTGGCTGTGAACTTTGGCGTCTTGGAATCCTGGTTTGTGCCTTTGACTACTGAAACTTTGGGGTGGGTGTGCCAGCAAGAAGCTTGCTGTATTGTCTGGACATCAGGACTCTGCTGTAAAGTATTATAGCCTGTCTGTTGGGAAGAACAGGTTTTCCTCTGTGTTTATTTTTTCCAGCTATAAAGTACTTTTGCTTTTACCAGAGTGTCTGGCTGTTTTTTCCAGTTGGTGTTGAGGTCTGGGGGAACCCAGACAGAACACCTATGTATTTGCGTATTGGACAAAATGAATAAATAAAAAATAATAAATAAATAAACTCAATCTGTATAGTCTGGAGGACAGAAGGAAAAGGGGGGACATGATCAAAACATTTAAAGATGTTAAAGGGTTAAATAAGGTCCAGGAGGGAAGTGTTTTTAATAGGAAAGTGAACACAAGAACAAGGGGACACAATCTGAAGTTAGTTGGGGGAAAGATCAAAAGCAACATGAGAAAATATTATTTTACTGAAAGAGTAGTAGATCCTTGGAACAAACTTCCAGCAGACATGGTTGGTAAATCCACAGGAACTGAATTTAAACATGCCTGCGATAAACATATATCCATCCTAAGATAAAATACAGAAAATAGTATAAGGGCAGACTAGATGGACCATGAGGTCTTTTTCTGCCGTCAGACTTCTATGTTTCTAAGACAGTAATGTATGGTTAAAGGAAGTAGCACACTACTGCTTTAAATGCTGGTGTTGCAGTCAGCTCTAAGCCCAGTGCTGGTTATAACCGTTTTTCACACTTACGACTGTTGCGGCATTTCCGTGGTCAAATTTGGACATTCGGCAATTGGTTGCTGGCAAAACCTCACTTGCCAGCTCAGTTGTGGTTGTAAATCGAGGATAATCGATCCAATGAATCAGCGAGAATGTGATTATCAATTCAATGCTCAACAATAAGAGCTTCTTTTGAAGTGATCCACAATGGGGGATTTTTTTTTCTGGGATGCATTTCCAAGAAAGTCTGCAAAAAAGAAAACCCCATCTGCATTTCAGTATATTGATCTCCCTAAGCCCCTGGAACCCCAAATATAAATAAAAATGTTAAATAGAAATAGCAATTAACAAATTATCAAAGAACAAAGAACTAACTCGACAAAGCCAACAATAAAATAACGCTAAGGCAGTTGTGTGATGAGACCTCATAGCACATAATTAAAAACCAAAAAATGCTGAGAAGAAAATAAGGGAAAGAAATAAATTAGAGGAATTAGTAAGAAAATCTCATCACCCTTCCTGTTGCTTTGGGAGCCAGTGTGATGAAAGGCTGAAGGCATCAGCAATAGCAATAGTACTTAGACTTATATACCGCTTTACAGTGCTTTTACAGCCCTCTTTAAGCAGTTTACAGAGTCAGCATATGCCCCCCCCTCCCAACAATCTTGAGTCCTCATTTTACTGACCTCGGAAGGATGGAAAACGGAGTCAACCTTGAGCCTGGTGAGATTTGAACTTTCAAATTGCAGGCAGTCAGCAGTCAGCAGAAGTAGTACTGCAGTACTGCACTCTAACCGAGGGGTGAAAGGCTCCTGGTTCACTCGTTCCTGTTACGGTGTTTCCCCGAAAATAAGACACTGTCTTATATTAATTTTTGCTCCAAAAGTTGTCCTACGTCTTATTTTCGGGGGGTGCCTTATATTTCTCAAATAAGACAAAATTCACAGGCAGAAAAGTTGACACCCCCAAAGAAAGTGTACCGTACGGTATACTGATTACGGTACGGTACCTGTGAGTATGGCACCCACACACACAAGCGACGGCACTTATATGGTACAACAGTATACTCCCGCTATTGCATCTTCCGGCCACCAGAGGAACTACAGTCTACGCACTGTAGTGGAGACTGTAATGGCGGTGAGACAGCAGCAGACTGTGCTGTACTGGGTGGTACAAAGCAATGGAAGGGGCCAGCAGGGGACGCCACATTATTACGGTACCGCTATGAACAGCTTTGAATGGTACCGTATGTTTTTCCACCGTACCATATGTAAACTTGACTACGCCTTATTTTCGGGGGGTGCCTTATATTAGCAAATTCTGCAAAACCTCTGACATGCCTTACTTTTGGGGTACATCTTATTTTTTGGGAAGACAGGGTAGTTGTTAAAGAGCTGGTCACGAAGGCAGCCTGGATGCCACCATTTGAGTTCTATTACCCTCTGTGCATGCACAAAGCATTCTGTGCATGCACAGAGGGTAAGAGAAACCAAATGGTGGCGTCCAGGTAGGTGGGCGGAGCCTCTTTTTGTTGCCAAATAGAAATTTTATTTTTCTCCAACATAGAATAAAAAACAATACAGAAGTACAAACTGTTCTTATGGGGCCTGTATTCTTATGTATTCTAGGGTCTGTTCTGGGTCCCATTCTTTTTAATACGTTTGTGAGTGACATAGGGGAAGGTTTGGTAAGGAAGGTTTGCCTATTTGCTGATGACTCTAAAGTGTGCAATAGGGTTGATCTTCCTGGAGGCGTCTGTAATATGGCAAATGATTTAGCTTTACTAGTTAAATGGTCAAAGCAATGGAAACTGCAGTTAAATGTTTCCAAATGTAAAATAATGCACTTGGGGAAAGGGAATCCTCAATCTGAGTATTGTATTGGCAGTTCTGTGTTAGCAAAAACTTCAGAAGAGAAGGATTTAGGGGTAGTGATTTCTGACAGTCTCAAAATGGGTGAACATTGCAGTTAGGCGGTAGGGAAAGCAAGTAGGATGCTTGGCTGCATAGCTAGAGGTATAACAAACAGGAAGAGGGAGATTGTGATCCTGTTGTATAGAGGGCTGGTGAGACCACATTTGGAATACTGTGTTCAGTTCTGGAGACCTCACCTACAAAAAGATATTGACAAAATTGAACGGGTCCAAAGACGGGCAACAAGAATGGTGGAAGATCTTAAGCATAAAACTTATCAGGAAAGACTTAATGAACTCAATCTGTATAGTCTGGAGGACAGAAGGAAAAAGGGGGACATGATCAAAACATTTAAATATGTCAAAGGGTTAAATAAGGAGGGAAGTGTTTTTAATAGGAAAGTGAACACAAGAACAAGAGGGCACAATCTGAAGTTAGTTGGGGGAAAGATCAAAAGCAACATGAGAAAATATTATTTTACTGAAAGAGTAGTAGATCCTTGGAACAAACTTCCAGCAGAGGTGGTTGGTAAATCCACAGTAACTGAATTTAAACATGCCTAGGATAAACATAGATCCATCCTAAGATAAAATACAAAAAATAGCATAAGGGCAGACTAGATGGATCATGAGGTCTTTTTCTGCCATCAGTCTTCTATCTTTCTATGCTAATAAATCGAGACAAAGAATTTCTTAAGATGAAAAAGGCCTGTTGGCTTGAGCCCAAGTTACCACTTTACACTACTGGATATACCATGCACACACAATCTAACACATCTATCCCTGTGTAATGTACCACATTAGAAAGGGGGTCCTGAATTTACGGAGTCCGGTCCTTGTTAGGCACCGATGCCCATACCGGTGTCTCCTAGACGGAGAAAAAGGTGTCATGCTATTAATTCCGAGCTGTGAAAACACCCGCCATTGTCGATTGTTGCAAAGCTGGGTGTCGGTGCGAAATGTTGTCGGGGATATAAAGCACAATAAGACCCCGCTCAGAAGCGCGAAAGATTATTTGTGTGAAGTGGCCCTGCTGCTCCTTTAAAAAAAAAAAATTATATATATCTACTGCACGATCGCCAGTGACCATAAAATGATTATTGAGGAATATAATGTTCCAAGAGAAAAGTTGAAGTGAAGAACGCTGGGAGGATGTAGAGAGGCTATTTAAGCAACAAAGTGCTTTTGAGCCTGAACAATCGAAATGAAAAAAATATAATTGCATTCCCCTCTCTTTTTTGTGGGGTGGAGGGTCCTCCAGCTTTTCTTATCAATGACTTTATCACCTTTGGGATTTTATTTTGCACGTTATTTAGGCTTCACTGTAATCCCTGCTATTCTGCCATTGACACCTCCTTAATACCTTATCTAATGCCTCTGACACTTCTGGTGTGCGCCTGCCACCCTTTTATAATAGAAAATGGCTCCAACAATGCGGGAACGGAAAACTGGGTGGATGGAGGGGAAACATGGAGGAATTACTAGCCGTTCAGGATGTGGAGCCGAGAGAAAACGGTCCTAAGGTGGCTTCGTCCCCAACTGAGGTGAACTTTGCCATTATCCAACAGCTCCTGCAATTTGATGGTTTGACAAAAAAATAATAACTGGCAATTTCAAATCTCTACCAACAAATGCTCCGTCCTACACATTGGTAAAAAGAATCCAAATACTAAATACATACTTGGTAAAACGTAGCCTTGGAGAAACCCCTCTCAGCAGTAGGGACTGCGAAAGAGATCTCGGAGTCTTGGTGGATAGTCAACTAAACATGAGCCAACAATGTGCAGCAGCAGCCAAAAAAGCCAATACAATCCTAAGCTGCATCAACAGGGGAATACACTCCAAGACCAGGGAAGTCTTAATACCACTCTACTATGCCCTGGTCAGACCACACCTAGAGTACTGTGTTCAGTTCTGGTCACCACACTTCAAAAAAAGACATTGAAACTCTGGTGAAGGTGCAGAAAAGAGCAACCAAAATGATCAAGGGACTAGAAACCAAGACTTACGAAGAGAGACTGCGGGAACTGGGCATGGATAGCCTAGAGAAAAGGAGGGCCAGAGCGGACATGGTAGCAGTCTATAGGTATACGAGGGGTTGCCACAGAGAGGAGGGGATCACTTTATTCTCCAGGGCACCGGAGGGCTGGACGAGGAACAACGGCTGGAAGCTGACCAAGGAGAGATTCAACATGGAAATAAGGAAGAACTTCCTGACGGTCAGAACGATCAACCAGTGGAACAACCTACCAGTGGACGTTGTGAACTCCAATACTCTGGACATTTTAAAGAGGAAATTGGACTGCCATTTGGTTCCTGTTTAGGCAGGGGGTTGGACTTGATGACCCGCATGGTCCCTACCAACTCTAACAATAAATAAATAAATAAATAAATAAATAAATACATACATACATACATACATACATACATACATACATACATACATAAATACATAAATACATAAATACATAAATACATAATTAAATACATAATAAATTATTAAATAAACTGAACTAACAGAGGACCCTCACTCAGTCAAAGACCTTGGAGTACTCATTTCCAATGACCTAGGTGCTAGAGCCCACTGTAACAGCATTGCCAAAAAGGCTTTAAGAATTGTGAAGTAGACCCAGAGACAGGGTTAGGTGAGAACGGTACCTTTATTTCAGCTCAGAAAAGGTAAGTGACTTTCAGCTAGTACCATCTGCTCTACCTGGGAGAAACCGCTCCTTTTATACATTTGCGGTTCCCGCCAAAGCAAGAGCAGCCGCGTCTGAGCCAATCAGGAGCGACTTCCTGATTCTAGCTCAGACAGCGCTTTTAACAAGGAACAAACTATTTACAGAGATACAAGGTAGCCATTACAGGATACAACACCCCTCCCTCCTTAGTTTGGATACATCCATCACGAAAGCCATGTGACGAAGTCCTCCAATCTGCTGGGTCTCCGCGAGGCTCGCTCCGACCTGCGCAGTTCAGTTGTGTCCTCGCTACCGACGGTGGAGGTCGGCTTGCTGTTGCTCCCCCGGCGCGGCTGGGGCCTGTTTTGGGCTCCGGCCTGCTGATTCGGCCTGGCAGGCACAACGCTGACTTCGGAGGAGGAAGATGGTTCGGCATCGCTGGAGGATTCTCTCTGACCCGATAAGTCCATTTGAATGTCTATAAAATCGGGTTGCGTGTTAAAGTCTGTTGAAATGTGTCAGTGGTTTGCTCCAGGGAGTTTTCCATGCGTTTCCGTACGTGGTCAATGTGCCGCTTCCACATTCGACCATCCTCCAGTTTTACAATATATGTTTTAGGAGCAGTTTGTTTAACAATAATTCCCTTCATCCAGTTTACACCCCCATCAAAATTTTTCACAAACACATTTTGTCCCAAATACATTTGTCTTTCAGGGTTTACATACATTGGGTTATTTGTACAAAACCTTGGGTGTAACCTATCTAGTGGGGACCTTAGTTTCCTTCCCATTAGTAACTCAGCAGGGCTTACGTGCATGTGAGTGTTTGGGGTAATGTGCTGGGTTAGCAAAAACTGGTCCAAATTCTGTTGTACATCTCCAGGGCCTGACCTGCGCAATGCTTCCTTTGCCACGCGAACGTAGCGTTCTGCCAAACCATTAGCCCAGGGCGAGTAAGGCGAGATGAGTGCGTGTCTGACTCCTAGATTATCTAAGAACAATTCAAACTGCCTGGCCGTTAATTGTGGCCCATTGTCAGACACTAGGATATCAGGGCAACCATGGGTAGCAAACAGCCTGCGCAGCACCTTGATGGTGGCACTTGTGGTTATGTTGTTCATTGCTATGATTTCCACCCATTTGGAAAATGCATCAACTACTATTAAGAAGTATTGTGATCCCACTGGCCCTGCAAAATCAATATGGACCCTGGACCATGGCCCCGCAGGTTGCTCCCACTCTGCTGGAGTTGTTTTGGGGGGGTTAGGCCATGATTCTTGGCATGGATCACATTTGGCTACCCAGTTTTCAATATCAGCATCCAAACCTGGCCACCATAAGTGCCCTCTAGCTAGGCCCTTCATCCTGACAATCCCAGGATGGCCCACATGTAACATTTCAAGTACCTTTACCCTTAGGCTTTTAGGAATGATCACTCTATCCCCCCACAACAGACAACCTTTTACATATGACAATTCTAGTCTTTTGGTTTTGAAGTCACACAATTCAGGTTTCACAGAGTCATTTTGCCATCCCTTAAGTACACAGTTTATCACCTGTTTTAGGATTGGATCTTGCTGCGTGTGTGCAGCCACCTCCTTTGCAGTAGTTAGTGGGTTGTTTTCGAGTTCTATCATTAAGACATCAGCAGATGGGGCAGGGTCCTCCACTAACTCTGCCATGGGGCACCTACTGAGACCATCTGCGTGGTTGATGGTTTTACCCCCTTTATGGATGAGCTCGTACTGGTATCCTGAGAGGAAAAGGGCCCATCTGATTAGTCTTGGGGACATAAATGGGGGAGTAGGCTTGTTGGGGGCTAAGAGACCTAGTAAGGGCTTGTGGTCGGTAACCAATTCAAAACTTCTCCCAAAAAGGTAATTATGAAACTTCTTCACCCCGCCACTAAAGCTAGAGCCTCCTTATCTAGTTGGCTATAATTTCTTTCAGTATTGGTCATCGTTCTGGAAAAGAAAGCAATTGGGGCCTCTGTATTATTAGGCAGAACGTGAGCCAAGACTCCTCCCATGCCGTAAGGGGAAGCGTCACATGTCAGCCTGATGGGTAGCGAAGTACTATACTGGACTACCACACTTTTAGAAGTTAATAATTGTTTTATTTGCACAAAGGCTTCGTGTTCAGTTCTCCCCCATGTCCAAGGGGTTTCTTTCTGGAGTAAGCGGTGTAGAGGCTCTGCTGCTGTTGCCTTCTGTTTTAAAAAGACGGAGTAAAAGTTAAGAAGGCCTAAAAAAGCTTGCAATTCAGCCTTATTTTGTGGCTCTGGGGCTTCTCTAATGGCTCTCAGTTTCTCAGTCGTGGGGTGGATACCTTCCTTATCGATTTTATAACCTAGGAATTCTACACTGTTGGTTCCCCAGACGCATTTATCAGGCTTAATTCTTAACCCTTTGTCCTGAAGTCTCTGAAGTACTTCCCTTATTCTTTTGTTGAGCTGTTCTTGGTTTTCCCCTGCAATTAAGATGTCATCAAAGTAGGGAATGGCCCCCTTTATCCCAGATAACAAACGTTCCATTATGCTTTGAAATATTCCTGGGGCTATGCTTACTCCAAACTGTAATCTGGTACATTTAAAGGCACCCCTGTGGGTCACAATTGTTTGCGCGTTTGCTGTCGGTTCATCGACAGGTAACTGTTGATAAGCTTGCGCGAGATCGATCTTTGCAAACCTTTTTCCTTCCCCCAGGGAGTGCAGGAGTTGTTGTACCACCGGAATGGGGTAAGGGTGATGTTGGAGGGCTTTATTTAGCGTAGATTTATAGTCAGCGCAAACCCTTAAGGAGCCATCTGGCTTTAGAGGCGTGACTATGGGTGTTTCCCATGGCCCCTGCTCCACAGGAACTAAAATGCCTTGGCTTATGAGCTTATCCAGCTGCAGGTCAAGTTTGGGGAGGAGCGGGAGGGGTACCCTGCGAGGTTTGAGCCGGACAGGCGGGACCTTGGGGTCAATAGAAAACGAGATAGGGGGCCCTTTATACGATCCCAAGGTGGGGCTAAACACTTCAGGGAACTCCTGTAAAAAGTTAGGCATGCTATCAGAGTTAACAGTACAAATACCAGAAATTTCAATTCCCAAAGGTTCCATCCAAGCCAACCCCAGGAGAGAGTGCTTAGCCCCTGTAACAACAATCAAAGGCAGGGTACATTTAACATTCTTAAACACGATAGGTACATTCACTTTGCCCAGAACAGAGATTATCCCCCCTTGAAAATCTCTAATTACCAATGAGGTTTGCAATAGCTCAGATTTAGATTTATTTTATTTATTTATTTATTACTTAGATTTGTATGCCGCCCCTCTCCGAAGACTCGGGGCGGCTCACAACATGTAAAAAACAAATCATAAGCAATCCGACAGATTTAAAATATTTAAATATTTAAAAAACCCCATATGCTAACAGTCACACACACAGACATACCATGCATAAATTAAACGTGCCCGGGGGAGATGTTTCAGTTCCCCCATGCCTGCCGGCAAAGGTGGGTTTTAAGGAGTTTACGGAAGGCAGGAAGAGTAGGGGCAGTTCTAATCTCCGGGGGGAGTTGGTTCCAGAGGGCCGGGGCCGCCACAGAGAAGGCTCTTCCCCTGGGGCCCGCCAACCGACATTGTTTAGTTGACGGGACCCGGAGAAGGCCCACTCTGTGGGACCTAATCGGTCGCTGGGATTCGTGCGGCAGGAGGCGGTCTCGGAGATATTCTGGTCCGATGCCATGAAGGGCTTTAAAGGTCATAACCAACACTTTGAATTGTGACCAGAAATTGATCGGCAACCAATGCAGACTGCGGAGTGATGGTGAAACATGGGCATACCTAGGTAGGCCCATGACTGCTCTCGCAGCTGCATTTTGCACGATCTGAAGTTTCCGAACACTTTTCAAAGGTAGCCCCATGTAGAGAGCATTACAGTAGTCGAATCTCGAGGTGATGAGGGCATGAGTGACTGTGAGCAATGAGTCCCGGTCCAGATAGGGCCGCAACTGGTGCACCAGGCGAACCTGGGCAAACGCCCCCCTCGCCACAGCTGAAAGATGTTGTTCTAATGTGAGCTGTGGATCGAGGAGGACGCCCAAGTTGCGGACCCTCTCTGAGGGGGTCAATAATTCCCCCCCCAGGGTGATGGACGGACAGATGGAATTGTCCTTGGGAGGCAGAACCCACAGCCACTCCGTCTTATCCGGGTTGAGCTTGAGTCTGTTGACACCCATCCAGGCCCCAACAGCCTCCAGGCACCGGCACATCACTTCCACCGCTTCGTTGACTGGGCATGGGGTGGAGATGTAAAGCTGGGTATCATCCGCATATTGATGATACCTCACCCCATGTCCTTGGATGATCTCGCCCAGCGGTTTCATGTAGATGTTGAATAGCAGGGGGGAGAGGACCGACCCCTGAGGCACCCCACAAGGGAGAAACCTAGGAGTCGACCTCTGGCCCCCCACTAACACCGACTGCGACCGGCCAGAGAGGTAGGAGGAGAACCACTGAAGGACAGTGCCTCCCACTCCCAACCCCTCCAGCCGGTGCAGAAGGATACCATGGTCGATGGTATCGAAAGCCGCTGAGAGGTCAAGGAGCACCAGGACAGAGGATAAACCCCTGTCCCGGGCCCGCCAGAGATCATCCATCAACGCGACCAAAGCGGTTTCCGTGCTGTAACCGGCCCTGAAACCCGACTGTTGGGGACCTAGATAATCGGCTTCTTCCAAGGACCGCTGGAGCTGGAGTGCCACCACCTTCTCGACAACCTTCCCCATAAAGGGAAGGTTGGAGACTGGACGATAGTTGTTAAGTACGGCTGGGTCCAGAGAGGGCTTCTTGAGGAGGGGGCGCACAAGCGCTTCTTTATAGAGTGATGGAAAAACTCCCCTCCCCAAGGAAGCGTTGGTAATCTCCTGGGCCCAGCTCCGTGTCACCTCCCTGCCGGCCGAAACCAACCAGGAGGGACACGGATCCAGTAAACAGGTGGCGGAACTCACAGCTCCGATGGCCTTGTCCACTTCATCAGGTGTCACCAGATCAAACTCTTCCCAGACAGGTGGACAAGTACGTGCCCCAGTCACCTCGACTGACTCGTTGTCAGTCGACTCTGTTACACAATTGGAGTCGAGATCGGCCCGGATCCGAGCGACTTTATCAGCGAAAAACGTGTTAAAATCCTCGGCACTACTCTGTAAGGGCTCCCCAACTCCCCCCTGGTTGAGAAGGGAGCGGGTCACCCTAAACAGAGCGGCCGGGCGGGATTCCGCTGATGCAATCAAGGCGGCATGGTACGCGCATCTTGCCGCCTTGAGCGCCACTTTGTAAGTCTTAATAAAAGCTCTTACAAGTGTTCGATCGGATTCAGACCTACTCTTCCTCCATCGCTTCTCTAGACGTCTCTTTTGGCGTTTCAACTCCCGGAGCTCCTCGTTGAACCATGGGGCTCTACGGGGTCTAGCGCCATGGAGAGGTCGCAAAGGCGCAATCCGGTCAAGAGCCCCCGCTGCAGCCCTGTTCCAGGCCTCCGCGAGAGACTCCGCCGAACTGTGGACGAGTGCCTCTGGAATAACCCCAAGCGCCGTCTGAAAGCCCTCTGGGTCCATCAGGCGCCTGGGGCGGAACATCTTCATTGGTTCCGCCTCCCTGCGGGGGAGGATTGGAGCCAGGAAGTCAAGCCGTAGTAGAAAATGGTCTGACCATGACAAAGGCAACACTTCTAAGCCCCTTAGTCTCAGACCATTACTCAATTGCTCGGAGAGGAATACCATGTCAGGTGCGTGCCCTCCCTCGTGAGTCGGACCCTGAACTACTTGAGTCAGGTCCACGGCTGTCATGGTGGCCATGAACTCCTGTGCCAACCCAGAGGTTTCGCCGAGTGACGGCAGATTGAAGTCCCCCAAGACAATAAGTCTGGGGAACTCTACCGCCAACCCGGCTACCTCCTCGAGTAGCACAGGCAGGGCTTTTGACACGGTAGCACAGGCAGGGCTTTTGATAGGCTAGGCATGTACAATTTAAGCTTTTCCCACGGCATAATGGTGTATTTAGACCCCGTGTCAAGCTCCATAGAACATGGCTTGTTGTTTAGTAGTAGTGAAATTACAATCTTGCCCCCATTTTTTGTTGCCGTGTTATTCACGGAAAATCGAGTGTTACCTCTTGAGTAGTTGCGGTTAGCGGCTGAGTAGTTCTTTCGGCCCGAAAAATGGAAAGGTCGGTTTTCTCGCGGTTGAGGTGTTTGATTCTGGGGTCGTTGATGGCGCGGAGTGGAGAAGGTTTCCTCCGGTGCAGATGCTCTGCAGGCTTCGGCGATGTGGCCGCGTCGGTTGCAGTGGCGGCATATGGCGTCCCGGAAGGGGCATCGTTGGTGCTGATGGTTTCCTCGGCAGCCGGCGCAGGGGGCGGTGGGGTGAGGAAATCTGTGTTGTCTCGGCTGGTCTTGCAACAGGAAACAGCTGTCCTCGTTGCGAGCTGGTGGGCTGAGGTCGTCTGGGTCCTCGGCGCGGGAAAACGTGGAGTCTATCTTGGCGATGACTTCTTGTCTTTCGTGTTCCTTCAGCTCTTTAGCAGCGGCGTCGGCGACCTCTGCGGTTTGTGCTAGCTTAATCACTGTTTGTAGGGTCGGTTCGTCTTCGGTGTGGAGTTTGTTCCTGACCAAGGCGTTTCTCATGCCGAAGACTAAGGCATCGGTGAGGCGAGCATCCGGGTTGTCGAACTTGCATTTTGCAAGTACCGTTCGAAGTCGCGTTGCAAATTGGTTGATTGATTCCGCTTCGCGCTGAGCCATTCTGGAGAACTGGTGCCGGAAAACCATGGCTGGTTTTGTTGGCTTGAAATGGCTCGCGAGCTTGGCTTGCAGGACGTCCCAAGCGACGGATCTTGCTGGCAGCGGGTTGGTGAGAGTCTGGGCGAGGGCGTGGATTTCTGGACCGCAGTAGTTTAGGAAGATGGCCCGTCTCCGATCAGCGTCGGCGTCCCGTATTCCTGCTGCCTCGAGGAAGATCTCGAAGTTGGCTAAGTAGTCGTCCCAGGAAGTCTTCTCGGGATCGAAGAACTCAGGAGCCCGGCCGATTTGGAGGTTGTTCATGTTGCACGTGTGGTTTCTTTCGTCCGTCGTCACCAGTGAAGTAGACCCAGAGACAGGGTTAGGTGAGAACGGTACCTTTATTTCAGCTCAGAAAAGGTAAGTGACTTTCAGCTAGTACCGTCTGCTCTACCTGGGAGAAACCGCTCCTTTTATACATTTGCGGTTCCCGCCAAAGCAAGAGCAGCCGCGTCTGAGCCAATCAGGAGCGACTTCCTGATTCTAGCTCAGACAGCGCTTTTAACAAGGAACAAACTATTTACAGAGATACAAAGTAGCCATTACAGGATACAACAAATTGCAAACCTAATCTTATGTAGCTTCCTCTCTAGAAACACTGACTTATTAACCAGAGCATACAAAACATTTGTAAGACCTATTCCAGAATATAGCTCACCTGTGTGGAATCCAAACTGCATATCAGGAGTCCAGAAATACTTCATAAGAAGAGTCCTTCACTCCTCCTCAACGTAACAAATTACCCTACTCCTCCAGACTTCAAATACTAAATCTAGAAAATTTACAACTACGTCATCGCCGAACTGATTTAACTGTTGTTCATAAAATCATACATCATAATGCACTCCCTGTCAGTGACTACTTCACCTTTAACAACAACAACACAAGAGCACGTAATAGATATAAACTGAATGTAAATCGCTCCAAACTTGACTGCAGAAAATACGATTTCAGCAATAGAGTGGTCATCACCTGGTACATTACCTGACTCTGTTGTTGCTTTCCCCAACCCCAAAATCTTCAACCTTACATTATCTACAATTGACCTCTCCCCTTTTCTAAGAGGTCTGTAAGGGGCGTGCATAAGTGCACTTTTGTGCCTAATGTCCCTGTCCTACTGTCTTGTTATCCTTTCTATTACTACGGTCTACTTATGTTATGCTATGTTAATATGTACTATAATACTATACATGTTTGATAAATAAATAAATAAATAAATAAATATTTATTTAGTTAGTTAGTTAGTTAGTTAGTTAGTTAGTTAGTTAGTTAGTTAGTCAAACAATTATAGGATGATAATATAAGCATAAACATAAGCAATGATAAAAAGTAACAAAAGAAGACAATAGGACAGGGACAGTAGGCACAGTGGTGCGCTTATGCACGCCCCTTACAAACCTCTTAGAAAGGGGGAGAGGTCAACTGTAGAATCAGGTAGTGCATTCCAGGCATTGATTACTCTGTTGCTGAAGTCATATTTTTTGCAGTCAAGTTTGGAGCGGTTGACATTTAGTTTAAATCAATTTCGTGCTCGTGTGTTGTTGTGGTTGAATGTGAAGTAGTCGCTAACAGGTACACGCTTAGAAGAATAAATAAATAAATATGTCCATGTGCCACCTCTATATTGGTTGAGGCAGGCAGGAGTCCCTTGAGTACCATTTGTTGGGGGTCAGGGGAAAGGGAGGGTCTTGCCTTCTCTTTCTGCTCAAGATCCCCATGTACTATTCTGTGTGACACAGAATGCTGGACTCGATGGGCTTCGGACTGATTCAGCAGGGCTCTTCTTATGTTCTTATGTTTTTAAATAAAAAAATCAAAATAAAAAAATTGGCGGCACCCAAGGACCAGCACTGACCGAACAGGGGTCGGTGATGTCATCGTGACGTCACCAATAGTTCGCTACCAGTTCAGGCAAACCAGTCCAAAGTCGGAGGAACCCACACCTGCTAGAATATCATAGGTAGGTAAATAAATGTGCGTCTTGGGTGACTTAACTCCTAAATAGGCTCTCTAAAGTGGGAATGATAGTAGCTGTATTGTAAGTGTATTACATGCTAATTTGAGCAATAAATTTGCCCGAGCTGCAGTGCTGAAGCAATTAATAGACTCAAACATCACTTGCCTGCCCTGATGGCTTTCTTCACCATAGTGAAGTATATTTTAAAAAAAGAGTGGGTTTATTGCTCCTGGGTTTTTAAAAAAAACTTTTTATTTAAAAAAAAAGGCTTTAATTATTAGTGACACTGTGCAAATAGCTTCCTACGACTGGAATACCAACTACTTAACTCTCTGACCTTATTATTCAAATAAACGCTTCTTATTAAAGCAATGTGGTTCGTTCGTCAAGTCATCAAATCAGCTGTCATAGCAGTGGATTTGAACATCCTTGCAGCATCACTCAGCGGGGAGCAGGCAGTCTTGGTTGGGACGATGATTGTTCTGTCTGGGTCACTCCGGAAGCTATGACCAACCCAAAAAGATAAGCCAGACACACCGGTAGAATTCCAATACAGTTTTATAATGTTCAAGAGAAACGAAGCTAACAGAAAATATCCTTACAAAGCAGGAAAACACTGGAACTCCAAATATATATACAAAGGCAATTGTCCATACATAAATATAGGATTCTTGCTGCCAAGACGAGGCTGTAGATAACAGACATACACCTCCCACGGTTCTTCAAGACTGCTGGGCCACGAGCCAGGAACAGAAACGGTGAGAAAACAATGCAGGTTACAGCAACTCCAAACTGATAACACTCCACATGGCTTCAAGAGCTTGCCTGCCTTATAAACCCTTCCCTGCTAATGAGGACCACACCCAAGCCCTGGTGTTCCTTATTCAATGCTGATAATATTTCTTCAATTGATCCTTCCTTTGATCTAGACATCTCTGTCGCATGTTAATGACAGCTTGTGCTTCGTCACCTAATGACTCCAAAGACTCCAAACTACTGGCTGGGGAGAGCCTCTCCCCGGGGCTCCCATGCTGTTCTTCCTCATCACATTCCTGACTGTACTCTCCCCCGTCCGACTGCCCAGACCCCTCCTCTTCGCTGTCATCCTCCTCCGGACATGGAGCCAGCAGAGACGCAGCTGGTCTTTGATCTGCCTCAGGCTGAACCACAACAATGATCAATCAAGGGGAATATTTGAAGCTCGGGATTGAACGGAGGGGTCTTGGGTGCCCTCTGGGCTTGGTTGTTTCCTTGTGGAGACCTTTTATTGCCCAAACTAGGTAACATCATCAATGCCACGAAGGAATGGGGTTTGCTCTCAGTTGAGTCAACTCAGTTGGACATCTGCAAGGAAGAAATCTACCCATCTGGGTTCAGTTCCAAGTGGGGGAGGAAGGCACTGGAAATACGGAGGCTGGATTGGAAAGATGGTTTAATGGTGAAGCAGAAACACCAAGCACCTGTGATTCTGGGATGCTGACCACATGGAATGGAGAGTGAGGGCTATTTACACGGTCTTTTGGGCCTTGACCTTGAGCTTCCTGTTCCTATGGCAAGGGCATGTATTGTATTGGCTGCTGTCAGACTCCCATGGGGTAAGGTGACCAGATTATAACTTTGGTAAAGCAGGACACCATTATTGGGGGGGGGGGCGCGCAGATGACTGAAAAATCTTTGGAACACCGGAGAAGTGCGCGCTCGGTCTCTTCTCCAACCCTCCAATCTCGATCTCTCTCTTTCTGTTTCTCTCTCTCTTTCTTTCTCTCTCTCTCTCTTTCTGTTTCTCCCTCTCTCTCTCTCTCTTTCTGTTTCTCTCTTTCTCTTTCTCTCTTTCTCTTTCTCTCTCTCTTTCTCTCTCTCTCTTTCTCTCTTTGTCTTTGTCTTTGTCTTTCTCTCTTTCTCTCTCTCTTTCTCTCTCTTTCTCTTTCTCTCTCTCTCTCTTTCTCTCTCTCTCTCTCTTTCTCTCTCTCTCTCTCTCTTTCTTTCTCTCTCTCTCTTTCTCTGTTGGACATGCGCAAAACAACCTGTAGTCGATAGCGCCAAAGTTTCAGGCCACCGCTTCTTTTATTCTACCCCCGCCCCAAATTATTCAGAACAGTTGTAATAATTATAAGTATAGTGGTAACAGCTGCGGCGGCGGTAGTTGATGGGGATTCCCAGGAGCGGTGGTGAAACAGGGAGCCCAGCTAGCTGTGGTGGAGTCCTTGGATTGGAGGTTGCTGTGGTTGCAGAGACAGGAGGCAGGTGGAGGAATGAGGGAAAAGGATGAGGGGGGGGAAATGATGGTACCTTGGCTTTGGAGACAACGCAGATAAGTCACTTCCTCGTCACCAGTGTAAAATCCAGCCCAAGAAAGACAGTAGGCCTGGTACTCGTTAACAGGCTTTATTGGAGAACTCAGACAGCAACTTCATCAACTAACTGTAACAATAACAACAACAACAAGATGGCTGCGCCTGGCAGCTATTTATACCTCCTGCTGCCAGGCGCAATCCAGGCTCTATATTTTCCGGCACAAGGGTAAGGGGCGAGCTGCATTTCTCAACTGTCCTCTGGACACAACAGTAATAATCTGCATATAACAATTCAAAGTGTTGGTTATGACCTATAAAGCCCTTCATGGCACCGGACCAGATTTATCTCAGGGACCACCTTCTGCTGCACAAATACCAGCGACCAGTTAGGTCCCACAGAGTGGGTCTTCTCCGGGTCCCGTCAACTAAACAATGTCGCTTGGCGGGACCCAGGGGAAGAGCCTTCTCTGTGGCAGCCCCGACCCTCTGGAACCAACTCCCCCCAGAGATTAGAATTGCCCCCACCCTCCTTGCCTTTCGTAAGTTTCTTAAAACCCACCTCTGCCGCCAGGCATGGGGGAATTGAGATACTCTTTCCCCCTAGGCCTTTACAATTTTATGCATGGTATGTCTGAATGTATGTTTGGTTTTTATATTAATGGGTTTTTAAATCGTTTTTAGTATTGGATTATTATTGTATACTGTTTTATTATTGCTGTTAGCCGCCCCGAGTCTCTTGAGAGGGGCGGCATACAAATCCAATAAATAATAATAATAATAATAATAACCATGCAGCAGAGTCTTCAGTTTGCACTTCTACAGTAGATGATGTCTTTTCATTTCTTTAACCATTGCTGACTTTACGAAGCTTTTTCAACCGGACTCCGTAACTTGGCCACACAGACCTGGGCTCGGAGGCACCGCTTGTTTCCCGCTCGAGCCGGCTCTGGCAGGTGCTTAACTCTGCTTCCAGTGTAGCCACTTTCTCCCACAAAGAAACCGCCTGGGACCATCCCATCTCTCTCTCTCTCCCTGCGAGAGGGCACAGCATTGGCCACTCAGTGATGAGCCAGGCAGCTTAGGAGCAGTGGTGTCAGTGCCTCTTCAGCAGTGTCGCCGCCAGGGCCTCCACGACGTCCCTCATGCCCATTGCAGCCCCCCAGTGTGAAAGCTGAGCTGCTTGCCGGGCGATCCCTTCAAGCCACGTGATCGCCTGACAAGCAGCCCCAACTCAATCTCCAACTGGCATTCAAGCCGCCGACTGGTTTATCTTTCAAAAAATCAGGACTTTTTAAAAACGGCGCAAGACGCGGGACAAATTGGTAAAAAGCGAGATGGTCCCGCCAAAAGTGGGATGTCTCGTCTCATTACCATGGGGCGAAATGAGTTCGTGTTTGGTCCTCCAGTAACCAGCAAAGCTGCCAGCAGATTTGGACAGTGAGGAGGTTGAGGAGGAGCATGGGCCAGTCCTGGAGTCTGGGGAAGGCCCTGACAAGTCTTCTGCGTCAGAGGCAGAGATGGAGCCAGGGCAGTCTGAGAGTTAGCCCATTGTGCTACTTTTTTTGCACTCTGGAGCTTCAGGAAGCTTCCCTGAACCCTCCAGAGTGCAAAAAACAGCACAACAGCAAAACAGAAGTGCGTTTTCCCAAATTTCCGGTTTGTCCATTGTTGTGATTGGCTCTGGGCCAGCTCCTGCTCCAAGGACTGTGGGGCTTGATGTAGGAGAATCCTTCCATAGTCAGAGGCCATTTTTACTGCCGACTGCTTCTGACAGCAAAGCGTCTGTAGCAGATAGTGAAAGTGAAGTGGGTTCCACAGAGGAAGGAATTATAGGCAGCCCATTAGACAGTCACCTCGTGAGTGATTCATCATCATTATCATCATTGGATTCGGAAGGGGAGACATTCATTGATGTGCGCAGACGCAGGGCAATGTCACGGAAAAAGCAACTGCGTAAATACTACAGGAAATAAGGGAGGTCACCTGTGGCTGGGGGTAATTAGGCTAATG